>NC_054414.1:7330277-7645555 GCF_017976425.1 Toxotes jaculatrix
CCAGGTGGATCAGTGCCTCCTGCAGGACAGTGGGAGGGGCGGGCTAGGTGAAGTTGTGGATCTAGACCAGTGGTTAGCAAGTATCTATTACTTTTACAGTTTACTTCTAGTGTTAACTATCTAACTGTAACAGTTTTAATTAATTAATTAAGCTAGCTAGACAACTACAAGCAACTCTACACTGGAGCTTTCCTAATTTAACCACCAGAGCACAATCACAGATAGAAGATGGTAACATAGAAAATACTTACTGAGCTCGGTCCCACCCAGAAGTTTTGTTGTTGCACAAACTTAACATTTTCATAAACCCCTTTGTTCCTCAGCACCTAAAGAAAAAAGGTTATTTGTATTACTCAGTCATCCATTTCCAGAGCAAATTCCACTTACATTCACAAATAGACCAATCAAAGGATTCTGAACACTGTAAACTATACATACAGAATCAACAGTTTCGTGTTGCGAGAAGCCCACAGGGGCAATGCCGTAGATAGCCACAGCCAGAATGGTGATGAGCAAATGGACAAATGTGATCCAGTAGCTGAAAAAAGGCCTGAGGAGGAGAGGAAAACAGTTTCAGCCTCCATTTGCTGGGATATTGACAAAAAAAAACTACATTTAATTTCACCACAGAGGAACGGTCATCCCCCCAAGGAAAAACAGAATCAGCTGCCTTACCTGTGATCATCCATGTCCTCAATCTGCCTCTTTACAAAGCTGTCGATGCGCTTGCGGTACGTCCGGTTTGTGAGACGACCGACCATGCCGAGTCCATACGGCCTCTTCTCTCGGGCAAACAGCTTCTTAACAGGAACCACAATCCTTTGTCCCCGCTGCTGATTGACACTCACCACCTCCTGTTTCAGACGCACTTTAGGTTGGACCACAGAGGCGTCTTTTGTTTTCCGCCATCCTCGCTCCAAAGGCCTGGAATGAGGAATGAGGAAAGCAGAGGGAAGAATTGCGAGGAAAGAAATGCGTTAGACGGAGTTCTGCAAAACCTGTGTTTGGTTCATGTGTGCATATGAAAAATTCTGTGAAAAACATAAACCCACAGCATGAGGTGACTCCTCTCCAGTTCATTCTTATCAAGCGCGCTTCCTGTGAGCTCGCTTTCATCCAGCTGTTTGAGGGCAGCCTCCGATGGTGTCTCGAAAACCTCATCCGCATAGCTGGACAACTCATCCTGCAGGCCGTCCTACCAAGATGACAACTAAGTAAGTAGGAATTCAAAGCTGAACAACTCAGAATATATTCCATTTGAAAGAGGGCACAAAGGCAGGGCAAGGGTCACTAAATAAAATCACAGTTTATAAAGTGATTTGAATCAACACATCAGTTGATTTGATTTAGCTGTTTTGATCAATGTGTTTTACTTTGTTTTGCCCAAAGCACAAGAAAATAATTTGGAATGAGCTTAATAATTCTGAATGAATGTTTTAAGCACTGACTGTTTTAAGACAAGAAATTAAAGCTGAGCCTGGTAGAGTGTGAAAGTGTGTCCCCTGCTCACTCTGGTGAAGAAGGAAGTGTCCAGATCATCAGGAAAGTCCACAGTGTCGTCTTCAAAGAAACTAGGAGGCATGAAACTCCGTCTGCGATGTCGTCCAGGGGTGTTCTCGCCTAATGTCCGGCCCTAACAAACACAAATAACACGCTCACAAACATCATCATCTGTTGACTTCAGACTGAGGTGCAATAATATTTTCTGTACTAAAGAATAAGAATAAAGAAACATTATCAAATATAAAAACATTACATTATCATCATACATAATGCATAATATATATTATATATTATATATTAAATATGTAGCATTTTCACACAACAGTGTATCACTGTTATATCAGTACATCACAGTAATTTACTTACATCAGCAAATGCTTCTGCTCACACCAGTGGTATTGTAGAAATTGACAGAGGCTAGCAGAAACATACACAGTATACCCTGAGCCTGACAGAGGAATCCCCTTCCTTAATGACTGTGTCTGATGGCTGCGTAGCATCAGTGACCTCTGTGTCACTGGATTAGTTCTGCACTTCTGGAATATTCTGATCGTAATCCAGCGGATATCTGAGAATTCGCTGTGCATTATCGTGGACCATCTGCTGGCGAAACTCCCCTCGGCTCAACAGGCACTAATAAAAAACTCACTGAACATCCATTCATCCCTTTATATGGGTGTGTCTGTAGCCAGTGGGCCGCATAGAGAGTCATCTGCACACTACAGTATGATACATGTAAGCGCTTAATCCACAACATGACAGCTGATCTAAGGTTTTTTTACGTAACCGGCCTACACACACACAAACACGAATACACAGACAGGAATGCAAATATACAGAAAAAGTCAGAAATAAATCCCATCCATTCATAGGTGGAGGAGACAGGGACACATCAGAATACAACAGATGGAGTTTTTCTAGGAATCTCAAAACATGAGATAATAGAGATTAAAGTGTGTGTGTATGTACACAGTGCTTTTAAATGTGTCAGTTACAGGCAGACTATGCTCTTGGTCTTTTAAAGGTTTGTTACAAAGCATTAAAAAAATGTAAAGTATTCATCTGTATATCCTGAGCTAAGCTCCTGAGCTTTTCAGAGAACAAGACCACAATCTGATTACAGTGATCTACTACTGTTTGCTCATAATGGAAGTTATAGCTTATCCTAATGTGCATTCACATTGTACAGAGAAGACAAGTATTTTCAGTGGCAGGAAACCCGGGGTTGGCAGGAGCTTAGAGGAGTTTGAAGCACAGATTTTGCAAAGCACAAAATATCTGGTGATGGAAAGAAATGTCAAAATAAATTCCACTGTTTAAAACAAAAAAAATAACACCTTCATAAGTGCTGCTGCAGCCTTGAGACTCATGACAGCAACAGACTCCCGTTTGCGTCGTCGTGGCAACCGGTTGAGGGCTGAGCGGGAGCTTGAAAAGGAGCAGAGCGAGGCGGTGCCGGGTGTGATGGGAGTTTGCGGGACACTGAGGCCGTCTACCTCTTCCACCATGCGGAAGGCACGACCCCGAGCCAGAGGGTCTACGATCTACACACACACACACACACACACACAGTACTTTTCATACTCAGCCACAAACAGTAAACACAACAGTGAACACATAGCGAAGGAATAGTGAACAGCAGGGATGCACACAACACACATCTAAACTAGGGTTAGACTGATGCATCAGATGGAAAGTAGGTGTGACAGGCAACTGATATTTTACGTAAACATTATTGTTTATTGATTAAATTAGTCACTCTAGCAGCGGATGTTTGCCTATATATCAATATCTATAAATCATCACTTGCAGCAAGCTATTAAACCTGGGCTGCCAGTTACCATCATGGTATCATGTTGCTAGCTTTCTAGCTAAAAAAAAAAATTCTGTTACTACAGACACTATATTTTTTAACTGAGCTGAAACACATCTCCTGTAGGTGCCTCTCAGTAATCAATGATAAAGTTAGTGAATTCAAAGAGCATTTTGTATCTTATTAATTATTATTAATTATTGATATCAGATTAGATTAGATTTAGTTTTCAAAGACCCATCAATCAAACCCTAGACAAGATGAGAAAGCAAAGAGGTAAAGCAAGCGCCAAAAATCTAATGTGTAATAAAGAAAGAGCGTGAACGGGTGGAAGAAGTGAAGTGAAAGAAGTAAAAGAGAAAAAAGTGAATAATTGTCCCATTTATTCCTCTAATCCCTTCAGTGCTCCCCAGGCGCTGGCCTACCCTCTGCATGCCATAGTGGTGACTGGGGTGGTGTGGTGGGAGGTAGAGGGGAGGAGGGGTCTCAGTGCTGGCCAGGGAGAGGTTGTCCTGGCTGTGGAGCTCCATTTCCCTCATCACCTGAGCCTTCAGACCCCCGTACAGATGGCTGCAGTGCTGCAGGCTCTTCCTCCTCCATCGCTGGGTGCTGTCGCTGTCTTTACTCACCCCGAACCAGTCAGCCGTACCCCTAGAGAGAGAAGGAAAGGTAAACAGGTAAATTTGTGATTTAAATTTGTAATTTTAATTTTGAATTTGTGCATAACAGCCATGCTACTGGCTCAGTAAGACTGCACTATCTTACTCACGACAATCACTACCCCTCCTACTTACAACAACATCTCGCACTTGGCGAAAAGAACCACAGGTATGTTAACTGGCAGTTGCATTAAAATCTAATCCACTATTAACACTAATACAAACAATTCAGCTAATTTGATAAGAGCTGCACAGGAAATGAACTCCTACAAATACATAATACAACATAAAGAGCTAGTTTAGGCTGCTGTGACTAATGCTAATCTGCTGATGCTGAGCAGGTATGTTTACCATGTTCACCATCTTAGCTTAACATGTTATCATGCTAACTTTGCTAATTAGAAGCATAAAATCATTCTTTTGTACAATTTAGGAAGCTATTAAAGAATAAAAAGTAAGTATATTAACGTCATTTTAAAGCCTTTACTAGATAGTCACAATGAAGAGAAACAGGAAATGTGGGGAGAGAAGAGAGAGACATGCACTAAAGGGTCTGATCACACAGGCGTCAAAAGAAGGACCCACTGTCCAGGACAGAGCGGCCATGTAAAATGCATCCTGACCACTCGGCTATCGGGTCACCCCATGAGAACAATATGCTGATGAGGTGACTGACTGCAGCTGGCAGTTGGGGATTAGTTGACCAGTAAATTGGGTCATTTGCTGATTATTGTCTTGTCTATACTGATGAAGAGAAGCAGACATCTAGGAAGACAGAGAGGCTCTGGTTTTGTAGTCTTTAAATATGGTATTTTTTTGCTAAGCAATTGCATAGTTTAATATAGTTAAAAATATATATATATAATTTAAAACTGCAATAAGACAGAAACCAGTTTGAGATACAACTTAAAAAGAAAGACTGCATGGAGCACGTAGGGTGAATGGAAACTGATGAAATACCTTTGGCTATAACACAATTTTTTTTTTTTTTTTTTAATCAAATTAACTTTAATTCAATTGCATAAATCAGCTTAAACTTTCCTGATAATGATAAGTGATTTGATAATGAAGAATCAGGATGAGGGATCATGGGTCAGGATTTATACAGCTGCAGTCAAGAAAGATCTCTTTTGCAACATGTCAATGTTTCAGCCAAAGAAATCCTCATAAATTCAGCCCACTTCTAGTATTTTTTTCCTCTGCTCTCTGTTTATCTTTCTGTGTGTATGTGTGTGTGTTTGACTGTGTGGACACGACCTACTGTTCTCTGTTCGGTCAGTATTAAAGAAGCAGACGTTGCCTGATTGTCCTGACATGGCTGTCTGTGTGTGTGCGCTTTGTGTGCTTCTCATTTAAACTCAATAAACGTGCATTCACTGTGAGCATCCAGGTCCTTTTTTCCATTAACCGTGCCTGCGTGCCAGACTGTGTGTTAACTGATCGGAGTGGGGAGGCCACGCTGAGGAAACTGTTTGGAGAGCAGAGCACCCAGTAATAAACACTCAGACCTCATCATCAAGAAAGACGCCAGCTGGGGAAGCCTTTTAAGGCTGCGCAGGGGCAGGGAGGGGGCGGCGTGGACCTGATTGTTGTCCTTCCAGAGAGGAATGTCTCAGAAAGAAGACACAGGTTTAGGAAAGCAGAGAGAGACGGGAATCAGACGGGGCCTCTTTGACCAGGAGAGGAGGAGATGTAAACATATAGGAGAAGGGAGTACGTGAGAAGCAGGAGGAGCGGAGGCCATAACACGACATGAACTGAATGAAAATGCTGAAAAAATACAACGCAACATTGACGTAACATCCAACGTACTGATGGTAAAAGGCGATGCGGCCCCATGGTGAATACAGGCCTAATTGTGGCTAAATGCCATTTGTTTGTGCGTGTTTAGATAAGCAACTGTTTGTCTGTGCGCACATGCACCAACAAGCATGCATTTCATACTCGCCCACGCAAAACCCTAAATAATAATCAGAATATTCACAACTGCCTGACGACAGCACAAACCCATCATGCATCAGAGATTAAAGCGACGTTAAAACCACATGAATTAGCTTTCATATCCTCCAGGTAAGGCTGGTACACATGCAGCAGCAATCTACTATATCCTAATTACAGGCTTAGATAGCATTCATCTGAGAAAAGGCCACGGGGCAAATCTACAGTCTAAACAAATTCTCATTGAAAAAACACATAATCGAGAGGATAAATATGAGCAGTGATAACAGGCACTGAGTTTGCTGAGTGTATAAATCAGCAAACGAGACGGTTTTATTGCTCCTTCACTACAGTTTAAGTTTATTTCTTTACGGTTGAGCTGATATTTCAGTTGACCAAAATTTGTAGTTTATTAGGAGCAAATTAATTATAAGTAGTCACATGTGCATAGTTATAGTTAATAGTAATTCAGCTGAACAAAAAAAACTTTAAAGACATTGTCAGCTTTTCTTTTCTTTTGTCCAGAGTGCATTACTGTTTTGTAAAAGAATCCTTCATTTAAAGTCAGAAAAGCCAAGTTTGGATGATCTCCCTGCCATAAAGTGAGGCTATACACTGTCAGTGTTACAAATGCTGTTTCACATCATGACAAAAAGAACATTTCTAACATTTTTAGCACAATAACAATAAAAAATTATAAATGAAAATGGTTATGAAATATTAAGCCCCAAACTGTATGTACTAATTAAATAAAACACAGCAATGTAATTCAAGGAAAATAACTAAGTACATCTACAATCTATTAAGTACTAGACAGAAGTACGAATATGATGTTCATTTCAGATTTCCAGTCTTTTAAAATACACCATTTATCAGTTAACTATTAAAACTATCTCCAAATGCTGCTGACAATAAAGTGTACTAATACGTACATTTAATTTTAAAGGCTGTACTTTTACTTTTAGAATATTTTTAGAATGCAGCATCGCTACATTTACTCAAAAGAAAATTTAAACATTTTGAGAAGTAGACTTTCTTGCCGAGAGTTCAGTGACTGATACCACTCTCCTGTCTTTGTTAAATACAGCCAACAGTTCGTTAGCTTGGCTTAGCACAGAGACTGGAAAAAGAGGGAAACAGCTAGCCGGGTTCCATCTGAGGGCAACAAAATGAACCAACTAGCACCTTTAAAGCTCACTAATTAACTTGTTATATCTTATTTATTTAATCTGTACAAAAACCAAAGTGTTTCTCTGAAAGAAACTGAATAAAAATAATTCTCAAAATGTTGAATTATTCCTTAAAGTTAAAGACTGGAGAACTTTTTACACCACATTGCTAAAAATAGGGTTTAGCAGTAGTACGTGTACACATGTGGATGCTGGCAATCATGGAAAGTTCAGTAAAACCAAAAATATAACTCTGACTCAGATTAACTTTTTTTAGATTAGTATCTTCTGCTGAGCAAAACCACAGCGCTCTCACCTGTCCAGAGAGCTCCAGGAAGGGTTCAGGGTCTGGGTCATACCTGAGGGGGGCT
The DNA here is from genome assembly GCF_017976425.1 of Toxotes jaculatrix. Taxonomy (NCBI): domain Eukaryota; kingdom Metazoa; phylum Chordata; class Actinopteri; family Toxotidae; genus Toxotes; species Toxotes jaculatrix. The sequence continues at coordinate 7,337,731 of NC_054414.1, forward strand.
GGGACCGTGGAGCTGTGTCACCTCCATCACCAGCAACACTAACATACTGTCCCCGCTTACCCCCTAACCCGTATTAAACCCTGATCCTCTGAACACAAACGGATCCTCCGCAGATCACACATACACTGTTCCATAAGGGGATTTCCTGATATCCAGGCCAGCGGTGCCTTGTAACGTTCGCTGTTATGCAAAGAGAGGATGATCACCACATGTCCAGACTCTGCGTAACATCCTCGCCCTGCTCAGCGAGCGGCTGGTTAATCAAAGTTTAGAGGAAAACTGTCGCTGATCTCCTCGGTCAGACGGTGATTGTCCTGATGTGAAGAGATCCACGGACGACTTCCACCAGCTGAACCAGATCATTCAGCACACAATGAGTGGGAGGATCTTAAATTTTCTGACCTTGTGTCACCAGCACACAACAGAAGTTTCCATATGACTGTGTATGTGTGAAAGAGTGTGTGAATGTGTCTGGCAGGCCTCCCAGTATCCGTCCTCAAGAGTTTGCATAAAAGGATGTGACCTACTGGGCAAAGAAGACAGCAGCTCTGGTCCCTGTCAAACTGAATATTCCCCCCATCCAGAGCCCCCAAGGATCACTATCAATGAGATCCTTCTCTCTCTCTCTCTCTCTCTCCCCCTCTCTTCCTCTCTGTCTTTCTGCCTTGTTTTGCTGAAGCGTGTGTAAACACCAGTTTCTCCCTCTAACATACCAGAACTGCACAGGAAATGGGGAGATTAGAAGGAGGGAGAGAAGAAAGATGGAACATCATACACATCAGGAGGGAGGAGGGAGGGAGGAAGGGCACTGGGATATGCCTCAACATGACACACACACACACAGACACACAAACACAATGGAGTAGGAGGACCACTAAGGTTTAGCTTCTCCAAAATCATAGCCCGTAGTGTGAACCGCACCTTGCTTTGAAGCGAAGATATTCGTGTCAGCAGTTAAAAGAAATTCCAGTCGGGCATGGGAACTCCACCTATCATTATGAGAATCGGTGTGACTGAGATGAATTATTAACCGTGTGACTCTGTGGCCAGATCAGAATGAACGGCTCCTTAAAAATGAAAAACGTCTCATGGAAATCTTTCCTGTTGTCCTGTAAATCAGCAAACATCAGGGCGCCCTGCCAGTTACCCTACCACAACATTTTGTTTGGAACACTAAAAAGATTTATCCTGTATTCATGAACTCCTCAGCTAACTTCCAACAACTCCAGCACACACACACACACACACACACAAACTTCCCCTCAATCCCATTAATTCTCTCACAAACATCAAACGAGTTCATTCTCTTTCTCTCACATACACATACAAGGCAAATAAACCTCGGCACGATAAAGTTAAGACGTTAAGACGCTCCTTTGAGGAGAGTATCTCTAGGTTTTAGTCTTGGCTCCATGTTCAAACATTTACATTCAATTTAACGCCGTGAGACGGGCCGCTTTGATGTGGCCCGCATGCCCCTGTGAGGCACATAGATAGTCTGTATGAGTAATTGTATTATTTTGTCTGCCTCAAACCGTGTGGTGCTGTGTGTCACCTGGACCGACACTGATACACCGCTCATGTGCATTCTTCACGTGTCACAGGCATTTTTCAAAGTATCACAGCTGTGGCACAAAGACACAAAGAGAGCGGCGGGGTGTTGTCGGTGTGGGGAAAAAAAATCATGGTAAAATGTGTTATTTATGATCAGTCCATCACTGGTTTTCCTAACATACTGTAGTGTCGTTGTAATGGCTGCAATATATTAATTTTAATGCCTTGTACCTCCCCTCCCTCTGTCATTCCACCTCTCCTGTACCTGATGATCTGTTTGGGTATAGATGAGCGCCGTCGGGTCAGTATTTTGGGAACGCAGGACCGCCTTCGAACACTCGGCACCCTCCTGGGGCTCCTCTGGCCCTTTGGGGGGACCGTGTTGACGCGCTCAAAGCGTACCCTTTTCTCGCTTAACACACATCGCAGCAAGGAGAGGAGAAAACAGGGAGGCAGAGAGGAGAAGCAGATATAAATAAGGCAAAGTCAAAGAAAGGGAGGGAGGAACAAGAGAGAATAAAAGACAGCATGATTAATTTGCGTTAAATCAGAAAGGAAATTAGTCTTGTTAGGGATTTAATGCAGAGAATTACTGAGAATATAAGACATGCAGAAGTCACGCGAAATTAGCAGCTGGGCAAAATCAGCAGAGAGGAAAGAAGAGAAAGAAGAGAACGGCTTATGTGTGTCTAACCTCTTGATAGACTGTGTGATGGAGGGCTTCCTCTCCAGAGGAGGTCTGAGGTAGTTGTTGGAAGTTTCCAAGGCAGTGATGCAGGCCTGAGGATTTTCCCCCGGCATGCTGACACTGCGCAGGCGCTTTACTGGCTGCAACACACACAACACATGATCACGCACACACCCTCTGTGTGAAACAAGATTTTATTTTTGTCCAACTTATGTTTCTAATGTTGAAAATGAACCTAAGAGCCGATAGATTATTAGTCACAGGCGTACATTTACAGTACTGGTAGTCATTGTGTTTTTACCTCTGTGTGTGTGGGTGAGTCATCCAGTGTCAGCTGGATGGTGGGGATGTCCAGTTTGAGCCATGGTGGCTTCTTCCTCTGCAGGCTGCTGTTCCTGCTGCCCGGCTCATCCATGCTCACCGCCTCTCCCTACGCCTGCCAGCTGGACAACACACACAAATTCACACAGTCAAAATATGTTCACGGACACATGGCGACAAAAGAAAAATTCCAAACTGTCCTAAGCCAAAAACCAAAACTGAGCAGCTCTGTTGAGTAAATACAAACAATGGACACAATATGCATAAATAGTAATCAACAATAATCCATGTCTGCACGTGGTGCTGAGCTCCAGACACATAAAGAGGCTGCAGGCACATGAATATATTCACTGCTTAATTCCAGATTTTTTGGCAATGATAATGGATAAATTAGATTTGTATTGAGCCAAGTGGGCCGTGATTCAATAAAAGAATCTGTCTTTAATATTTTTGAACAATAGCTTGTTATATGGTCATTAAATACATCCAGACACTGCATCTACACAAAGATGCTTTTATTTGAAAAAGTCACAGCAAGGACATTTCGCTAAAAGGAAACTTGAAAGCTTAATTCAGTATAAACCAAGATGAAATCAACGTGTACTACAAGTACCAGAGGAGCATCTCTGTCTGTTTGCTCCCTTAACAACGACAGACTGCTTCATGCGTCTTTTCTGCAGTCAGCCCAGGTTAAAACTTCACTGCTCCAGGTGAGGCTCGAACTCACAACCTCGGCATCACTCCGCAGGACACTGTCTTATAAGTACCGCGCGCTGACCGATTGCGCCACTGGAGCCTCTGCAGAGCAAACAATCTAGTACTGTTATGGAAGGGCAGCGGTGCAGCTGTGCTTCAACACCACAAGATGGTGCTGGGATCCTCTGAGGTAAGGCTTTCCTGTAGTACTCAGGCAGACACATATCAACAGAGACAGACAGGACACAAAGGGATGCCTATTACTCGCAGCAGAGTGTGATCCCGTTCTTTTTAAACAGGCCTTTCATACAAGAATATGGTCTGAGTGCAGCAGGCCACCTATTAAGAGACAGAGAGAGTCTAACACATCGAACAACTGAGCTACACAAACAGAAGGAAAGCCACAGAATAGAAAACCAAAGCCCCCACTCATCCCGTTGTTCGCTGGTTAATGGGTTTATGGGTAAGGGAAGGCATTTGGAGAGGGAACGGGGCTTTCCTGCTTAACCATTTCACTGGAAGATGTATGGGAATAAATGAAAAATCTTTCCACTTCTATTAAAATCAGTTTAGCTGCCCACCGGCCAGGGAGGCAGCGTACAATGGTGCCTTTTATTACGAAGTGCCAACACGAACATTTCTTTTCCCCATCACAAATGCATTTTAAAGCTGCTGAGCTCGTCAGGTTGAGCAGCAACTCAAAACCTCAGCACCTTTCTGCTGCTTACTGTGTCACTGCGACCACATAGTAACAACATAGCACTTTGTAACTCCCTGAATAGCTCCTTGGTTTATTGTCGGAAGCACTGAGGCTTTAGAACTCTAGAAAAAAAAAGATGACCAACATAGAGTTCAACTGACCTTCCCCTTCTTTCTCACACAAAACTTACAATGACAATGGTGGCACGTTTACCACCTGAGACAAACGGGTCATTTCTAGCCAATGACTTTTGATTTTTTTCAGCTAAAACGACAACTGTGGCTCTTGGACTTTAGCAGCTGGCTAAAATTCTGAGGCTGTAGCTGCATGTTGGAGGAAACACATCACACAGTGGATGTGATTTCATCAGTGCGTCATTTTTAATATGACCTGCAGCCTAACAAAATATTGCCTAACAAAACCTTTTAAGAAGGCCTCTTTAAATTTGATTACTAAACCAATACACAACCAATATGATATAAAGTTGTGCATGCTCTCTGATGGACAAACTATTTAACAAAGTTTCCAAATTAAATGATGTCAAATATGTCTGGTATCCACTAACATATTTTCTTTGCTGTACTACAATTTCATCTGAATAATCAGCAAATATATCCAGTGATAACAGCTTATCTGCAATAAGATAATATCGGCTGATAAATCGGCTCAGTTGATTTAGGGACAAGTAATATACAAAGTGAATTCAGGAAATTCTCCTGAAGGGAAATTAGGTATCCGGGTCCAGGCAAAAGGAATACTCATCTACCTCTAGTAAAGGCCTGTTGCTGAGGTGAATAAAGGCCTTTATTGATAGTTTTATAGCATGTCTGCTTCTGATCATCATCTCTCAACACACTTGATCTTTTCCAAATGTATTTCCCCCATTCACTTTACTAAAATGTCATTTAATCTGAAAAAATGTCTCCGTGCAGCCGCTCAGTTTTGAGAAAACACTAGTATTTCTCTAGTCAGGTTATGGCTTATATATTCTGTGGGCCAAGGGGAAGTCATTGAGCAGGAGAGAAGGGACTATTACTGTATAATAGGACATCTGCACGTGGTTCTCGTGCGATGTAATGAGCGACCACCAACGAGGAGCTCCTGTAGATCTCAGCTGTGAATCATTCTGATTCATGGCTGTGAATAAAATTACAGACTCCCCTCTCTTGCCATAAAGCCATTAGCTGAACAATAATCTGTTCCATCATACGTAGTCCTGGAGCCGATATTCAGACTTCTGGCCAAAGCCGAGTCTAACGAGCTGAAAGATATTCAACACTGGCAGCTGGAGGACTCCTTGATACACACCGACGCAGACGGGGACAGGGTGTGCTTCCAAACCAGAGAGTCGACGCACACATACTCGCAGTCGCACTGTATCCCTAGGGGAAAAATCCCCCTTTGGAAATTCTCACTTGTCAAATACAATCAATTCAGGTGTCTGCTTTGCACTAAAATTGCATTGTGTTTTTGTTTCTACGATATCCACTCTCACACAAACTGGCCTATCTGTTTAGATAGTGATCTCCTACATTTCCCAGGAGGCAGCGATTCCAGAACAGGTGTGAACTTGTGAATCTCGGTCGAAGATGGGTGTTTGGACAAATAAAGAGTTTCCAGCTACAGATGGGAGTAGCAGCACGTCAAGAGCACGAGCTGAGCGTGTGCTCCCATGCAGTTAACCAAAGCTGGATAAGACACGACAGTATGCTGTGGTACATACTGATCTACTGAGGTTACTGGAGGTGTTTAAGCTTGTATTTCTCCCTCCTACAATGGATTCAACATGGCATGATGCCTAATGACTTTGGTGAGCCACAGACCTTTCCTCTGGCACCACCAGGTCAGACTTTTCACACATCTAGTGAAATATCTCTACGTCTAATGGATGAATAGCCACAAAATACTGCAGAGGAATTCATGGTGCCCCAGAGGAGGAATCCTTTAGCTCCACCATGTCTTTGACAAATGTGGTTTGAAGTGAAATATCTTGACAACAATGGGGTGAACTGCCATGAAACTCAGCACATAACCGTAATAATTTCTCCAGCATCAAAATGTCAGTTTGTCAAATACTTTGGTTTACGACCAAATAGCTGTAAAAGTAATGACAAGCCCTTTAGCCTCAGCTGTGCTTCCTAACACATTAAAAAAAGCTGTTGAACCAGGTAAACATTTGACCTGTTTAGCATCAACATGTTAGCATTGTCACTATGAGCATAATAAAATGCTGATGTTAGCATTTAGCTCACTGCACTGCAGTGTCTCTGAGTGCAGCCTCATAGAGCTGCTAGTCTTGTTCTATGAAGAAAGACCTATGTCACTGGGATAATCTGGAAGATGGCAAATAAACTTCACTAAAACAACTACACATAGCAACGTTTAACCCTTGTGAAGAGATGTTAAACGGTCTTCTTCTGAATTACCTTCCACATTTTGAGCATTCATATACAGACACGCTATACATGTTGTATAAATATACACACACAGAGACCAGGCCGGTGTTTGTCCATGCAGAAAAATGTCAAACTAAAGGCAGGTTATGAAAAAGCTGACTGCCCAGTGTCAGTGTTTTGGTCTCCCTGTGGTCACATGTGGAAGCCTGCGCGTTCCCTTACGGTCACAGAGGATAAACACACCCCTGCAAATAGAATCCTTCTCCAGAACAATCCTTAACCACATCCTTTGCTTATTCCGTGGCAGTGATGCACAGTGTGTGTTTGTGTACATACTGACATTGAACACAGCCTCTCTAAGATGTACTAGTACAATGAAGGATGAACATGGACACGCAAACCTGTACACACACTCACACGCATACAGTGTATAAACACTCACATGACAACCATTGCTTCGGTCTCCCACGTCAGGGTTTTACTATCCTACATACGGCTTAAGACGAGATGCCGTGTGGTCCGAAACCAATCTCTTCTTTTTTTCATCTTGTTTCCAACATCCACCATTTGTTACTCCATGATCAGGATCTCTCGCTTTTTTTTTTTTTTCTCGAGTTGGGTTTTCATGACAGGCAGATTAGGAGCTGTAATCCCCGTGCTCCACACCACATGACGTCATCCTGCTGTCAGGCCTCAGAGGCTCATACCGACCCCTGACTGGATGGCGATACCACAGCGGTGGTGTCATCAGCACCGGCAGGAAGTGGTGTCTCGCATACTCACAGATTCACTCTCAAAGTGAAGTCCACTGCTGGGATTTAACATCGAAGCAAAGTCATTTTGTTATTCTACTTGGCTTGAAATTTATCAGCCAAAGATTATAGAAAATTAGATTAGAAAATTGTCATGTATATGATTAAAGCTCTCAGTTATATCAATACACCGTGCATGAAAGATTCAGTGTTCACAATACTATGGCAGAAAGTTAAAAGATTTATCAAATTGAAAGAAACTCTCCTTTACACATGAGTTTTCCAACAATGAAAGTATTCTGTAATAACTGTTGTCTCATTCACACTTCTGATGTCAAGTTATAGATGTTACCTTTTGAGAAATATCACAGGAAGTGTGAACCGTCTGTGCAGTGCTGCGGCCTGCTGTGTCTATAGGGGACTGCGACTGAACAGCAGTGTAATTGGATCCTCTTTACATAGGGTGACATTTCCTGACATGCTGAGACAGAATAAAACGAAGGCAATGCTTTGGCACCGAAGCAAGACGCTGCTTCCCAATTGTGTTCTGAGGCATCAAGTCACTGTGCCATGGAAACTCACTTTGACTGCCCATCAGTAAGTTTTAATATCCAGTGGCTCTTTATGTTAAGAAGTCAAAAAAAAACCTAATCTCTGCTCTGTGTCCATTCATTCTCTGAACCTCTCTTTCTCTTTCTGTCTCCTGTCTCCTTTCTGTTCCTCCTTGCATGCCAAAGTCACATTTTTGTTTACTCGGCTGCTTAACATTTAATACACTGTCAGTGCAACAATGGTTTTTGCAGGGTAAGATGAATGGTTTGAACGCAGCCTACTATATAGCTGTATTATTTCAAAAACTACATCTCTTTATGTTTGGTGAGGTTTAACAAAAGTGAAAAGTGCAACAAAGGTGCAACACAGATAATAAGCTAAAATTGCTTCCTCCATTTCAGACTCTCCGGTCCCTCAAAGGTCAGCTTACAATTTGGTATGTAGAGCAAATTTGCAGGTCCCCACAAGTGAAAGCCTTAATCACTGTGATTCTATTGGAATAACTGAATTCACTGTGAAATTCCACATTTTCAAATGCTAGTGTAACCAGGCCTTAATACAAAAATTACACACTTTGCATGGTGGAAAACCAGCTGAATTCTTCGGATGGCTGAGGTCGGTCTCACTGCTACTTTTACAGATTATTCTGTCCAAATAATGTTTCATCACATCAGACGCTTGCTCCGCTCTAACAGGAACTACAACCTGCCCAACAGCAACTCTGGGCACAGTTTAACGTTAGTATTAATGCACTTGATCTTGGGAAACAATCAACTGTAGCCTCAAAAAAATTGCCCGCTCCAGATGAAAGCTTAAGTCTTGAGCTTTACGTTGGAAAGAACGCGTAAGAAAATGCGTTTTATTATGTATATACTGTATTATACTTGTTAAATGACTGAAAAATAACGAATGAGGTCAGATATTCGACCATGCTTTACATCAGAAACTCACTTGGGCATAAAGAAATAAATCTAAATCTTCTGATTTGTGGGAAAACGTTGCCCTCAGCTGATCATCTGATCTTTTTCACATGAAAATTCTGCCTCTCAAAGCTTCTAAAAAACTCTCTATCTCCATTTTTTTGTCCACCATCCAGTTTGTTCTGATGTAACAAAGCACGAGTAGGTCACATAGATTAAAAGTGAGTTATGCCGTGTGCTTTTACCCTCCTATCCTCCTCCACCCGCCCCCACTGCTAGACCATGTATGCTCTGGGCTCTCATCTGTGCCAGATGTTACAGTCATAACACAGAAGGTCATTTCCCTTCTGTTTGCAGAGTCCTGCTGTACTGTGAGTGTGTGTGTGTGTATGTGTGTAATCTGCTGCCTACCTATGCAAACAAACACAAATAACTGATTAAACATCTGCCACAACAGAAGCACAATGTCAGTTATGAAAATCAGAGTACAAAAAATAAAAAGACAAATGGGAAGAAACAGCATCAGCAACAGAAAAAAAAAATGGGAGCATTTATCATTTCCTGGCCTACATTTCATCTAAATTGTACTCTGCCTTTTTGACTTGCTGAGGCGTTCATGACTCTACATTATCATCCTCTCTATTATATCATCAACTGTTTCCTGTAATGATGCAGAACATCATTTACAGAGAAAAATAGCGCTCACTCATCTTATGATGTGTTCATCTGCAGTCATGTGCAGATGGATTAAAGCAGAAATCAATGTTTTATTCTTTTACCCTTTTACTGATGATGGGATTTGGGAGCAGAAAAAGGGCACGATTGAAGCTTATCGCCGCAGATTGAAGCTTATCGCCATATGGCATTTGTTGGTTCTCTGCTATCTCATGCAGATTTTAGGGTTGCCAAAATAATGCGTTAATTCAGATTAATTAATTATAGAAAAATAACATGTAAAAAAAATAAATAAATAATAATAATAATAATAACGCTGAATAATAACAGATTAATCTCACTCTATGATGCCCTTTCATGTGAGATTTATTTTGTCATACAACATATTTGAGAACTAAGAAGCAATGAGGTCAATGGGAAGATTATTGTTGACTGGTGACTTTCTATATGTTCAATAAAATGAAAATATTATGCCGCGGATTTGAAATTGCACTATATGTTGAACTGTTGATCTGCGTAGCCTAAGTTTAAAGTATTGAAAGTACTGAGGCCAAAGGGATGATTGTCGGGTTGTAACTGTGACCTGAGATGCTCTGTATGTTCAATGAAATGAAAATGTTATGCCTTGTGTCTTAAACTGAACCCTATATTACTGTTGGTCTGTGTGTAGTTTTCTTGGTGTCTAAAATAAGACACATTGACAATCATTACATTTTCAAGGATAAAAAAAACGTATGGACGTATTTTCATTAATGATCTTGCTGACACATTTTTGATTTTTACATTCTCAGTTCATTCATATTTCCGGTTGTTATGGCCATTAAGACATGTTGACCTTTCAAGTTCATATATGTATTCATTGATTCATTCATCTACCAAAATCCATTTGAATTAAAATATCTTTAAATGCTTCTGAAGACAAATATTGACTGACTGAGATTAATTTAGATTACTTCTTTTTATCTCTTGACAGCCCTAATGGGTTTATCTCTAAACTCTGGTGTTAGAGGAAATGTGTTTCTCTGAAACAGCAGTGGAAACGCCTACCAGAGGCGCAGCATGTGGGCTGCAGCAGCACACGCTCCAGGCTTAAAGACGATCATCATCCTCATGTTTGAGCCTCCCAGAAATCAAAGTTTGTGGATATTTTTACATTAAATGACACAGATACCTCACAGACCTTCACACGTTCAAACAAAACAGCCGCCGACTGTGCACGACAGAACACTGACTGCTTCCCTGTTCAAAATGATAACATCAGTTTGTAGCTGACTCCCTTATGCGTTTGATTATTCTCCATAACCCACTGACAGACACGTGCAGTGGGGGTCTTAATGAGTTGACGCCATCTGTCTAAACACTGCCTTGATTGTCTTGCGGTGTCTGTCTTTCATCTTGTTACCACAGATTACATGACAGTGAGCGATTCATTAGTCAATCAGCCACTGTGCTGCTACGCCTCCACTCTCATCAGTGTGCAGGGAGGCTGGCATGTGTCCCGTCCTATTACACACATATACAGTACAAAACCACACAAGGAACACACACACCCACACACACACACACACACACAAGATGTTTGATACTGTTTAGCATTTTTATACCACTGTCAAATGTGACATCTTGGAATAATTCATGCAAAAATAAAAAAAAACAAAACGTAGTCAAACTGATTTACAGCTTTGTACAAGCCAGGATCTTTGTTGCTGTTTGTGTTTCTTCAAATTAAGACCACACTTCCTAAACCCACTCTTACCTCCTGTCACAAAATGCCTTTGAAGCCTTTGAAGGCCTGCATCCCTTACCCGCTCCCTGGGTGACGCTTGGTTTTCTCATTCACTTTACTGAAGAGGACGAACATTTACAAAGTGATTTTTCCATTTGCCTCTCAATCCATCCACCATCTGCCATTGTGAGAATCCTTCTCAGTAGAAAACCAGTGCCCTCACCCAGTGAGGCTATCTCTTCATGTGCCATAAAACATTCAATCAACTTGTTTACAATAAATAAGAATGTGATGGTTTATTGATGTTTAAATACCAACAACAATAAATTGCCATCTGTTATTAGGTGCCACTATGCCACAATTGGTCAGAGTTCAGAGTTCAAACCATCTGTAGTCATCAGTAATAATTAGCAGCACTATGCAGTGATCAGTAATTGTGGAAATTGTGGTTGCTAACTTCTCAGCTTTGTTTCCAAGAGTTTAACCAAAGTTAAACTGAACAATGATTAGCAAAGATTAGCTCTGTGGTTGATCATTGATTCCTCATATGCTGCAACCTGTGTCCAACCTGCCTCGCCGTGTGACTCCGCTGTATGCTAGGAAATACCTCACATTCCTGCCAGGAGTACCTTAGAGCCCATTTCACCTCACTGAGCTCTGCCTGCTGCAGCATAATAGACAGTGTATTGTTAAAGTTGTTTACAAAGCCATACAGTGCTGTAGTATAAGGGGGGGGGGGGGGGGGGGTCCCTCTGCGAGCATTACCCATGAATAATAAACACTAAAAAATATATGAAATATTTACATCATGAGGAGCAAATCACATGTAAAATCGAAGTGAACTATACAGAGTATATATGAATATTTGCAAAAGGCTGCCGAAGAAAAGCCAATACATAATTCAGCTAGTTAATCTGGTTCAACACATTAAAACAGGCAGAGGTGAAACGTTAGCAGGACAAGCTAGGAAATGCACTTTTCAATGGCCAGTTTAAGCAGCCGTAGTAAAGCTTTTATCAAGGTAATGAAGGCTTTCATGCTATGATATGTTCTCACCCCAGCAATGTGTCTCATTTCATTTTCCCCCATTTTCCCAATGATAGTTTTCACTATTTGCTGATATTTTCTGCACCAAATGATTAATCTAGAGAATTATTGGCAAACCAATGGACAATGAAAATAGTTGTTAGCTGAAGCCCTAAAAATATGCTGTTTCAAATGTACGTGAAATGAATGTAAAGCTGATATGCTAGCTTTCTTCTAGCCGGCCTCAGCCAGCTGGAAGAAAGATGCTTCTCTTCCTCCGTCAGAAAGTCCTTTGGCCTTAATAAATAAGGGAACAGCAAAAAAGCTGCTTAAACATACAGAGATAAACAGTTGCACAGACAATCAGAGCAGACCAGAGTTCAGGCGTGCATGCTTTGTCTGCCTCTAAGCGCAATCATCTCTCTCTACTACTCAGCCGTCTAAGCAGGAGAGAGATTTAATTGGCAACTTGAAACCAGGGCAAGAGCAGAGAAAGTTAAAATCCACAGCTACACTCCCCCCACTCTTGGCTTTGCATAATCAAAAAGTCTAAAATCTTTCTCAGACATATCTCCCATGAAAGTCATTAAAGGATGATTAAAGGATTGGCATAGGCCGCTGCTCTCAAGTGTTTCCTACTGTAGATTGACATGTGGCCTGTGGCGAAGCTGCTTTTACATTTCACGAGCAGGAAAAGTCACCTAGTCTGAATATGTTCAAACCTCGAGCCACTGCACCTCATTCACGCCCGTTTCTGACGAAGCAGTCTGCGCAGGAAGGCGAGTAAAAATGAAAGTGGCAAAATCTCTGCAGGGCCGGCTCTTAATTAAAACACTGAGGTAACTGTTGCTGGTGCGTGTCGTGATCTCAACAACGGAGTTCAAATATTTCAATGTCAAAACTTCCGTGTGCAATCATTACGGCTGGAAATGTTCTACCACAGTGTTAACATGACAATAAAGCTGTGGCCACAAGGCCTCGCACTGCAGACGCCCTGGTATGTGTCGAGGCAGAGAGAAGAGGAAAATACAACAACAGATGGAGAGAGATGAAAAAAGCAGAAAAGGGACTTTATGTCATGTTGGGAGAGGATGAAAGGAGCAAAGCGGCAGAGAGCAAGGAGTAAAAATTACAAAAAAAAGAAAAGAAAAAAAAGAGAAAAAAAAGAAAAGACATGCTGCACCAAGTCAAGGAGCAAAACCCCACAGGAAATCCACTGCAGCGAAGCAGAGAATAAACAGCATGACACTGTGAGGAGGGAAAAGAGAGATGGATGTGGAAGAGACAAATTTTCTTTCTCAATCAAAACCAGTTGTCTACCTCGCACATGCATGTCTAAACAACATGTGACATCCATTTGCATAGTTTCAGTGTGTGGGCTTGCAAATGCAGGACGACGTGCGCACGAGAGTGTTTACACATGCATGTTTGCGCTTGCTTGTTAATTCTTACCTCCACGCATGCAGTGACTTTGCGAGTCCCTGCCAATGTCCGTCTGTGTCTCTGTGCCAAACATCTGCATCAGTTTACCTGTTTCTGCCTTTGAGCCGTAGAGTTTAGCTTTGGTGAGGCTGCAGAGATAAGAGTGCACGAAACCTCCACCACTGTGTGCATCACTGCCCTAATGAGTGATGACTAAACGTTAACTGAAACTGATGTTCAGACACCTTCCTAAACACATTTCCACTAAATTAAACAGCAGCCTAAAAGCTGCATTAACTGATTTTTTGGCCACTTGGAGCATCAGAAACTAACTGTAAACCCATTACTGACATATTATAATCTTTTAAGTTGATAAACTTGTGTGCGTGTGTGGACATTTAGCACATAGAGACCAACATCCAGCAGAAATGACTTGATGGGAAAAACTCCCTACACAAAAAGCCAGCATTGCCATTCATCACTCCAACTGTTCCGACAGCTCATAGCACGCTCAACTGCCAAAAATGCCACTGGAGAGAGTATAATGGTTCCTCAGCTCCTGTGCCAGGTATAGGTCCTGAGAGGATCGCACAGAGTTTTCTCAGCAGAGAGCGTCTGTCTGGTGACAGAAGCCGCAAGAGACTGCGGGATGAAGAGAGGAAGAGAACCAGTGATCAAAAAGTAAGAGAGACGGAGTGTAAAAGAGATGGAGGACGAAGCAGAAAGAAGCACAGCAGAAACCTCAGGAGATGGAGCTGAGACTCGGGGGCTGACTGTCTGTTTTACACTGCTTCACAGTCAATAAACAGATAATCAACACCAGGTGAAAGACACAGAATAACAGAAAAAAGTACATTTTCTAACTTTATGTACACTTACATACAAACACTACAATAAGGTCTTTAAATTAAAATATAAGATCTACTTAGAAGCAAAACCTCAGGCCATCATGTAGCTCTGTCACATCGAAAAAAATACTGTGCATGATCAATATAGCACAACTTGGATGTTGATGTGAATGGTGCAAACATATGGTCATCATGGTAACTTCTATGTGACATTAATGTAGCATTAGCTGTATGCTATTTTTTTTGGATTGAACTGAATAATAGTCCTACAATCCCTTTAGTATTTCAGTATTTTTACTCCAAATAAGCTGTAATGTCAGAAGTTTCATGATTCTCTCTTTTCTCAAATTCTGTCTTTTCAAAGTGGATACTGGCTTCAACATAAAATGAATGTGGTTAAGGTTACAGTATTTAAAAATATTTACTTTCTGGAACTTTCTGTTCTTATTTTCTTCACCATCAGAATTAAATACCTTCCTTTGTAGTAGAGAAATTGAGGTTTGCTTTGTCCGGAGGGGATTTACAAGGCATTGTACATTATATTAAAGGTGCAAACAGACAGACACTAGAGTTTTGTTTCAATAATATGGCAAGTTTAAGTTCAGTAAATACACGGTAAACTTTTACATGTGGGACATAGCACTCTACCATCAATCATACAGGAGGCTGCAAGAGACACAGGAGTTCTCTAAATGAAGAGTGCATCATTGCTGAAGTCCATGTTCAACCTCCTGGCCGGCTGCTCTGCCAAGGACTACAAACTCACTTCCAAAACATCCATGAAGAACTCCAAAACACTTTTGTAACAAAACAAGGCAAACTAAACTTGTAATTATGAGGTTTATATAATCGAGGTCAAGTCTTTTTTTAAGTCTTGATGTACATAAGTACCACGTACCAAGTACCATGTTTTTACTCGAGTCTAACATGACTATCGAATCCAAAGTGGACGGGATAGAACCGATGTTATGTTTGTTTACTACAGGCATTATCAGCCTCAGATTAAAGCTAATGATAAAAAAAAAAAACAGTGTTTGCCGTGACGCAGAAAAGATAACAGTGGAGGACTTGATTGACCACATGTTGACCACATCTGTGGAATTAACATTGCAGTTCAGTGAGTCATTGGAAAACAACATTCTGAGCAGCCTCCTTTCAAAGACCACTCCGAATTACACTCTCCTCATTAGAGCATTATTTATCCAAGGGAAGCTGCCTGAGCACAGAAGCAAAGTCTCCCTCATTAATCACTAATTTGCAACAACAAACGTAATGCCACCCACATTACATTTTTTTATCAACACAATGAGGAAACGCAAAATGTCCATACAGAACATGCTGCATCTGCCAAATATTCAATATTTTTATTTTCCCTTCAATATCCATTCTTGAAATATGATATGTGCTTATAGCAGCTAAAGTATGATTAACATGTTTATGATAAGGCGCTAGCCATTCATTCCCACAGCTCTCATCATATAAACTGTATCAGCCTTCATCAAGGCTTCACTATATATTTATCAGCAGATTACTTTGTCTTCTAGTGTCAGTGTTAGCAAGCAGACATCCTTGATCATCACTTCTTACCACAAGCTGTCATGCTATAGTGTCTTCAGAGGACTTTAACTTTGCACTCAATATGGTGGTTGGCCTGAAGCTTCAGAGTTTGCTCAGTAAAGCCATGTGGTTAATCAGCAAGCTTTCTTTTCTTTCTTTCTTGTGTTGTCACTGTTTGTTTGTCAGGGACAGAGGGATTAGGTAAGGCCAGACTTAGGAATTATACAGAAACTGAGTCATGGATTGTTATTTTATTGTAAACACCAGAAAGCGGAAAATACCATAAAATAAAATACTATAAAATAAAATAGCATAAAATTAAATACTATAAAATGATGTCATCTACTAACTTTTGGGTCTGAGCAGCTGTGTGAAGCACTTCTGCCAAAGAAACAGTTTTGGACTAAAAGTGTGTCACAAAAAAAAAAAAAAAACCTCTTAAAAACTGACTTTATATTCCTTATACCAAATGTGGTTTCATTATTTTACAATGATGTGCAACATAAATATTTCCAGTCACTAGTTTAGAGTGAGATTGATATTACTAAACCAACTCAAAAATATAACTCACTCATTTTACTTTACAAACACACTGCACACTGACCTTTACTTTAACTGCACAGAATGACTGGCTGGCTTATCATAGATAAGTTAAACGTCCTCGTCTTTTCAAAGGCTTCACTATATATTTATCAGCAAATTACTTTGTCTTCTAGT
The DNA here is from genome assembly GCF_017976425.1 of Toxotes jaculatrix. Classification (NCBI taxonomy): domain Eukaryota; kingdom Metazoa; phylum Chordata; class Actinopteri; family Toxotidae; genus Toxotes; species Toxotes jaculatrix. The sequence continues at coordinate 7,354,281 of NC_054414.1, forward strand.
GTAAAGTCAGTAAGCCCCTTGATTTTAGTAAACTGCTGTTTGATAGAAAGGATGAAATAAAAAAAAAAACATTAAAAAACACAGCGGAGAGAAACAGACATGGAAAGACAAACAGAGTGAAAGGTTGACAGACAGGACAGGAGACAAAGAGAACAGCTCAGCTGACCCTCATATGAAGCAGTTTTGTGTTGGCTGTGTGGTGACAGGAAGGTCACCGTCACAATAAGTGTCTAGTCAAGTATGGCCTCGCCTGGAGACATGAATAGGCCTCCTCAGCGGCCATTCATCCCTCCCACCGTCTCTCCTTCCTGCCGTCCCTCTACGCAGCCAGCAAACCCATGCTGCGAGCGCTCCAATACAACAGCTTCCTCTGTTGGCTGGCGTTGTATGAAAAGTTAATGGTAATTGCCCACAGATGCCACATTAGGGTAAGATAGCAGGGGGAGAGAGAATTGGCTCTGAAAAGAATACTTAGAGGGAAAAATGGAGGTCATAATTGTGGTTTCAAAGAAACGGAGAGGACTTATTCAGGACCATCACAGAGAAGTCTGGAGTCCCTCAGGAGAACTCTGGCCGGGGGACAGCATTGTCATCAAACGGACACTGAAAAGAGTTTGGAGACCAGTATATGCCACATAATGGGCAGATTAAAATTCCTTTTTGACAGGGAATTCACTATTCATCCAGGCCCTTTGTTGTAGATAAAGACGATCTGTTTGTACTGAATATTTTTTATGCAAAATGAAAGCAAAGTTTAATGGATAAAATCTCTGCGATGGATGAGGCTGGCGTTATTTCATATTTTCATTTCGGCCAAAAAATCCCATAAATCCACTAAAACCAACAACATGCGATCTTATCCCCAAAAACGGTCTGACTTCCCTACCTTCAGCTGGCACGCCATTTCTGCTGGACACTGCAGTTTTTAGCAAACGTTACTCAGAAGTCCCACTATTTTCAGATGCGGATTAATCTGGATTTGGAGCCAGAGTACAGTATATGGTGGCAGGAGAGTTCATGTGGACTTGACACAAAATAAACTGCACTCACAGTCCTGCAGTGCGCACACATTCACATCCCATCTCTGAGGGCTCAGCGGTGGTCACATTGTACAGCCATCACTTGCTGAGGTAGAACGTTTGACCTGCATCTGTACCGCTTATCCTCTTAAGGGTTGAGAGGCGGGGTACACCAAACAGATCGCCCGTCAATCACAGGGCTGACGTATAGAGACAAACAACCAATCTTGGTCACAATCAGACCTATAGACAATTTAGAGCCGCCAGCTAATCTAATCTGCAGCTCTTCGGAGTGTGGGAGGAAGCCAGAGTATCCGGAGGGAACCCACGCTAGCACGGGGAGAACATGCAAACTCCACACAGTTTGCATTTTACAGAAAATAATCATCACATGTATGTTTCAAAGTAGCTGCAGGACTGTACACATGGCCATTATGCACCAACCCATACCCCTATGTCAATTATCCACTCATGACCTCTCAGTGACCCACGTGTCCATACTGTACAGTGATCCTGCAGTCACAGTCACATCGATAATCTGTCTGATGTGCAGTACTTTTTTTTTTTTTTATTCATGGACTCATAATCCCTACAGCCATCCTATTTCTGGCACTATCTCTAGGCTGGATAAGAAAAATCAAACCAGCAACGCAGAGTGTGTTACTTTAAACACACAGGAAAGATTAAAATAATACGGGGTGTTGAAAAGAGGATAAGTATAACTGCAATCGATATTTATGTCACAGACGGTAATACAAATGAGTAAAGATAGCTAAAAATGACCCTGTGATCCCTCAAACATACCAACTGTTTGGTTTTCCATTTATTTAGTTTGTACTTTTTTCTAGCGTCACTGATTTGCATGAGTGCTCTGGTAGAACAGGTGTGTCTGTCACACTGATAAGGCCAACCTGGTTTTGTGTCGGAAAATGAAAAAAAAAAAAAAAAAAAAGAAAAAGAAAAACATAACACGCCAACTGAAAGAGACATGACGGGAGGGAGAGACGGGGAGATGGAAAGGGAGAGAGGATTAGAGAAATCCTTTCCCAGATCACTGGGGATCAGGTCAAATCTTCATCATTGTGTCTTTCGGGGGACAGAGGGTAAAACTAACTGCACGATAGCTTCAATTTCTCCTGCCGTCACCTGTCAGCGAGCTCAGTCAGAAAAACATGTGACTCAGGGCTGAACATAGTCCTGACATTGCTAATCTCTCATGTAGCAGCTGAAAGTTTCCTGAGTCTGAATCTGCTGCGTTTGTTGACTCTGAAACTGAACCAAACACGTGTAACTATCCAGGCCTTAAAACTTGTATTTAACAAAATATAACGTGATGATGGCGCCAGAGGAAAAGTCACTCAAGACCACAAAAGTCAACCTCGTGGTGGCACTAGAGGAAAAGTTAGGGGCTCACCAGAGTTATTAGGATTCATTGTTAGGGCACCATGAATGTCAGCATGAAATTTAAATGCAATACATTCAATAGCTGAGGAAATATTTCAGTCTGGACCAAAGTGGTGAACCATCAGATTGAAGCCACGCCACTAGTACAGCTAAATTCAAAGTTGTGCAAGATACTGAAATATTGCTTTTATCAGAGTTACTTTAGTCAAGAGCACCCATCACAGCTCTATGCAGATTTGTGCACTGATGAATTTTAGATGAAAGAACAACTAGTGCAGTGACAAGTAGCGGCATAAAACACAAGAAAGATAAACAGCGCTGCTTGTAGGCACTAGAGAGGATCCACTCATGGGCAAGCTGCCATGAAAAATGCATTGTGAAAATGCTGGAGGGCTCCTGTAAAACCAAACCAGTTTTCCACCCTGATGCACCCAACGGAGGGCTCCGTATAAACATGAAGGTGCTCTTTCTCTTCTGAGAGCGGCGGCCCAGAAATAAACCTGCTATTGTCACTGCCGCTTTTCTATCCAACCTGTTCAAACACGCTTAACATGGTAACCTCAGCGTGCCAAGGGAGAAAACCGAAGAGATAAAAAACACACCTGCAAAATGCCACCATGCCTACAGACGCCTACGGTATTTACACTTATGTATACAGAGTGACAGTTCACACCAGATGAAATATCTTCCAGGATGCTGTGAGTTTCCTGTTTAGTGTGTTGTGTGAGTGTGAATGTGTTCTTCTACTTTTGTCTTCTCCCTACATGAAGAACATTCAGTTACAATTTAGATGGTCAAAGTCAGAATATGTTTTGTAGCAAAGCATAGGCAGATTAGTTTTATGTTCAGAGAAGGATGGTTAAAGGATCACTTAACTTTTTTTAAAGACGTTTATTCTATGACATTTTAAAGATCAAATTAATCAGTTAAACATGACAAGCTGCACATTTAGTCACATTACAACTGACTATCACAGTGATAGTTCTAATTGTAACAGCTTTTACATTCATTTCAAAACATACTGAAAAACCTACATTTTCCCTCCAAAATACACCAGCTAACATTACTGATTCCATTACATCCTGTTAGCTGAGTTAAAAGTAGAGGACAAGGTGACATATCTGTGCGTGTGTGTGTGAGTGAGTGGGTGTGTGGGTGTGAGTGAGAGTGTAGATATGAATCTTCACTGATTTTAGCCACAGTCCATTAACGCAGCTCTGAGTCTCCATGTATAACTACGCACTGCAGGTCGCAAGTTCAAACCCTGGCCTCTAATCCGGTCTTCCTCAGTAGGAAGTCTGAACGGCTGTTCCAGGTGTGTGTGTGTGTGTGAGAGTATATGTGTGTGTGTGTGTGTGTGTGTGTGTGTGTGTGTGTGTGTGTATGCTCCTGCCATCTGGCCCAAAAGTCTGCTTCCTACCATCTTTCCAAACAGGAAGCCAAAACAAATCCTTGATGGCACGGGTCAGTAGTTTAATTGTCTCTGTGGGATTTCTGTGCAGCCAGCAGCTGAAACAGTCCCCTTCATCTCAACAGCACCAGAGCCTGCAGCACTTTGAAATCAATTCATTACACTGACAACCTGTGCATGTGCCTGTAATGTATGTGTGTGTGTGCATCATGTTCTGTATGTGCATGCAACTTTGACTTGATTACTACAGCATTTTAGAGTATAAAATATAGAAGGAATTCTGAGCCTCTTATCGCTCACACACAGCTCATACTGATGTAGCTCCTTATGTCTTGGCCTTCCAGCCATAGTAGAGCAACGCATCAATAAAATAAGAGGAATGCGTGTGTCAGACAGAGAGAGAGAATAAGGCCTCACACACACACACACACACACCTGTTCCTCTCATTTTCAACAATCCTATCTAACCCCTCACGAGACAACCTGGCCAGAAGCTTCACAAAAACGTGGCATCTTAATTTGAAAGGTTGGGAGCCAAAACCCCCCCGCCGGCCCCACTCTTGCCCCCCAGCCGCTCCCGTGAGCCTCGGGAGACCCCACCCAGAGACCCCCGCGTGCTACTGCGCCGTTAAAACCCAACATACGCTATGAATGAGATGCTGACAGCCCGGTGCTCCCGCCCTGCCAACAGCCGGGGTGTGTTGTAAATGACAGCCGGTGTGAGAAGCACCAAGACGCGGTATGACAAACACTGTTTCCGCCGCTTACCTTCAAACTGAGTCCGGCTCCTGCAGCCCAGCACAGCACCGACGGCTCCACCGGTGAGACGCTACCGCCGGTCACTTCATAAGTTATCTCCGCTACACATCACGAGTCCACGAGGAAGAGTAGTTTCACTATCAAGCGCGAGCTCCAGATGTGAACGAGGGCGGTGTTCACGTGTCATAAAGATGTGAAATATCGGTCAACCGACACCTCGGTTTTGTATGAAGCACACCTGGTCCTTCTGTCTGTATGTCCTTCTGTCTGTCTGTCCCCCGCCCACCGTGCTGCTGCAACTGCTGCCGCTGCTGGATGACAGGACGCCGACTGACCGAAAGACCGAATGACTGCCGCTTCGCCGGCGGGCGTCACAGTGCCGCCTAGCGGTGATACTGAGAAACTACAAGTCTGCAGAGTGTCTAAGCGGACCCTGTTAAAAATCTGCGCGCTTGTTGTAATTAGTGACTTTATTTCTGGTTGGAGTCAGTTAAACCTCAGAGACGTCTCACTCCGTGAAACAATAAAAATAACATAAATCCAAATAAATTTGTCTGAGATTCCAGACGCATGGCTTGGTGCTGTGTAAAAACTCATGTCAACCATTCCCAGATTTAAATCACATCTGTAAAGCCAACATATTCAACCATGTGTTACAGGTAAAGTCTTTGAGAGTCCAAACAAACGGTTTTTTTTTTTTTTGTTAGTGTTGTTTTTGCTGACCTCTGAAACATATTCAGCATATTCAACATTATGTTTCTGAGCAATTCTTATAAAATGAGGGTAAATTATCGAGTAACACACTGATAAAACAGTATCTGGTATGTTTCTGAGCTGTCAGAGAGGATCCCAAACACAAACAGAACATTAGGCTTGCGTTTAGAGAACTGCTTCAGTTGCTGGGAAAAAGGATATAAGGAATAAGGACTCAGCTAAGAGCCAACATCTACAAAGACGTCTCAGTGGTCACCTGGTGTTCATTTATTTCCCCCACGCCATTATGAGTCTGTCACAGGGCTAACACACAGACAAACGTGTACACATGAAGAGGGATTTGAGTCAAATTTAATTAGAAACATATAAATGTTTGCTCCGTGTCTGCTCTGCTTGACAAACTCTTTAGTATCAGTTAGTCAGAAGTGACCTTGTTTATGATACTTGAACAAGCAGATGAGAGTTAGGTACTTTCCAGTTCAGTTCACAAGTAATTGAACTGCTCCCCACACACACACACACACACACACACACACACACACACACACACACCACAACACAATACAACGCTGGCTCATTAACTGTAATTTCTCTTTCTCATTGACACTACAGCAGGGGAATCTTTGTCAATATCCATAACACAACACAGCCGGGGGTCTAAAATATTAGAGAGTATAATGCTTCAAAATGTCTGAAGTGTTCACTTTGAAGGACTCCCACAAGGAGGAGGAAGATCCTCCTGCACTGATACAAACTGCATGCTGCACATAAACTTCAATTTTAGCCATTTCTTCTTGTTAGAAAACTCTTCCAGAACACGTGGGCGGTGCAGCAGTTGTGGTTTATTCCCTTCCTGAATCGCTCTCCCCTGCAGGCTCGGTGTCCTGTTCCTCCGACCACCCCTTAGATCTCTTTACTGTCCTCACCCACCCTACAGCCAACAGAGACTTTTGATGGATTCACCTAACCACCGTCTGTCACCACCCCCGCCGCTCACTAAAACATTCAGGTCCTTGCAACAATATGGTCGTCAGATGTGAAAAGACAGCGCACGAGATGCAGCGCAGAATAAAGGATCATATTTGTGCTCCACACAAGCCTGGCCAGGTGTTTCTGGGTGTGTTAGGGATGAAATCTCACTTTTGGTGTGGTGGTGAATTGCAGAGTAATGCCTGCCTCATGGCAACAGACAATAGACCTTCAAACACAAAGTCTGCTTTTTTTTTTTTTTCATCCACAAATTTGATGTGTGCATGTGCATGTTTTGGCAGATGCTTTATCTTTACAGGTGCAGAGCACAAATGCGACACTGACAGTGAGAAGAGTAATGTGAAGCAGTGTTTGTACAGTGTGTAGTAACATACCATACCATAACCACTGAAGAAAGAAAGAAAGCCGCTGAGCTTTCATCGTGCCTCAGTGGGAGATTTACACTAACAATATCATGCAATCTGTGGGATGAAGGACAATCTGGTATGAAAAGGTATTTAAATTTTCATTTTTATTCCTTTGTGATAAAGACAGTGTCTCAGGGCTGGGCAGGCTGCTTACAATCAACTGACTTCACAGCACTGAAGGAAACCACAACAAATGTACATGATGACACAAATCCTCCCGCTGATTTTTCTTTTATCTAAAACAAATATGATTTTTTTTTATTTCATGTGTGCAGATTCTGATCAGCTATTAATACTAAGAGTTAATTGAGAACATTGATACCACTTTCATGTCTGTACAGTCAATATGTAGCTTTGCTTATCAAGAAGACTGGGAAAGACAAAGGGAACAGATTGTTTCAAGTTTGGTTTTTAATTTAGAAAAACAACACAAAGTAAAAATCAGAGGATCTGCAACTAATTCAAAAGGCAGAACAGAAAAACAGTTCTGTTTAGCCCAAAGCTTGAAAGCTATTTATTATTTATTACTCTCGTTTGTTGAACTGAGATATATTAATGCTTAAAAAATTGCACAGTTCATTGTGTTGAACATTTAAGCAGGAAGATGAGTGCTGAAAGCCTCCCTGACAGAGAGCACAGGTTGTGTTGAATCTTCCTCTGTATTGGTCTGAACGTGTGAGTTGTGTGTGTGAATAAACTCATAAGTGTTTGCGTGTTTTCTGAGTATTAGAGACCACATTTCCTCCTGTTGCAGGTTTGGTTGCAGGTTGCTTGGTTACATGCAGCTCTGCATCACTTTAACTCCTACCTCCTCCTCCTGCTGGAGGCCAGGACAGGAAGCAGTGCTGGCAAGCTTTCTGACAAATGGGCCCAGGTCAGGAGGGACTGGGCCTGACTACTGTTCATGTGAGATACCGGTACAGACACTGGGAGGGTGTCTGTGCTGGGGTTGTATTTTGGAATTGATAGAGTTTCTCTGAAGGTATATTTTTGCTTCAGTTTTATATTTCTGTGCGTCAGTTGTGGTTTCATTATGTTTGACAGGTTAAGCTAATTTACAGTTCACACACACACACACACACACACGCAGGTACACAAGCACACAAGCATCCGTCCACGTGCAGCCTGTGCAATGAATTCCTGTTTCCAGATTCTGTTCACTCCATCACTCTTTGCTTTCTGTTGTGTTGCACACTGAGTGAGAGTCACATTACGTGCAGCACATACAGAGAACTGCTTTCCTTTTGTAAGAACTGATTACAATGCGTAGCTGCAGAAAACAGGCTTTGAGGATAATCAGTGTGAGTGAGAAATAGCAGAGGTTTACAAGGTGCGTTCACGCTTCAGGAGACTTTTACAGACATTAGAGGGAAATCTTTTCATTCAAATAAGGAAACGATTCCCCTTTTCAGCCTGGTTTGTTTGATGTTTGTTGTTAACTGCATTTTTTTTTAAATGTTGTTTGTACTTTTAAAAACGCAACCTAAAAATAAATTGACCTCTGTTGAGCTCTAAACTGAATATTGATTGGAAAGAGTTGGAGGGCTTGAATTTCTTTCTTTCTTGACTAAATAAATAAATAAATGAGTAAACCAAAAAGTATGAATTGATGCAATATTATTAGAAGAAACCTTATTTATTTATTTATTACCTCATATCTTCAACCTGTGGAGCAATAAAGGAATTAAGAGGAGATGTTAAACACATTTTTGGTTATATTTGTTTGAAATGTGGTGAATGAATCGAGTCATTTCTTGTCATGTGATCTGATGAAGAGAACAGTCCATGTAGTTCATGAAGTTTATGAAGTTCTGTGGCCTCATACTGACCCACAAAAGAATCAGGTCATGAATATGAAGCAAGAGAAACCACAGCCTTTACATTTCATCAACACAGTGGACCAACAGCATGCAGAAGTATCGAGTATTTTTTTTCCTTTTTTTAGATTAGGAATGTATTTATGCAGAAACAATCCATTACAAATATTAGCCCTGCATTTCACGTGTATATATATATATAGTGAAGACCAGAGATCATAAAGTCACATCAGTGCCACCTATTGGGCAACACGTTACTTTCTGATTACCTCCATATTTTTAATCAACTTCTGTAAATGCTCAGTGTTCAAAGACTCTTTAAAGCCTCAGAACAACATGTTCAGTGTTGCTCTTGCTTTTTAGAATCTGTGTGATATATGTGACTTTAGAAGAAAAAAACCTCTGAGCCAACAAATTACGAATAAGAGTATAATAATGTAAAAAAACCAAACAGTTTAATGTCCTGTTAAACAGAGATTTCTTCTCACTTTATATCACTGTAGTTGTGTGTTTGATATGTGGTAGATGCGAACAGTGTACCACACTGAAACAAAGTGCATGACTGTGCAGACCATGTGATCCCCTTGTTATGCTGAGTCAGCCTTCATCAGTTCACTGGCTGCATAATTATTTAAGTCTACATATATTAAAATAAAGAGCTGCATTTGTGTTGGATCCATAACAGGAGTCACACGTTCTTAATGAATCTACGAAATATCTGAAGCGAGAATAATTCAAAATATGAACATGTTTGTTGCTGTCAGTGTTGTAAACATTATGTAAACATTAACAACTTTACCAGTCTGTATATTATAGTGAGAATCTACACCATCAAACACCAGAGTCAAAGGACCATTGCTGTAATAAAACCAACAGGAGTTTTAAAAACAGAGACTGCTTCATGTCTTACACACACGTATCGGTGGGCAGAGGGGGAGGCGTTCATGCAAGGTCACCATAATTACTGTACAGCCTTCTGGGGGAGATGGGAGGTTCCTATGTGATAAGCTCACAGGTACAGGCTACCCTGTCTCACCCGACCGATGAGCCTGTGTTCTCTCCTGTGAAGTTCCCCCTGGAGGTTTCAGCAGGTTTTCCATCACCACACTGATACACCTTTAATCACAGAATCGTGTCAAAAGTCAAAGAGCTTTTGTCATTTCTTGATGAGCAATGTTCAATAGCTTTAATCCATTTAAACCTACTGGGAGCTGTGTTGTGGAACATGTTGAATTTCTTTCCTCCTACATATGAAAAACACCTGAAATGCATTGTTGCTGCTGTTTGCTTTATTATTGACAGTCAGTACAGTTCTCTATAAAACCTGATCTGCTGACTCGTGTGTAGTTATGTGGTGTCTTCATGTTTCCTATGTTTCATGTTTGAACAGTTCAAGTGACACATACATTTACATGTCAGTGGGTAACTGTCCTGAGGCCCCAGACACCCAGGGGACCCCAGAAAGCCACATTCACTCGGTGGCATTTGGTATGTGATAATATGACTAATTGTATTTTTGCACTATAATACAAACTGACATGACATAGTGCATGTCCCTAAATTTATATGTGCTGGTGTCGGTTCAAAGACACAAACTGGATGTGAACAGCAAAAGGTAAACTTCTCTGCGTAAATGCAATGTTATGGTCGTCACAATGGTATCTGATGCAGGCTGGGCCTCACGCCCACTGTCTCTTGACCAGCAGCTTATGGAGCAGCAGATAGCAGCAGCTGAAGGGTTTTATCTGCAGAAAAAACCTGCTCCAGAAATGCAAAAATATCATCAGCATTGAAATTCCTGACTCATGTTAAACACTGTATAATCTATTACCAAGCCAGGGAAGTAGAAAGAGAAATTGTCACAAAATCCAAAGGATTAAAAGTGCATGGCTTGAATCCTGTCTATTTAACAATATTTAAACAAGACTCAGTTTTATTGCCTGAGATGAGAGAAAAACAATTGGGGAAGTTAACATTTTTTAAGCCGTATATTTTTATTTTTACGTTAATCTAGGTGACTGAGACGAATGAACAGCATCTAAACTTATTAAACACCTTTTCCAAGACTGGAAAACCCCCCCGGCAGCTGAATTTTCATGTCAGCCATGTTCATGATATGGAAGAAATGTCCCGTGACGCACGTAAAGCCGCAGATAGCGCTGCGGTGCGGAGTCCCCACCCTGCCCTGGCTGCTGTCCGATAACGCAGAGGAGGGAAACAACAAGGCTGCTGCCTGAGACCTTTACCTCGTTTTCTTCACACAGGAGGAATTGTTACTTCATCTCCTTCACTCACCAATTTTTTTTGTCTGCGTTTTTCTCAGGTGAACTGCGTTAATGTTGTGGTAAAATGGTTGATTAATTCCTTTTACGCACACCTGTTGCAAATCTGTCTCTCTCTCTCTCTCTCTGAGAAAGTTAAAGTTATCTCATACTCTGGATAATTCTCCATTGTTGAGTGTAACAGGCTGCCATGCTCTCAAAGAGGGAGAAAGAGTTAATTGCAGAAATATGGGAAAAGCTGACTCCTGTGGCCGAAGATATTGGGTCAGATGCGCTTCTTAGGTAGGTTCACACTGCCGTGTAAACACTTCTAAAATATAAATCTGCTGTATTTGGAATAAACTGTTACATTTCTCAATAGAGTGTGTCTAATAGATCAAATAAGAAGTAAGATACAGAGACAGTCTGGTGTGTGTGTGTTCATAAATGCTCCTTTATGAATATATAGGCCCCTACTATTGACTTAATACTGTTTTATTTAAAAGTGAAACCCCCATGACCCTTTATTTATGACTTTATCAACATGTGTTCTATGGAATCGATTATATGTAACCATTTATTGACAAGTTGTTAATATTTATTCAAAAGGTGGCAATAGAGCACTGATAAATGATTTGCTAACTATTAATAAAGTAATTAGTTGCAGTATATAAATCCGTTATGAGAAAGTGGTGTTGTGGAGAGCAAGCAAATTAATTAATAAAATTACACTAAGGCTGATGCATTACTAAGAATTTACTCTAATTTATTATACCTCACGGAATGGTTTCTAGTTGCTGCTAGTGGTCTGTGAATAGTGTAATGAGGTGTACAAATGAGTGGGCTGTGAGTTCACACTGGGGTAATAATAATAAGGACGGCAGTGGTGGTGGCAGAAAGGAGAAGCAGCTCCATGCATCAACTGCTCTGATGCCTGTGGTGTTTCAGAGGTGGGCAACACTGACAGAAGTCCATGTCCGTTCAAATGAATGTCACGCTTCCCTTCTTCTGTAGGATGTTTGCCTCCTATCCAGGCACCAAGACGTACTTTTCCCATCTAGACATCAGTGCCAGCTCCCCTCATCTGCTCTCTCACGGGAAGAAGATTGTCCTGGCCATAGCAGAGGGAGCCAAAAACATCAGTCAGCTGACCGTCACCCTGGCTCCTCTCCAAACCCTGCATGCCTACCAACTCCGGATAGACCCGACTAACTTCAAGGTGCAGGTCCTTAGACAGAGCAGCAATTCTACTAATTGATCTAAACTGATCGGTGTATTGAAATGCTCGTTGTGTCCTATGTTATTATTTAAGTATGGCAATGACATTTCTCTTATGTAAACTCCAAGACCAAACCCCAGTGAGGTCAGTAGGACTTTTATAGAGCTTCAAAAGCAACATGTCAGTCAGAGTCCTTCTCAAAGGCAGTGTTTATATGCCATATATTTTCTATATACTATATACCTGCTTTCTATATACTGTAAAAAAAAACTGTTCTCATATATTTTCTATGTTTTTGGCAAATAAACCCATCACAAAATAAAATAAGCTCAGACTAAATCTAATGACAGACATGAAGAGGATGTGCCACTGATGTGCTTTTACTGTGAAAGAGTTCATTTTTGCTTGAATGAACAACCCGTTCAGGTGACACACTGTACACACCAGTCTTTTTTAAGCAGGCAAAGTCTTCACCTGTTCCATTTGTTTACTCCTCATCAGTTCTTTGTCAGTAACAAACCTTCACCTCTCCGGCAGCTCTTCTCACACTGTATGCTCGTCACCCTGGCCTGTCACATGGGCGAAGACTTCACACCGGTTGCACACGCGGCGATGGACAAGTACCTGTCGGCCTTCGCAGCCGTGCTCGCCGAGAAATACAGATGAGACCCAGCCACGTGTTTATAGGGAGTATATAAGACATTTATGATGCTTTATGATATGGAATATTTATGTATGTGTAGTTGTTATCGTGATGATGTTTTGTAATAATAAAAATGTGCAATTAAAATGCTCCATTTTGTCGTGTTGTGTCAGTGTAAAGACCTTTAGAACTTAATTATGCCTAAAAATAATTCCATGGTCTGTGGCCATAGACTTTATATGTCTTTATATACAGTTTATGGCCATGTCTCAGGTGCTACATGTTTTTTTTTTTCCCACGGTCCATTTCTATATACAGTTGATCAAAAGAAACAATGTTCAACATGTACCTGCATCACACTGATGGATTTCTAATTCATAAACTTTAAGTGTTCTATAAGTTGATTTTCATACCATGACAGAAAAAAATGGGAGAAAATGGCTGCTGAGAATGTAGGGAAGGACTCTATGAACGTACAGTAAACATTAGATTAAACCCTCTAAATGACCATTTCCTATACAACTGACCAGGTTGTTACGTATATTGTGACAGCACCATCATGTGGTAAGATGCTGTTTGGCTTTGCCTTTTTTGAAACTCTCAGACAGGGATGCAAAATTCAGAACAAGAAGAAGTATATTTAAAAAAAATGAAATGACAGCTTTAATCAGCAGAACGAGCTTCTTTTCCTGACTTAAAAAAAAAGTAATCTCTGATGCTGGAAGTGGCATTCCTCTGATAACTTGGGCTCTTATTCTTATTTCCTAGATTTGTTCCATGAAAACTCCAGACCACTGACATTTGCCTACATATTCAAAAGACAACAGCCTTATCACAAGATCAGAAACTACAGACACAGGTGACATTTACTACAAAATTATGAATTTGATTTTGTGGAAGCATGATTAAATTTTCATACTGTGATGAGGCAAAAATAAATAAAAAATAAAAATGCTGAGATGTTCCCTGCAACTAAATCAGTGTTTTCCGATATCAAATGAACTGTTAACAAAATTTGGTAAGACCTGAAACTTTAAACTGAAACTTAAAGGGAAGTGCCTCACTTTCATTGGACGTACAAATGGTGCCACCTGCTGGACTCAACAGGAAATTGCACACTCTTTTGTCGGTTACTGCTAGAACACTACCCCTCTCTGGGTGTATTGATGAATTTGAAAAACTAATCTCTCGCGGGATCTGTGGTGGCTGGGGTCAGTGGGTGGGGGGTGGGGGGGGGGGGGGGCATGAAATGGGTGGGGCCAAGACATCAGCTGGGGAAGCTTATTAAATCAGCTGCAGCAAGCAGCAGCATTTTCTTGAGTCTTGAGTAAGTATTTTTTTTTTAAATGTCCATGGAAGTTTCAGTAGGATTGTTTTTAAACTCATTTTCACGTTTCTTTTTTATGTATTTGGTTTTAATTTTTGAATTATGTTCAGTTTTTGTATTATTCTACTTTACACTAACACATTTTTATCACTCACTCAGAACTTAAATTCTGCCCTGCTGGGATGAAAAACAAACAAACAAACAAAATGTATTAACATGGCAGAAAAAAATGTGTCCTTCTCTCAGAGCCCGAGGAAATGAAGCTGGCAGTTTGCTTCTCTCTCTCAGGTGCCAGGTGTCCTCATGTGTCTTTGAGCATCACTCCTCGCACTGAGGCGTCAGGCCTGGGGCTCTTATCAGGTTTGCACTGCAGTCTGAGATAGTGGAAATACATGAAGAGTTCACGCGTCACAAAAACCCCAAAAAACCCAATCCGTATAGTCAGTATACATTTATAGAGAGCCTGCACTTACAGTCTCTAATCATTCTTATCATTTTTATTGAAATATTTTCACACACAGTATCATTAACTCAAATTATGACTTTTTTGGATAATGTGGAATGGTGATTTCTTATTAGGGGCTATAGCTGTGCCTGTACACCCGCCTCAACCATTACCAAATATATCATGGCTGTGCGTAATTACGCACTCACGAAAGACAGCGTAAACGAATACACTTTGCATTGGTGAGCCTTTATTTCTTCATGGAGGAGACACATAACACATGTAAAACAGAGGTTAGAGATCTCCTTCAGGTGCGGAGGCTGCTGGGTTTAGTGGTACTGCCTTCCCAGAGCGGACACCACCACGGCCAAGAACTTCTGCCAGGCGGCCTGAGTATCTGGGTTGAATGCAGTTCCCAGTTTGGCGGCAATGACGATGGTCAGGCAGTCAGCCAGCAGCTGTAAAGAGGGGAAGAAAAATAATTAGATGCCTTTTACATGTAGAGTTAAGTAAAAGTCGTCTGCAATGATTTGGATTAAGTACATTTTGTGTCATGGAAAACTTTTCTAAAATGTTTGTGCACATACAAGGATTTAAATATATATCTGTTGGCTTAGATTTGGGCATGACTTGTCGTATTTTTCCTGGGGAATATAGATTTTTTTCTGTGATGGAAAAGTCCTTGATTTCCTTTCCCCCCCCCAATAATCAGGATGGTGAAACTTTACCCTGAAGTTGTCGGGGTCGACGTGCAGCTTCTCGGAGTGCAGGACGCTCAGCTCGGCGTAGGTGGCCTTGATGTTGTCCATGTTCTTCACAGCCCGGTCCAAACCGTGCAGCACAGTGATTCCATGTGCGGCGATGTTCGGGTTGGTCTTGATGGCCTCGGCGTTGTAGAGGTTGCCGAAGGAGCCGAAATACCTCTGAGTCCAGGGGTACACGATCAGACACCTGCAGGGGAGGACGCAGGTAAGTTGGCAACAAAGCAGCGGGGAATTGGCACCAGAGGAGATTGTGTATTTTGCATGTTAAGGTTTTAATGCATTTTTCAGAAAAAACACTCAGTGCATTTGTGTTTAAAGAGCAGTGTTCTCCGTACCTGACCAGGGCCTTGGGGCCGATGTCTTCATAGTCCAGGCTGGAAAAGATGCCGGTGATGATGCTGCGCTCCTGCTCAGTCCACTCAACCATGGTTGATTATTGTTTTTTTGTTCAGGCTTCAAACAAAAAGGCTGAATAGTTCTTCAGTTCGACCTAGGTCTATTTAAATGTCTCAAAGCTCCCCCCGCCCTGAAGGGGAAAGCAGCTGTGATAGGTTGGAGATGAAGCGTCTCAGATAAACCCTCAGACTTCTCCAGAAGTTTCTGGATGCTTTGATAGTCTTACAGATTTATAAAGATCAAAACAGAACACATTTTTAAAATTATTTTTGCAATTTGCAGGTGTATGGGGGTGATTTAGTGCTCTGAAATACAGTGTCCAAAAAAAAAAAAAAAAGCAACAGAGGTCTTATACGTGTGTGAAGGAAAAACTATGCAAGTTAGAAACTTTATTTAGGGTCAGAACTTCAAATCATGGCAAAAAACTCAACTCTTTAAATTCTAGTTTTCCTATTTTTAACAGGCTGCAATTGTGAAAATCCTCCTTCTACTCCTTGAATCTAATTTAACCTGCAGGACAGGCCTCGTTTTCAGCTCTCAGAACAGTAACTGAATCCGGATCTGCCTTTGCTGAAGTCTTTTGAATGTATTTGTTAAAATACCAAAGCAGGTGTTAATATTTGAGTGAAGACAGAGAAACCCTGAATAACAGGTGTAAGAAATAAATGCAATACTACTAAATGCAATTCAACTGTTTCCCAAAGAAGATTTAAAAAAGGATTTGCAACGATTTTCAATAATTTGATATCAATGACATGACTGATTAAAACAGGAAATTGAATTTCTTGAGGAAAAATAAAAGAAAATCAGCTTTAGTGAGTCTTATTTTTAAATGTCAGTGAATTCACTCAAATTTGTGTGTTTGCCAGGCAGTTTCTTGCCATGAGCGTTATCTATGAAACCACACTGGTGTTATCTTGCAGCAGCGGCCCCTCCACCCAAGCACCCGGTGCACACATTCAACATATGTTTTGATTAAGAAAATACTTGAGCTCTGTGATAAAGAGTTATGAGCCCTATTTCTACCCAACGATAGGAAATAAATATATGTCCGGAGCCAAAAATGCTCCAATTAAAAAAAATAAATCACTGATAAATCTTACACTGCTCAAACAGCTGCACCGTGATAAGGAATCATTTTTTTTTCTTTTTTGTGTTTTATGAAAATGATTAATGAATTACACGCAGCCTGCTGGAGGAAATGTCGGAAATAAATGTTCCTTTCTGGGGTTTTTTTTTTTCTTTTTTGATCAAGTTGCAAAATGTGCATCCATTCATCTGATTTCATTGTAACCGTTGTCCTTAAATGACCCACAATAATTTTCTAGCATTATTCATTCTATGTTTTTATGTTTTTTTTTTATGTGGGGATTTAACGAATCACTCAAAATACACTTCATGGGTCAAATGAGTCTATTTAGCCTTGAGCCATTAAAAAACAAAAACGCAATTAAAACCTAGTTTCTTGTATAAGGCCTGTGTTGGGGTAACTTGGAGCACACTTACAGAAAATTCTCACTCTGCGCGAAAATGTGTTGAACTTTGCTTCTGTGGTGCAAGAGTTTATATTGATCGACATTTGCTGAGCAAGCCCGCACTGGCTTTTAGGTCATGTAAATGTTAATTTAATTTTATTTATTTTTAAGAATCCAAACTGTATTTTTTATCTTCTACGTTTTTTGTTTTTTTTCGCTTAAATTGTTGCGGGTCACCGTGGTCCACGTGCCTCAGACCTTATAATCGCTGGGGTTATTGCGTGAACGTGGAAATGAAGTCTCTGTACAAGTGTGAGCTTCTAATTTGATCTGTTTTTCAAGATCTGTTTTACTGATATTCATTTCGCGTCATGCACTGACGCACAGACCCATCTGTCTCTCTGACATCTCTGCTCCTGACTCCTTTGACCTGAAACGTCCTCCTGAACCTGGGGGTTCTCTGGGGCAACTCTGCCTCACCTCTAACTTCTATATGTCAAATCTTAAGTTCACATGAGGGCACTCTTACACATTATATGATGTTTTTGCCAACTGTCGCCCACGATGTGACCAGCTGATACCGCCTCTCAGGCTGGCGTCCGGCCACTGAAGTTTCTAATCAGGCGTGGAAGAAGGGTCCGATCTGCGTCAGTGGACGCGGCTTGGCATCAGTTCCCGTGGGTGTGACTGCCGAGCCAACTGAATTTAAGCACACCTCCAAACTAACCGGAGATCACCAACCGAATCAGGTAGAGAGAGCCAAGTTAACATGAGTTTGACTGAGAAAGACAAGGCTGCCGTCAAGGCCCTGTGGGCCAAAATCTCCAAGTCCTTGGATGCGATTGGGGCTGATACCATGGGCAGGTGAGAGTCATGTTTACTCATGTTTCAAATTCAAATCAGAGGTAGTTTCATGTCATATTTGTACTTTGTTTCTACAGTGTTTAACTGATAACAGACATCACATCAGGGTTATTGCTGATGGAGTGCCAATGCAACAAAATCTCGGCTGTAACCTGTGATACCTCTCTTATAGGAACATACTTTTCAGAGCACCGAGGCATAAAGAAGAATCAGAAAAGGTTATATTAGATTTTGTTAAACGTTATTATCTCGAGTCACAGCTAAAGGGAACTTCCTGCTCCAGGTGAGGCTCGAACTCACAACCTCGGCATTACTCGGCTGAATACTGTCTTATAAGTACCGCGCGCTGACCGATTGCGCCACTGGAGCACATAAGAACCCAGGCACAGCACAGAAAAAGCTTTTTAAAGTATAGCCAGTATAGCCGGTCTAGTGAGAGCACTGTTATTGGTTTGCTTTATGCTCAGTTGGCGCAGCTCTCCAACGTTCCCAACATGCCCAGCATTCACTATCTCTCCATCTCCACAGGATGCTCAGCGTGTACCCGCAAACCAAGACCTACTTCTCCCACTGGCCAGACATGAGCCCCGGTTCTGCCCCTGTGAAGGCCCACGGAAAGAAGGTGATGAGTGGAGTTAGTCAGGCTGTTGCCAAGATTGACGACCTGACCAACGGCCTGCTGGAGCTCAGCGAGAAGCACGCCTTCCAGATGAGAGTGGACCCGGCCAACTTCAAGGTGAACCATGGGTCACTGACATCATATGCATCAATAAATCATGATATCAGTAACGTGCTAAAATCATGTTATAGTAATTACTTTTATATTCTGCAAAAGTTAAAATCTTCTCTCATTTGTGGGTACTTTTACGCACAGGCGGAGCTTAATTTACGCACAAATTACGCACATATGCTGGGGAAAAAACAACATTAACAAGCAATTAAATCGCAGTTTCAAAATATTAATATCTGTTAAACAAACAAATAAGTGAAAATCCTATCACAGAATCCCACATTATTGTTTTCGAGATATATTTTCTAGTTTAGAGATTTTACTTGGATCATATTTAGGAGCAAAATGTATAAGATGACTATGAGATTTCATGCTACAAGACAGGGAAGAGGAAGTGACTCACTTTTATCTTGTTCTATTGAAATTAGCTAAATTATTAAGATAGATTTTTGTAATACACATCATATATTTGTTGTTAAATTGTTTTCTCTGTCCACAGATCCTGTCCCACTGCCTTCTCGTGGTGATTTCCTCCATGTTCCCTAAAGACTTTACCCCCGAGGCCCACGTCGCTCTGGATAAATTCCTGGCCAACGTGGCTCTGGCTCTCTCTGAGAGATACCGCTGAGCTGCCCGCAGTGGGGAATGCGGTGTGCCACACATGACCATGTAACCCATGGTGAAAAATGAACAAATAAACTGCATCCCCCCCAAAACTCATACGACTGTGTCTTTTATGGCTCTTGAAATGTTTCATCCCGTAATACCCGCACAACTAACAGTAGCTATAAAGTTTTTTAGGAAAAGAAGAGATCATCAATGTTTTTTATACTTTATTTCATACTGAAAAATCCACACAGTGGTCAAACAGTTTGATATGAAAAAAAAAAACAGTTTGATATGGAAAAAATGGAAACTACAAACTGACCAAATGACTTTATGACATGATTCAAAACTGGTATGAGGCAGACATTGTTTACAGGTTTATTGCAGCCTGGGCAATAAACACACAATAGAAGCTGTTATGATTTCATAACGAGTCGTAACTTATGATCACCCAGAATGAGCCTGAAATAGAACAGAGAGAAAGGCACTGTGAGTCTGGTGTTATCTCTAATGTCATTTTATTTATTTATTCACTTAGAGCATCCAATAACTTCTCTTACCTGAGCAAAGCAGCTGCCACCAGACCTCCTCCTATGGGCCCGACCCAGTAGACCCAGTGGTAGGTCCAGTAGTTGGCCATCACAGCTGGGCCAAAAGCCCTGGCAGGGTTCAGACACGTTCCTGATACATCACCTCTGCACCAACAAGAAAAAAATCTTTGGTGACACAAATGTAGCCTCAAAAATTTCTTTTAGTAATGATGTGGTTATTTGAAAATAATTGTATTTTCAGTACAGTCAAACTGAGCCAGATTTTCATGGATACACATTTGACAGTTTTTCTAGTGGTGGGATGGGAGATATTAATACAAAAATTTACAAAATTCATAATATACATAATATGTATATACATAACAATAATGAAAATAGAAGTAATTCTGGTGTGCTAAGGAGGATTAAAAAAATTATGACGTAATAGCTGACTTTTTTAGGAGGAGTCGGTGACTTTGAAATCAAAAGAGGTGTAAATGTTTAGTACAGTGCAGACTCAATAAACTGTCAACACAAACTGCATTGTGGTCATTGTCCTTGTCATCTCACCCTGCCAGGATGTTGATGATGACCGTGCAGCCCACCAGGAAAGGAGCCAGTGGAGTTTTTGTCTTGCCATTTACTGCCACCAGCAGAACCACCATGGTGACCAGGCAGGTCATGGCCACCTCCCCAAAGATGGCCCCGGGCAGCTGGCTCTCTGACTTGAGGATATCAAACGCTGCTCCTGTGGCATTCCTGTAGCGCTCTGCAGGGGTCATGATCTATAAGAAATGGGCGAAACTCAACATTTTAGTCTTTGTAAGGAATTTATGGTTAATTTTAATTTTATTTTATGTGTCAAAGTGTGTACAAAAGAGTCCAAATGTGCAGCATTTATGAATATTTGTTATAGTATAGTTTTTTCTTATTAAGTGGTTCAAATGACCTTGGACATTCCAGCTCCAAGCACTCCCCCAATCAGCTGGCTGACAAGATATGGTAACACCATCACCAGCTCCATGCCTCCACACAGATAGATGGCAATAGTGAAGGGAGGGTTGAAATGGGAGCCACTGCAAGGAGGGAGAGGAGCGACAAAGAAGAGTTCGAGAGCCAATTGGAAGCTGGTTTTTAAAAAGATGAAATTAAGCAAACTGCCAGAGACCCATTCCACTCAAAACGTGTGAGTCTGGCTGAGGTTAATCATTATGTGGCAGAGATAGCACACAGCACAGAAAAACACAAAGCAACGTTCATACTCTTAATGCAATGACAGTTTGATTCTGTTCCACATTAAACTCAGGCTTTTACCTGATGTTGTCCATGACAGCCACCATCACTGCCACAGCCAGTCCATGCACCAGAGCCGGCTGCAGCCGTCCAGCCGACGGCACGTTCTCGATGACAGACACACAGCCGATGAAAACGAAGAACATGGTCCCCACTATCTCAGCCAGGCAGGGCTGGAACACCGTCTCATACCTGTTGGGAGGTTTGGACATAGGCGGCTTCTTGCCCTTCTCCATGAGAGTGGAGTCTGTGTCTTCCATTTCCATTTTCTCTGTTCCCATTTTTGTTCTTCACTTGTTGGATCTTGTGTGGAAGTCTGCAGACTAAGTCAATGGCACTGCAGGTTGTTGTGGTTATTTATAATCATCACCTGCAGCTGGCACACTGAACTCGAACTGCGTCACAAGTCATAAAAAATCAAAGGTGAAGTATATTCTAAGATTCATTCATGTCAGCGGAACACCTGCCCGAATATAGTCTGACCTGTGTGCTAGTCCTCAGAGGAGTCCACAAGGTGCCTTAAGTTCACCATTATCACTGTGTTGTTTGGATGCACAGGCATACCTGGAGGGACCCACTTTAACCTATATAGATAAGATAGACCTTGACTACAGACTTTACACTATTGTAGGGCACTCTACACTCCAAATGTGTTATTCTCATGCTATATGCTCTTATATTATTTTTTACTACACATTTATTGAGCAGTTATACTTTCCAGTTACTTTGTGCATTAAGATTTGACATTAAAAAATAAAATAAAATAAGTAAAGATGATATTAAACCAATGGTCCTCAACTTTTTTCAGCTTGTGAACCCTCACAAAAGAAGAGAAGAGCCTGGCTGTCGTGTTCAAGATGTCTGTGACCGAAGGGGCACTAGTTTATGATTCTAATCTCGCTTTATTGTATAGTGCAGTGCCCTGTCCTTGTACCATGTTTTAAGTAATAAAAGTTATCAAAGCACGGTTTTCCATTCAGGACTTTGACCCAAACAATGAGCACAAAAAGACTGTGAATATATAACAAAAAAAGTGTGATCATTTGCACCAAATTGTGTGCACAGGATTTATTATCTAACACCTCCAGACTTTTTCCAGCCGTAATCAAACAGGTAAAGTCCAAGTTAGGAGTAGTTATCAGACACCTACATATCATATCATCAAACACTTTATTGAACCTTGAAAGGCAAAAATATGTCATTGTATAGGAGCCAATGACTGTAGGTGAATCAAGTCAAAATATATTTACACACATTTTGCAGATGAATTTAAATTTTACAGTCTAACTGATGGTGGAATGTTTAAATGTCCAAATGGAAAAACCGCCATCGATCGATGTCCTCTCTGCGTCTCACTTAGACACTCACTTCAGCACAAGTCGAGTCTTGTGGTCACCAAACACCAACCTGTGAAAAGAGTGATACTTCAGTTACTGGCCAGACATGGCAGAACTGTACATGATTCAACATCATCAAATCACCAAATGAACTATCCATCACAATCAGAATTTAAAATGTGTATCCTTAAAGTCTAATAAATTTTCTTCTGCACTAAACACTTGCAAAACCTTTTTTTTTTTTAATTATTTAATGTCCTGAATTGTTTATGTCCATGTTTGTGTGACAGCAGTCTTCTCTTTTACTGCACATGTTGGCACATGCCAACATGCCATGTTTGTCAGAGTGAAACCAGTGGCAGGATGGGAACACGTGTGCATTATGAAAACAAAAGTTTTCATACAAACAAAGTGGGGACCCACTCATAAAAAGCAAATAGCAAAACTAGTGCTCAAAAACTCCACAGGGCACCTGTCACAACTGTGATTTACATACAAATAACTTAAGGGTGTGGGGAGAAAAAAAACACAAAGAATATTGAATCTGCATCTTAATCTATCAGTGTGTTCTCGACTGCATTTACCTGATGAAGCTGACAGTGAGCAGTGCACCACAGGTGGGCCCAACCCAGTAGATCCAGTGGTGATTCCACTGGTTGGCAGCCACTGCAGGACCGAAGGCTCGGGCAGGGTTCATACAGGCTCCAGACAACAACCCTCTGAAACAAGAGTGAGCACATGGTCAACACTGAAACACAGCTAATGATCAGAGTGAAGCAGCCGTTACCTTTTCAACAGCAGAGACACCTCCAACCCACTGCAACAGATCAAATGCTGTGTACACATGAATGCATCAGTGATAACACATTCAGTTATTTAATGATGATAACATTAAACTCCAAGGGGCCAGTTTTGGATCAAATGGTTATTTTAAATTTGTCCCCAGGCAGATAATAAACAGTAAACTGACAGTCAGTCCTGTCAAGGTAATAATTAAAACCAATAATGAACCTTGGCACCTGCCTGATAACTGATAATAAATGCATGAGTGGAGGAGGGGTGTGGTTTGGTCTGTAGCTATCACTGAGGACAGTACTTTTATCATCTGTGGATTTTCTTGGAATTTTGGTGTCAGTATTATAACGGGACATTCAAACAAATAAATGAAGTGTTTGGTACTTCATGGAGCATATGGCAGTTAACCTTTCATGTCTTTATATATATGGATCCTAGTCATTTTTCTGGAAAAAACAATCTGTGGATCCGGCTGTGATCTGGAAGACAGGTAGACATTAGTGGAATAATGGTGATGCTGGGAATGAGGCTCTCACCCAGCAAATATGTTGGCTGTCACAGTGAGGCCGATGCAGAAAGGAGCCCACGGTGAGCGGGTTTTGGTGTTGACGGCTCCCATGCACACCACCGTGGTGAGGAACAGGGTCATTATGGCCTCCACAAGCGTGGTTTTTCCCAGATCTGTGGTGTTGGGCAGAAAGGCTCCTCCAAGGGCACTATTATAAACGGTAATGGGGAACACTGCCTGAAAGCAGAACAGATTGAATGTAAATCATCATCACTGCATGATAAACTTGAGTGGATAGTTTTCTGTTATTTTAACCATTTTATTTATGATTTTTTTTTCTACCAGACAAAGCATGCCAAGAAATCAAGACCGGAATACCAGGAATAAAGATTACTGGTTGTTTAGTGCATGGTTGAGTCAATATTTTGACTTACTAAGTTAAAATTAAGAGATATTAAGTCAACATTTTGATTTATTATCTAATATATTAACTTATTGTCTCATAAAACAACATTCTGACTACATAGGTTAAAAATCTGACCTGAACTTTTAGTTTTACTGGCACAAATGGGCCTCCATGGTTTTTCTTACCTTGGCCAAACCAGCACCAGACATCCCTCCAGCCATCTGAGCAAGGATATAAGGCACCAGCAGTCGCAGCTCCATCCCTCCACACAGGTAGATGCTCAGAGACACCACAGGATTAAAGTGGCCCCCACTACAATGATAATAATGAATTTTATTCTATCTCTAATTATAACACCTGTCCACGAGCACTGAATAGCAAACATTTCAAACACACAAAAAGACTGAATGTCATCAGTCTGTACCTAATTTGTCCAAAAACCATGATGAGCACTCCCAGGGCCAGTCCATGTGCCACAGAAGGCTGAAGGACACTCACTATTCCTACATTCCCTATTACAGATGCACACCCCACAAATACAAACAGGGTGGTCCCAAACAGCTCGGCCAGGCAGGGCTGCACATACTGCTCAAATATCCATCTCTTCTTGTTTGCGCTGCTCGTGTCTCCCTCCGCTACCTGCTCTCCTGACTCCGTTATCGTGAAGACCTCTGTCTTGGTTTCTTCCCCTGACATACTGACTTGGTGGAAGCAAACTCTCTCTGACCTCGTGCCGGGATCACTTGTTTTTCCGCCGGTGGACCACAGCCTGCGCTAGGTGGTCGGATGAGAGTCAGTTATGTACACGAGGCATTCCTGGGACGATCCATTAAGGACATACGCACATCCACATGTTTTTTCTCTGATGCCCCACCTTCCTGCAATTGTTTATGATCCCAAGAGTGTGTATCACTCAATCAGGAGAAGCTCATAAAATTATGAGTGCTGTGTTACTGTGAGTCAGGGAACAAGCACATACAGATAATAAGGTGACAATGATAAGGAAGGTTGCTTATCACTCCACTCAGCACAACAACAAAAAAACTTTTTTCTGTAAGTTTCTGTAAGTTAAATCATCTTAATACACCTGAAGAGTGTAAACTTTTCCTTTATGTTAAAGATGCAGGCCAGAAAAACTAAAACGACGAGCTGAAAAATGTTATAAAGGAAAACTACAGTCAGATGATAATTCACTGGGGGCTCATCATTATTAACAAACCCTTTCATACACATGTAGCTCTGTATTTCATTAATGTAAACACACTGATTAAAGCTGCTTTAAATAGCTTTGAACAGCTAATGTAAGAAAAAACATCCACGTGACTTCTTATTGCCGATGTTTCACCTCAGCTCGTCCCTCCTGCTGCAGATAACCCCACTGATGTCAACTGATAACCGAGTGATGCTTTCATATGAAGTGTACAGCAAAGTACGTGAATGAAGGGGGCAGCACGGTCTTACACAAAAAGAAATTTTTATTCAACTGCACTTGCACAGCATTCATCAAATATAGTCTATTACAAACTAATCTGTCATGTCCTCTTTGCTGTTTGAAAACTAGAGGAAAGAATAGAAAAGATCTGACAGGCGACTGTAACGCACGGTAACCGGCAGCTGCGTGTTAATGCATTTCTTGCGGTTTGACAGTAGCGATCACATGCACGTGTGTTTGTAAGTAAATGAGTCTGGAAGTAACAGTTGAACAATAAATAAAATTAAAATGGCACATAAAATCCAAGACAAGGACGAATACATGACATCTGACAATGCTCAGGCTTCAGACATTCTTTCATTTCCAGCACAGGTGAGCCGATTTTGAAATGATATTTTTGTTCAATCGATTGTTAATCACAGACAAAATCTGCCTGTAAGCAAATGGATAAAACAAACATAACCTATTTTTTTTTTTTGCTCTTGGTAATTCAATGCCAGTGTAGTGACAAAACTCTTCACAGTTCTTCAACATGGATGCACATGTAATCGCATTCCGCTGATGTCGGGACTTTTCCAAACCGGACCAGCTCCCAGACGACTGAGAATAAAGGTTTCCTCTTTCCCAATGTCTCCTTTTTACACGTTTTCTCCTGTTGTTGATTTTGGCGAACACACATGTAAAGCATGTCCAAGCAGTGGAGCAGTTTTCACACTCAAAAAGCCAACTGTGACAGACCTGAGGAAACAGAACATGACCCGTTCTTGTAAATGACCACACCAGACATTCAAACTGGGCGGAGGGCTGGAAATATGAAAAATGTAACACATGTGAGTAACACAAAGTAAATAAACTGACAGGCAATGTGGCGCCATAGTGGAAAGAACAGATTTGATTTACTGCTGCAGCTTACATGTACACAACATCATGTGTGCCTGAAGTGTATGTGTGCATTACCCAGGTTGAGTTTGTCCTTGATGGCCCAGCAGATGCTGTAGTGCTGAAGAAGTTGTTGCAAAAGCTCCTTCTCATCCAGGAACTCCAGTCGCTCAATTCTGTAAGGATTTTTTTTTAAAAAGTGGTATTTATTCAGTGTTCATTTATTCAGTATTTCACCTTGTGTGAGAGGAAAGATGACAAAGTATAAACTGTACAGTACATCTGACAAATACTGCAGGTTTTGTACAGCTGGGTTTAATGGAGAACTAATGCGTTACCTCGCCATATCATCCTGAGGGAGCATACTGTAGATGGTCATCATGTCCAGAGCATCAGCGTGCTCCCAGCCAGTCTTCAGAAAGCGCTCCTTCTGCAGACACCACACTTTAACAATGTAATACCCAAGCAGCAAGTCTATGAGCAGGAGTCCCTGAAATCAGCCCTGCATTTTAGACTTCACAGGTGAGACGTCTAATAAGACCAGCCCACAACGTTTAAGACTTATTTGTTGTTGTAAATTTTATACAGTGACAGTGTAAGTATAGATGAACACGTGTTAAGCTGATAACACACTAATAACGCTTTCATGTGTTTATTGAATACACCCATTAAATATTAACAGTGCTGGTATAAAAAGTTTAATAACCGGTTGAACCTTCTCCTGGCTGCAAGAACCTCAAACAAGTTCCAGTAGCTGCAGATCAGACCTGCACAGCTTTCAGTAAGTTGCCAGTGTACTGAGTCTCAGAGCTTACCTGAGAGTCCAAGGACTGGCAGACCTCTACTCCTGCCAGGGTGCACTGGCGGCGCTGCAGGTTCTCGATCATCACCTGGCCGAACCGATCACTCATGTTCACCTGGATACACAGACAGTGTTGAACGGGTGAAGTTCTTATGTGGTGTTCTTAAGTGTGTTGAAGCCGCTTTTAGCCACTAATTGCAGATATGATGAGGATTATTCAAGTTTTTAAAAAGCCTACATTTTGCAACAGTAGCAAAAATTGTATTTAAACACAACGTAAGCACTACCAGATACTTCCTTAAGTTGTGACGCGGATGACAGAAGCCAATACCCATGTTCTCTTTTTCTGAACCATGATGCGGTCATTTGTTTCGTTTACCTGTTCATAGTTGATGAACATGGCAGTGTGGAAGGTCTCTGCTGCCCAGTGAACGAGGCTGGAGGACTGAGAGGGCGTCATGTAGACCAGCACACACTCAGACAGGAGCAACGTTGGTAATCTGGAGATGAGAAATCAGTCAAATATGAGCACAATGTACGGTAACTAGAAAATTACGCTAAGGACTCGAATGACAACACATCAGTAAGAACTCTGTTGTGTTACCTTTCATACTCTATTGTCTTGAAACTACTTGCACTGCAAAATCTATTATATTCACAGAGGAATGTCATTTTCATTCCAGCCCAGCCAAAAATTCACACTCTGTGGGCTTCCTGAAAAAGTGAAGCCTCCTCTTTGAGAAACCTCCGAGGATGAATAAAGGTTAAAAAAAAACAATGGCAGTTACAAGCTGAGGTGAAGGAGTCTGCCACTCTGAGCTTTAATCACCAGAGACGACTTCCTGTCATAGAAAAAACAATGTCTGTGCCATCCAACATCCTATTAGAAAGTAAAAAGCTGCCTTTGTCCACCACGACCAGTAAAATTAAACTCCCTGAAGGTTTAAAATGTGGCTGTAACATTTTTTTTTTGGTTTTCTCCCTGATAAGGAACTAAATCTAAGTTAAAATGGATTCAAATAGTGAAGACTTTCACCACAGAACAAATGATCAAAACAACAATGCTTACATGTCATAATACCACTCTCCTTGAAGGACTGTTTTCAACATACTGAACATACAGGGGGGCTTTCAGGCCTGTGGAGGGGGTCATACTCTAAACATACATTTTGGGTGGGGTATCCTTTCATCTGCATTACAGTCACTCTGCAGAGTGAGTCTGTTATCTAGAGTTACTTACAGTGAGAAAACACAAAGATAAGCTGCCATTCTTGGATTTTTAAAGAAATACTGGGAAAAAAAAGAAAACTGAGGGCAGCATAAGATGTTTTATTTTGCAAAAATAATTCTGACCTTTGGTTATTTTACACTTTCTTCAAAATCTAACTCACCTGCTTCACGTTACTAATATGGAAAAAAAAATACTGGGCTGAAACCAAACGATGTCTATCACGTACTCTGGGTTGAGCTGGAACTTCTTCAGTTTTTCATCCAAGCTAGAGATGTCTCTGAGGTCTGCTCCAATGATACAGTATCGGTCTGAGTCAAGGCTGTGGGCATCTGAACAAACAAACAAACACACACACACACACACACACACACACACACACACACACACACACACACATTTAGAAAGATTTTCTAGCATGAATTCTCTAGAATGAAGACAATTTGTAGCTAAACCGCAAACCTGTTAGTGTCAGTGTGGTTTGTAATGTACCAGTTTAACTTTAGTCGTACCTAGTAGTAAGGAGTCTGTTGAGTGGGTTTCAATGATGGGTTTGGACAGAGGTGGTTTTGTCCTAGTCAAAGAAAATAACATGATTACAGTTCATAATTAAAACTGCACATTATGAATCAAACTAAAGCTACACTACAGTCATGCCTCTTACATGCTATATATATATATATATAATTAGGTAAACAGCTAAAACTAAAGCAGTCTAATACAACAGCCTTGAAAATATCTTTCCTTCCTAAAGGTTAGGGTATAAACTGGTTGCCAATGTTCCTAGAAGCCTTCTGTACAACAGCGGTGAATGCTGAGATGTGGTTTCCTTTCACAAAGACCTTTGTCTCCCCCTACAGACCTCTACCCAACATTACAACACCAAAGCCAGTAAGGGTTGAAAACGTGATACATTGGTTAATGTCCTGCTGTAGAGCAATAGTCAAATATTAATCATAAGAAGCTGTGCAAACATGCTCATGAACTGAGATGAGTACAGGCTAAATTTTTCATATTAATATGCAAATGCAGTAAGATGTGTAAGACGGTAAACTAGACTAAATTGTAGGGGAAACCACACACACACACACACACACACACATATAGTTTGTCTTACTTTATGTTGTGTATTTTTCTGGCCACAATGGTAGGAAAGTCAACTTCAAAGAACTTCCGTGGCATGAGGTTTTCATCCTATAACACACACACACACACACACACACACATATATAAGATCAGGGCTTTGTGAATTGTTTCTGAGAATAGAAAATTTGTATTTTAATCAGTCAAATCTAAGTCCACATCAGAGCAATGGAGCTGTAATGATGCAAACCTTTAGTCTCCAAAATGTAGTGTCCAGTCCAGCTCCCAGGTTGATTACTTGACAGTCACAATCTGTTTTCCTTATAAATGCATCAAGGAGATGGTTGACCCCTTGAACACGGGCATAGTAACCTGTTCAGTCAGATAATTGGAGAGTAAGATAAGCTAATAAAAAAAACCACATCTATGTCACATACAAAAATGCATTCCTCAGTGATGCTTTGTTTTATAGTCTGGCTAAATACAATCACTTATACCACTTTACTGAAAGAAGCAGAAACAACACATTTTTTTAAGAAGAGACAGTACAACTTGCCTCTGTTGATTTCAGGGGCCTTCCTCTCTCCCACTGATCTCACAAAGTACTGGATATATGGATCCTTCCAGTAGCCTTTACTGGTAGCAAACCTAGAGAACAGATCAGAAACTGGATAAGAAGGCGTCACATTATTAAGGCTCCCATCACCAGCTTTGATGTGCATACATCAATAAATCTCACCGACCGCCTCATAATAAATTATGAGTATCTGACTAAATTATATGGTGACTTAAAGCAATGAGATCATTATCATTTAACTGCTGCACAGGTTACCGTTTGCATGTGGTTGCATCGTCACACGTCGCCCTCACTGCTTCATCGGCAGTATCCGTGTCTGTGAAGGGTTGCCGAGCTGCCATTAATGATCTCTGTCCTAACGTTATGTGGTCAACATGAAAACTGTGAGCGTTGCATAATCTCATCCACCTGTTTTACTTCGGCTTTAGCTGCTACAAGCTAACTGACTAGCTCGATATGAATCTGACAGACAGGCTTGTTCAACAAAACGGGGAAGAGAAACAATAAAACTGAGAGCATAGTCGACAAGCTCAAGGTCTTGTGTGCAGTAAACAAACCACGAGTTGGGTGAAAATAAACAATGCAAAACGAGGCAATAATATTTTGCTGTCTAAAAACAAAGTTGCTCGGAGCTACAAATGTTTTGACATTTGGTCCGGAAGTGAAAGATGAATGTTTCCGGTTGGTATGTTTCAGATTAAAAGTATCACTGTAAAAGTTCCTGAATGAAATAAACCTGCAATTAAATGCTAATTATTCGTTATTCTTCGGTGTTTTTATATAGAAATGAATTATATGGAATTATATTTTAAGAAAAAAACACTTTAAACCTATGTCTGAGATTTGTGTTTACATTGATCCTCTGTTGATGCACTAAGAAATAGCGCCCTTTAGCCTTACACAGATTGACTTTCAACCTAGATTGGACAAATATTGACATTAAACCTGTCAAAGTACAGACAGCAGATTTGTGAGTGTGTTTGACACAGAGACGTGATGGAATCAAACCTTATCTCAATCTGGGGGGTGGAGATGGTCCACATCCTTGCAAATTGTGTGGGAAATCTTACCAACACAACACAACCTTTGTGACATCTGAAGAGTGTGTTTGAACTCCTCAGAGAACTTATTGCAGAATGGAAAAAAATCACATTACAAAGTGAAAGACTTGTCCTACTTGTGGAAGAAACTTCAACATCTTCATTAAAAATCCATTTGAGGGTCACACATGGGAGAAACCATACAGCTGCAAAGCCTGCGGCAAAAGACTTTTAGCTCCATACAGGATTGAAGCCCTATAAATTCCACATATGCTTTATCCAGTTTACTCACAGAACAACCTGCAGAGAGCTCAGTGACCTGAATTTGCACATGCACAAGAGCGCACAAGAACGAAATGTGCAGCTGTGACTTTGGCATTAGATATTTCAAGTATATTGAAAACAGTCACAAAAAAGTCCTCATGAAAGGCACCTTTCTGCAGTCTGTGTGGAAGGGGTTTCTTGTAGCAGAAGTGTCTCCATCAATAGCTTAAAGCGCTACATTGACATTTCCCAGTTGATCCAAGTAATTGGGAAGTTGGGAACAAGCTGAAAAGTACGCTGATCTACAGCTTTGATCCGGCAGAGACATTATGCATTTGATTCCTGGTAGAAGACTGCCTGAATCATCTTAGTGGTATCAGTTAGCTACCACTTTCATAGCATTAAGGGCCAATGCTTAGCCTTGCTGTCTCACAGCAAAAAGATGTGGGCTCAGTTCCCAGACCCGGTGTTATGCTAATACTCATTTCCTGGAAATTGCGCATTTTCCTTTTTACTGTCATTAAATTCATCTCTTTTCAAGTAAGACCATCACTTCAACACTTAAATTTAGTATTTCAGCAAAATATGGTTTACTCTGCTCATGATCTGATGTAGATACTCTGAAAATTTGCCTATCATAGGTTTTACTTGCAAAATCTATATTTCGTCTAAATACGTTCTGCTGTGCAAAATTGTGAACGCATGGTTTTAGTTTAGTTTTTCTTTGATTACTTCATGGGACTTTTGGATGTTTCCCCATCAGTGCAGTACTCCATAT
The DNA here is from genome assembly GCF_017976425.1 of Toxotes jaculatrix. NCBI lineage: Eukaryota > Metazoa > Chordata > Actinopteri > Toxotidae > Toxotes > Toxotes jaculatrix. The sequence continues at coordinate 7,386,484 of NC_054414.1, forward strand.
GTGAGTGGGTTTCTCCTGACAGACAGTGTCCAGGGGGTGGTGGTGGTGGTGCTGTCTGGCAGATGCTGCGGTGCACTAACGTTATTTCCTGCAGCCCTCTCTCCCTCTCTCCCTCCCTCCCTCCCTCAGTGTGTGCGCTGGCAGTGGCAGAGGTGAGTCGCCGCTGCTGTTCACTCGGCTCCCTGCTCTGCGCTGGGAGAAAGCGGCCGACGGATTATCCAGCTCGGTAACGTTAGCACGTCGGCTAACGGATCACGGCAAGCAACCGAGAAGAACCATGAAAAGCCGCCGGAGCCGGTGAAAGTTAGTCACGGCTTACTTCGAGACTTTAATGTACGGACATATACAAAGTAGGAGGTTTGCGGATCATGCCGTCTCCCCCAACGGGGACTTTTCTCTAGAATTTCCACTTGGGAAAGGCTAGCTCAGGGGCTAGCGAGGCTACAAACTATTTTTAATTGGCTTTGGGCTTCAATGGCTCTCGCTTGTTTTTCCCTGTCATAGCGACAGATCGGGAAATTAAAACGGGGGAGAGGCCCTGCGAACTTCATGACAAACCAAAGCCTGGCTTTGAAGCGTTACTTCGGAAGACTAGAGTGGCAAAGGACTGAAAATGAAGAAGCAGTTCAATCGGATGAAGCAGCTCGCCAATCAGACAGTTGGCAGGCAAGTATTCAAGTGTGCGTTGTTTACAGGTCTGAAGCTCAGCAACAAAGAAAAGACACTTTATTTTTTTTCTCTTTACTTTTTTCCCCTCAGCTTGTTCTCTACCAGCCATGGCTGTGAAATGCCGATCAAAAGAGAAAATCACACAAACTAATAAAAATAAGAAGAAGAAAATGTAATCAGCTGAGCATGTGTTGACAAGGACAGTCATATCATGAGCCAGTCACTGGCTTTTAATAGCCGACAACAAGGTTTAAGGACATGACACTGTTAATAAAAACTGGATGTGGGGAGTGTTAAATGCTTTCCTTGATGTGTGCAAGAGTCCACACTGTTGTTAAAACCCAACCAGATGTCCCACTGTAAAGAATGAATCAGCCATCTATGCAGTGTTAGCACTGTCTGATGGAGTGGGAAATAAACACCAGCCAGGAGTCCAGGTAGGGGGCAGTTTGCAGCTGATTTTGGCCAGCCATTTTATTTTTATTTTTACTTGAGTCTATCACTTACTTGCATCTTATTCCACTATAAAAAAAAAAAATAAATGCCTGATGGGAAAAGTAGCAGATGTGTGTTGTGAATTTTGGAAAACATTTGGGCCTGGTGGACAGACCATGACTCACTATAATTAACAGACACCAATATGTATTTTTCAAGTCTTTGTATAAGTGGAGATGCAGAGGGAGGTTGAGGATTTCAGATGTGTCTATTGTTGGCTAATTTTTTTTGGTTTCCTATACACAAAAGTAAAAAAACATACAAATGCTAGGTCTGCTAGCATTGGTCAGAACTGATCTGACATAGGTGGGCTGACAGCAGTGAAGGTTTCAAAGCCCATATCATAATAATAATCTCCATAATAACCTCACTTGCTCCTGTGCAGCAGCATTCAGACATCATCTTAAGAGAAGAAGAAGGGAACCTTGAGTGAGACAGGACTAATATGATAAAGCAGTGGATGAGTTGTTATATATATTTTGCACTACATATTCACTTTCACTCTGTGCTGATGAAATGGCAGAAGCAGCCTCTGCATGAGTGAAACACTTGATGCCCAGCATCAGCCAGACATCAAACTTAAAGCATAAAAAACAGAGTGAAGTCTGTGCCTTCCTCCACCTCGAGCGTTCTCTCCCTCTGAACTTGAAGCATGTGGCAGCGTCTGTGCTAACAGGCGGATGGATCCACTTTTAGACAAAAAGCATGAATCCCAACAATGAGAATGTTCTGCTCTGTTTAGGCCTGTTATCTAGGACCATTATACTGTTATGCTGCGATGACACAGTGTCCCTGTGTAACTGGATATCGAAAGTAGCACTGGCCACAGCCCAGCCTTGTGAGGACAAGAGGGTGGGACACGTCAGAGGCTGTTTTCATCATGGGAGGCTGACTCGTTTGATGTCTGTCATTTTGTGTGTGTATGTAGTGGTTGTTATCCTGTGTATGTGGCAGCCAGCAGTGTTGGCACCTCGGGCAGACAGTGGGTGCACACTGGACTGGATGGTACCAGATAAAATCACTGACAGACTGGGAACAATAATGTGTCAGAGCTGCAGAGCTGCCTTATATAAATGTATTTTATTTCCCACATTTACATAAAAAAAACAAACAGAAAGTAGTGAAAAATGCCCGTCACACTTTGCCAGAGCCAGAAACAACATACTGACCGACCCGAAGATTTTAGTTGTTGAATCACAAAAGACAAAGAAAGGCTGCAAATGCTCAGATGTGAGGAACTGGAACCAGCAAGTGTGTGGGATTTCCTCATGCACAAATATCCCCCTTCTTGCCCTTTATATCACCTAGAGGAGAGTATATTTTAAATAATCGCTCTGTTTTGGTCATAGCCCTTGACTAGAGACATAAACGTCAGTCAGTCAGAAATGGGATGCTTGATAGAGATGTGCTACACACAGTAATCACCATTTCACCTTTCCTGTAGTGTGTATTTGATGCAAACACTACCAGCAAAGTCTACAAAGAGAATTTGCCCTTATAATGTTCCTACAGCCAGGATTCAAGCCCAGGAGAGGCAGGGCAGCTGGAATACTCATAATTTCCTCACTGCACTGTACCAGCAGTAAATTAAGACTGAAGAGAGTGTAATGTAGAAAACAGACATAAGGATTTATATATATATATATATATATGTGTGTGAGTGCACATGCAGTAGTTGCATATTATTTGTATGCACATATGGGGTTAATCCCTCATGCCTCTCATCTGTACCTGCCCTTCTGACTGAGTGATCTGTCAGCGGTTGGATTAGGGCAAGCAAGCGTACTCTGCTTTGTCCATTAAGTTTGTGCCTGCCCGTGTATCTGCGTCTGCAAAAAAAAAAAGTTTGGAGAGCAAAAGGCCCTCTCCTCTGCCCCCTGGGTTCCTGTGATTGTGTGAAGGTAGAACACTGTGTCCAGCAAGCAGCTGCTCTGAGGAAGTCTCTCCTTCTTCTTCTACAAACAGGAAACTGCCTCCCAGAGACTTTCTAGAGAAGAGGAGAGAGAGAGAGGGAGAGAGAAAGAAAGAGAGAGAACTGGGAAAATTGACGTAGGGGCAGAGAGTGAAACGGAGGCACAGGGAAAAACAGCATGTGATTCATGCCAGGGAACATGGTGAGGATATTTGATGTCTCTTTGTGGAAGATTGTTTCCGTGAGCCATCTTTGAACTCCCTGCCTCTATACTTGCATGTTTGCTGCAGGTTTAATAGGGTGAGATAGTGACACCTTTTAAAGGAGATAACATATGAATACAGTATTATAGGCTGTAACCACTATCTGTATCAAGATAAGCTGACAGTCATGCTCCACAGATCCAGGGCGAGGACAGCATTTGGCACTGTACAGGCTGAGTTTTTGCTTGCGATGAAGACATCACCTGTGATTGTCAGAAAATCACCCTTAGATAAGTTTTTCAGTCAATGACTCACAGGATGTGATCCAGGAGTGTGCACAGAAGCTGTGTACTGATATCCCTCCCGTATCTGTTAGTTTAATATCAAGCTACTGTGAGTAGCTGGTTAGGTTAGAAAAACAGCCAGTCTTGCTCTGTCCAAAGCTAATAAAATACATGTGCCATCACCCCAATATCATCCCAGCTCTTACCATCTTAACTAACCAATTTCCTGCAGGCAACCCTGATACGTCACACCCCACATTAGTGTAATTGCTTCAGCACTTTGAGTTTATCCGGGTTGGTAAGGCAGTTGTTTTTCCACACCAGAGTAACCTCAGTCGGTCAGTGATGAGCTTATCACAAGTGACTGAATCTGGAATCTCTTTTAACTACAGGTGTCCTGTTGTGAAGCTCAGTGGTTCCCAGAGCGGGGGGGTCAACTAAATCACACACAGTTAAAGTTTCACCCTCTGCACCGCAAGTGAAGGGACAGCGACATATAAAGAGCTTTTCTCCACGCTCAGAGTTAATCATTCATTGGCATTATAAACCCACAGGGTTATTACATAATCCTTTTTGATACCGTATCTAACAGCAAGAATGGTCTGACCGTCAGTGTTATGCAATATAATCTAGATCTATTGTATTTGAAGTCCCTGATTATTGCGAGATGGAGTCAAGTTGAAAAGACACTTTCCCCACAGGGATTTGGAGAATGTCACTGATGAATTAAAGAGGATAGGTGACTCTGGGTGTTCCCTTGCGTGTCGCCCAAGGCCAGAGCCTCAAGGGCAAGGAGGTGTGTCAGGCGTACTTTATGTTAGTTTAAAGCCAAAGTGTCCTCCAGTGACAAACTAAACACGGTTCTCTGGTTAAGACCTAAAGAATTTTGAATAATTCTGGACTTAAAAGGAACAGTAACAATACAAGAGCTTAAACGATTAGTTGTTTAGTCAGTAAATTGATAGTGAAGATAATGATTAATTGCAACTGTAAACAATGCCACGTAGTTTAATATTGTTTGATTACAGAGTTATTAATAATTACAATACTGGGATATAAATATCTGCCAGGCAGGAATCATCCTGCCCTGTCACGATGTGCAGCCGATTCCTGATGTATCTTTAAGTCATAAAAAAAGATACACATTGGATAAAAGTCCTTCAGCTTTCACCTCCATGCTGGGCTCTCTCTTGCCCAGGTCTAATGTTAGACCTGGGTTAGTCACCTAATCAGCCCCATTAGAGAGGTTGTATGGGGCTGAGTCACTCAGTTATTCTTCCAGCTCCTTTCATTCAGGTCCCGTATCCATTACTTTATGCCTTAAGCTGCCAACTGTTGCAGGCATAAGAGGCAGACACCTCCCTGCTCCTCAGCCCGCTGATTGTGTTGAGAGGCCTGTAACAGCCGCTCCATTGTGCTCGTGGCTGCAGTATTCACTTACTCCCTCTTCCACTCTTGATAGTAGATCGTCATGGTTACCATTCTGAACCAGCGGCCACGGCAGTGCAGGGAGGATCTCTTGTTGTTAAGAAGTCACATGCAGCGCGCAGTGACACACTTTTCTCCAAAAGGCTCCTGCTTCGGCGAGGCACGATGGGGGTCAGCCCTGTGCGCTCTAGGTCAGCTGATGCCGGCAAAACAATTGTTGTTTTGTTTGTTGTTGTTTGTCCTCTGCTCAGCCCGCACACAGCCTATTTTTGCCTCTTTGACACGGTGCTTTTTGGGGCTGGTTCACACAAGTGTTGCTTTTATACAAGTTAACAACTCCTGGTGTAAGTATCTTCACATGCGCCCTGATAATTGAGTTACAGCCAGGTTAGGGCAGTATTTGTAACCCCCCTCCTGCCCACCCCCCCCCCCCCCCCCCCCCTTCCTGGGTTTTCTTGCTCACATCAGTGTCAGTGAGCAGAACTCAATTAATAGAGCTGGATTACTTGTCAAGCTTTTGTGTTTCTCTTGGCGTGTATACAGTTTAGTCTGGTTTCCTTTGGTGTTTTGATTAGATTCAGCTCATGAGCCACAGATGTCATTAAGTGGACCAGATGTAAAGTGGTGTGTTTGAACATCATGGGTAGCTCTGGTGGGAAAAACTGGGTTTTTTTTTTTTTTGTAGCCACAGCAAAAACCCACTTTTAAAGTCTCACAGTGCAACATGCAGAAATTTGATTCGTGGAAATGCATCACTTCTGAAAAATTAATAGATATTACCTCAGCTCTCTCGGCTCCTGTGTACATGTATCCTGTCGTATATTTCAGTCCCTCTGGACATTAAGTCTAATAGCAAACAGAACCTATGGGAGAAATCTGCACAGGCGGTGTGTGTGATCTATAGGCGTGTATATGTTATGAAAGTCTACTTGATGACTACACTGGTTTTTAAGTTCAGGCCCTCAACAGGACCACATGAAGAGCTCCTCAGCATGTAGACTATACCAGAACATGGATTCCATACTGTGGCTTCATATTCACGTTGTGTATGTGTGCATGGATTATAATGTGTGTGTGTGTGTGTGTCTCACATTTTTCCTGCAGCTAGCTGGATGTCTTGTCTGTAGGTTTCTGTGGGTTGTTGGTCCTCACTCTTCATGTGTGACCTCACCAGCTTGGCTATGGCTCTCCTCCAGAAAAACTCTTTCCATTCATCTCTAACCTCTAGATTATTCTGGTTTGGCACTTTTAGGAGTCTCTAACTCCCCCCCCACACACAAAAAAATCTCTGTATTTGTGTTTCTTTCCTTCTAACCCCCATACTATCATCTCTCTGTCAGTCTCTCTGTTTCTCCCTGCTCCCTGCCTCTGTGTTGTAATTGAAAGCAGCTGTGACAAGGTTACTATAGTTCATAGAAAGCAGTTTTTGGAGGAGGGCCCAGGCTTCGTTCAGAGCTCCAGTTACCCAAAATGCAAGCAAGCCATCGTCTACAGATCCTTTCAGTTTGGAGGCTGAGCCTTTACTTGGAAAAGTTTTTACATTGGCTAGATACAACACAACAAGTATTACCTGTCATACTTAAGGGTAAAAGTATAGAAACAGAAGGGTCGGCAGCAAAGAATGTGAAGGTGAAGAAGCAAGAGATGGAAGGAATGGAGGCAGAAAGCTGCAGTATGTTGTAAGGTTGCAGGACTAAATCATGTCAAAGAGCTCTAGGAATTAACTCACTTAAGCTTCATATAAAACCTAACCTATAAAACCTAACCTAATCCTTTTTAGAGTAATCAATTGATCATTTAGACTGTAAAATGTGTGAAAATGCCTGTTACACATTCCCAGAGCCAAAGGTGATGTCTTTAAATGTCTTGTTTTGTCCGGGCAAAGAGTCCAAAACCCAAAGATATATTTCTACAGTAGCCCAGAATGGACAAATCAAACAACAATGACTCTAATCAGAGTCTTTTAGGTTTTTATGATGATAAATTCCCCTGCTAGTTCTGGATTAACCAAATTATGTGTCATTGAAATCCTATGGGTAGAGCATGCAAGCAGACTTACTAGCATCTAATATTCTTCTTTAAATGCATGTAAATGCTGTTATTTGTGTAGTGTTTATTAAATCTTTGTACTGTCTGATCGCTTGTCTTATACTATGGGAAAAACTATTCTTATACTCCATATTTTGTTTTTCTATATAATTCTAGAAATATTTTAACAATAAAAACCCTGGTGATGTACTGAGAAGTCGAGGCCAGTACAGACCGAGTGGACTGAGTATTGAGCAGACACGATCGATCCACTTTAAATACAGCGTCTTCATCAATAATATAATAAAATTCAGTCTCGCAGTCATTAAGTCATGGCTGGCTTTTAGCTCTGCAGCAGCGCGTGGCCTCATTTTACTGTACATAAAAAAAAAGTTTCAATTTGGAAACGAGAGCACTGGTGTTGGATCAGTAAAGCGTACTGGCAGTTACCCTCTGCTGAGGTATCAGCGTTGGTAGAGTCAGTCGGATCAGTGCATCACTTGCTGTAGCTGGAGGTATTTGCTTCATATTATAACCTCCGTACCTGAGAAACGTAACAGTACCGCAGGGGTTAAAGTGTCCTCCTGCAAGAATACTACAATCTAGGTATTGTATCCTTATTAAATGAGTCTGTCTTATAGTTGCAGGTAAGTCATAGCACCCCACCTGGCTCCAGTCATTGACCCTCTGACTGCAGTGTTGCCTTTTCTTCCCTGTAGCCACAGAAGCCACCAGCCTGTGTGAGGGTGTTCATAAGCAGTATGAGCTGAGTCTGTGTTTCCCAGCCTTCTCCCTTTAAGTGAATCTAATCTGTCTGACCTCTTCAAATCCAACTATTAGTTTACTATTAATAGGCTCAGGCAGAGCAGGGCTGTGTGGCTACCCTATGCACGACACCATGAGCCCGGCAAGCTACGGCTTAAGGCAATCAAAGCTTGTCGAGCGACAGAAGAAACACAACTTCTGTGTGATTCTTTCTCGTTTAGCTCAACAGAATCTGTTTATTATCAGATGTAATTCAAGCTTGTCACAGTTCATGACTTTTGAAAAAGGTTCACGGAGCTGCAGCTGTACTCGGAAGGGGAGTCAGGTTTTGCCTTGGCCTCCAGCCTGGATACCAGCCTTGTTGAGCCATGGCAACAAGCCAAATAGACCCACCCTCTTCTGAAGCATTCCCACGGATGCCCCAGTCAATACCTGACACTGTTTTAGCGTCGAATCTCAGTGTGGTAACCAGTCTAGCAGGAGCTGTGTCATTTGTCTGACAGATATTTTCACAGTGACTGCACAGAGCAGCATTGGAGTTTGACTGCTTATCTTTTGTTACTGTCCGTCAGTGCTAATCTGTGTGCTCTCTGTTGTCTTTTCTCACCCACAGAGCAGAGAAAACAGAAGTCCTCAGCGATGACCTCCTACAGGTAAATCATTAATTTGACTGTAGAGCTCTGACCACTGTTCGCATCTGTCATGCAGTGGCTGCAGTTTTTGTCCCTTTGGAATCAAAACCATGCATTTGACCAAACGGTTTGGTTGTTAGTCCACTGTTTTCTCACATCATACTACTGCAGGTATTGAATAGAAGGTGAGCCTTCTGGTTGTCTCCCCATGCCTGTGCCGAATCACATGAACCTGCTGGTGAAACAGCTTCCATTGGCTTTACAGAAAAGCTGTTGCACAACATGGATATCTCAAAAATAGTGTCAGTCTGGGGAGATATGTGTATGTTAGTGTGATCATGGTAGCAGGTTTTTGAATTTGATACCAGTATCAGCTCCCGTTTCAGTTTATTTCCAGTATAATGGGGAAAAAAAAATAAAACTTGTGTTTTTAAAATGTGGGCTCAAGTCTGCATGTTTTCTTTCTAACTCAACGATGTCACAGCAAATGTGATGTATCTTCACTTAATAGCCCCTCCCCTTGGCTTGTAGGTGTATTAATCATTGATAAGGTTTGGAACAGTTTATAGCTGGAATGATAAAACATTGAAAAATGTCACAGGACTGGACACAGAGCACCAAAACCATGACCACTTGTAACAGAATATGTAGGATTTAGTTTTGATTTCATTACTGACGCAGACAGAAAATGATCTGATTGAATCTTGAGGAGCATTCATGCTAAACAAGCAGCAGCTGATATCACTTATTAGTTCTCACTCTCTGGTTGAAGATATCTAATCAGTGGATTAAGCCTGAGTAGCACTGAACTCACGGGACTGTTGCTCACAGACAGTTGTGAATCAGTATGTGTGAAAGCTGCTGATGCAGGTATTTCCCGGATGGGAAAACTACCTCCAGCCCCCTGACGCCGTCCGAGGCAGACGGCAGGTGGGGTTGGGACAAAAATACTGGCAGCTCGGCAAAGACATTCCAGCGATGAGGATCGTCTTTGTGTGTGAATGGGAGGCATCATAGATGTTTAAACAAACTTAGCCGGCTTTGTGTTGCACCTTGAGAACAGCCACAATGTCTGACACCCTCCATTCTTATTATTCCCCTCCCCACCCACTCTTTTGTAGCTGTCGCATAAACAAACAGCACTCACAAATCCTTTAATTCCTTTCTTAGGTGGTGTGAAATTGAAATGGTCCATATAAGGGGGAAAAAAAAACACATCTGAGTGACAGCGAGAACATCAGTGTTAGATTTAGAGCCAGCATGAGGTGGTGTAATACAAGTGGACAAGCAGGCCGCGGTGACTAACCTCTTGGGGTGCTTTTCGCTGCACAGAGGATGTTATATTACGTCTGACAATTGACTTTCACTGTTCCTCAAAGACACGATTGTTCTGCCCCTGTCTGGAAATCAGCCGCTGTGACTCTGTGGAACTCGGTTTCTCACTTTTCACAGGGACATTGCTTGCTGTCTGATAAAGGAAAAGGGAGTGAGGGAAGGAGACGTGGAAATCACTTGACCCCTTCATTCCTGAGATGGCTGCGTCACCCAAAAAAAAAAAAAAAAGTTCTCATTTTATCCCTTAATTAATGAAAAGCCTCCCTCTGGGAGTACTCGGGAAGTGTTGTCGTCAGTTATTTTTAATGAAACCTTTAGTTTAAATTTGGTGCATTCAGTTTCGCTCAGCCTCCCACTTCTTTTTCTAGCTTCTCACTTCTTCTTCTACAGCAGTTGTACATTTTTAATGACTTCCCTCTGAAGACAACAACAAAATACACTTGGCTTTACCGGGATTTTCACAGAGCTGTTGTCCTGTAACCACTTCTTACTGCAAAGAATTGAAAGTGACTGTAAAAAGTCCCCGTTTGAAGCATCACCTGAGCTTCAGCTATGCCCAGCTCATGTCATAACATCTGCTGATGGACCCAGCCACCTCTCTGTGACCAATGGCGCCTCAATCTTGTCCCCTAGTACCCTGTCCTGTCCAGGGTGCCAGTGAGCCACTCAGCATTCCTGTGCCAGCTGTCCATTCCTTTGCTGGTCCTTCACATAGCAGCCCATCCACACAGGTTTACCAAAGAAGCGCTGCAGTGTTGTAGTTAAGAAGCAACCAGGTGCTTTCAACACTTATGTCACATATCCCTAATGGAAACAAAGAATATTTTGTTCATCAGTGGCTCACTAACGTAATTCCAGCCTTAATGCGTCATGTGGTGTTATTTTTGTACATTCTGGACTTGTCCAGACATGTTAACATCCTTTCTCTTAGGAACCAATAAACAAACAGAGGCACACACACACACCTTCTCTGTCTTTTTCTCCCTGTCTGTCCCACTCAGTGTTGGGATTCCCTGCTCTGTGACGCGTCATGGGATTGACCAGCTGTTGACCTCATCACATAGCAAGAGGAAAAACACACACCCATCTGCCTTTCGGCTCCTCTTGGTTCTCCTTAGGTTCTCCCTCTCCCCCCGCATATTTTATTTTTTTTGGGTGTTTGGCATTGTGCGCCTGACCCCATTTTGTTACAATGAAAGGAAGAAAACTGTAATACGCCTAGTGCCATGCAACCAAAACATTTCCAATACTCCCACACAAGAACTTCGTCCCTCTTAGAGCACAGGGAGGGGAATCCCCTGCGTGTTTCGTGCCAGGTACTCACTAGACTCAGTATAAGCAGTGTTCCCAAGCCTATAGCTTATGGCAGCAGCGTGTGTGGGTGTGGGTGTGTGTGTGTGTGTGTGCACGCGTTTGTTAAGTTTGTATTTGACCCAGCTGTTTTGGGAATGCCGGGGGCCACCGTGGGTCAGGACTGACGTAAGAGCCAGAGAACAGAGGGAGGGAAAAGAGCGGAGTGAGAGGTGGGGTGGGGGGGTGGCGGTGCACAGAGGCGGATATCTGCTGTGGAATTCCTGAGTTCCGACTCCGTTCTGTTTTTGGAACACAATTGTCTGGTATTTGGTTGATCCTCCCTCTGCGTTTGTCTCTCTCCGTTTCTGCTCGCTTTGCCCTCTAGACCTCAGTGTTCCCGTTTACATTTACAGCGCTGTTTGTCCCAACTTTTGTTTGTCCCCTTTGAGACACTCACAGGCTCCTGCTTAACTCATCAGCTCTGATTTTTATGTTTTCAAAAAAAAAAAAAAAAGACCAGAAAGACACACCTGTTCTATTACATGCAGCCTGCTTTTGACTTTCCCACAGGCGTTGCCAGTGTAAACCAGTTCTCTGCATCGTCACTCTCTGCTGGCCAGACTTTTAAGTACACTGGAACAGTAACTTGCAATCATCAGTTCTATTCATGGGTTGGTGACAGTCAGCCTAATGTTTACACTGACTGTCCCTGTCAGGCACCTGGCATGACAAGGACACTGAATAGTCATCCTGCAGAGCTTCAGTCGGCCTCTGTCCTTAAGCCAGAATAGCTGTGCCTCCCGTCAATGACTGTATTATATCTTGTCACCCCAACAGCACAGAGTGGATCTGTGTAGTCAGGCTAGTGGACAGGAGCAAGCCTGTGTAATCAAAAAGGCCTTTTTAAAGCTAAAGAACCCCTCGCTCTCGGTCACAGCACAGGGCCCGTTGCTATGGGGACACTTCCGATGAGTCATGTGTTTCAAAGATAACATTCCAGCGTCGTCCCGCGGGGACGAGCCTTATCAATCATGCTTATACTTTGACCCCTGACTCCCTAAAGGCAGCTGCAAATCAAATCTCTGCATGGAACTGGATCTCATTAGCCATCAAGGGGGTACAGTCACACTGTTGCGTTGGTTTATGGAGACAAATGAATGGTGTTCATGGGATTAGACAAATGTTCACAGTGGTTGCGGTAATAAAGACTGCCGGGCATGTGTGTTATTTTGTTGTGCTTGTTCCTGGAACGATCGTGGCAGGATGTAGTTCAGTCCAAGTACTTAGGTTTATCAAAATAAATCTTGGTATGTGCTGTTTTGTGATCCCTTTTTAATTAAAAAGCCCACATTTCTATAACCACATGCTTAACTTTTAACAGAATGATCTTCTCATCTGAACTGCAGCTTAGAGAGTCTTCCATCTCGCCCTGGGACGACTCGAGGTTTGACATGTTTATAGAAGATATTTGCTAAAGATCTGCTCTTGTACATCTTGTCTCGGGCACAGATTGAACGGCGCATGGAGCTGGTGCGTGTCGTGTCCCACAACACGCACAAGAGGATGGTGTCGTGTCTACAGGGACACATCGGTGCAGATGCAGAGAAGAGACATGTAAGACTTAAAGCATGTTCCGGTTAAACCTTTGTTAAAGCTCATAAGTAAGAATCGGTCAGCTGTTCCAGGATGTGTAATAACTTCATTTCTAACATCACCTCCCGCACAGATTTTGAGTTCTCACAGTTTTTATTTCAAATGACTACAAAATATCCACAGTAGGCCTCCAATCCATGATTTCTCTTTTGTGTTTTCTACCCGACACCACCCAAAAATGCACCACAGTCCGTACCACGCCTCTATACAGGAAATGGTCAGGTAAAAACACTGATTACTTATTCCATTCTCTGGTCCTCAGCACCACTTGCTCCATTTCCCATTCAGACATCTGTCATCTTTATTCACTCTGCATGACACCTTTGCCTTTGGGATTCTCTGGTTAAAAAAAAAAAAAAAAAACACAGGATGTTGAAGACTCATAAATATTTTTGCACAAACATAAACTGTGTAGCTTTAAAAAAAAAAAAAAAAAAAGCTCCTGCGTTGCCATTTGATAGATGTCTTACTTCCTTAGTTTGCATCTTAAATCCCATTTAACATCTGTACTTTCCTCCTTTGCTCGGAAAGCTCTCTTCCTCTTCCTGACTCTGTGAATTTACCTCTGAGCTGCTCAATGGAAAGTCCTTGATGAATTTTCCATTGCTGTGAACATCTAATACTGAAGCTAGTGTATTGAAATAGGCACCTCTGTGCATCTGCATTGTCTGAGGTAGTTTATGTCTCAACATAAATCTAATTACTGTCTGCATCTGTCCCTCTGCCTCACACACCACAGAAAAAGCTTCCTCTGACAGCACTATCCCAAGCGATGGTGGAAGGTGGAAATCAGCTGGGAGAAGACTCCTTGATAGGGTGAGTAGGTGATACCCACATAGCCAGTTCCTCCTCCTTGGCGACTGTTGCTATACGGAGCAGATGCACTCCAGCAAGTGTGAAATATGAGGCCACGCATTCAGAGCGAGCAGTCTGCCCGGTTTTGTTTGGCGCTGACGCAGACTTTCAGCAGTTCCCTTAAGTGAGGATTCATCGTGACTGAGAGACACACACAAAAACGGGATCAGGCAGTTTGTAGTTGAGGATCTAGAAAGTGAATATCTCTAGATCTATAAAGCAGCCGTGTGTCTGTCTGAAAATAATGAGGAAGAGAAAGTACATCAGCCAGTCTGCTAGTCAATATGATTAATTCATGTCAGCTATACTGTTGTATGGTTCTTTTTGTATTTTAAGGCTTAGGGGCTTCAGTCCTCGACAAACTGCAGTCCTAAACCCTGATTCATCATAGCAGATTAACTGTCACAAAGCCACTTTGGCGGCTCCTGGCTGTGGGCAGCTGGAAATGATAACATTATGTTGACCTGGTTTTGCTGTCAGTTATTGACAGGGAGCCGAGGAAGAGCGAGTGGAACAGATTGTTATCAGAAGACCTCACATCTTCACCTAATAGTTCTGGTATTATAATGAGACGTGAATATGAGTATGCTGTGACTTTAACCCTCTGCTCTCTCCCTCTTCGTACCGGTGGGTGCATGAACAGGAAGATGATGGAAGTGTGCGGCGAGGCAGAGAATCGTCTGGCATCAGAACTGATGCAACACGAGCTGCAGATAGAGAAGGACGTTCTGGATCCCCTCAGCCAGCTAGCAGAGGTCAGAAACCTCACATCTCCTGGACGTAACAAGAACTGAACATGAGTTTAAATATTTAAAAACACTTTCATAGCCCTTTGATTATTTAAAATAGAACCCAAAACCCTTTGCTTTTCTTTGTTTGGTCTAAGTCATATTGGAAAAGATTTGTTGCCCAGTTGCAAATGAAATAGAACTTTTGAGCAAAAGTCTCATGGACTCACTCACAGTATGTTCATATTGGCCAGTCGTGGTTGTGTGACCCTGTGGTTGGAGAAGGAGAAGTCAAAACAAAACGGATTCCAGACCTCGTAACATTAGCTAAACATAATGGACGTTTCTCTTTGTTGTTACAAGCTGTGGTTTGCCATCTGTCCGTTTTGTTATACCAAGCTTTCCCTAACATGAGTAACTGTGCTCTCTTTGTACCCAAAAACCTTGATTGTGGTTTAGTTCATGTACAATTGCACTTGCTACAATCAAATCTCCTGAAAAGCTGTGCTACTGTTTGGTTTTGAGGGGGCCAGGAACTTCATTTACAGGTGTCCCACTGTGATGATTTTATGCCATTTAAATATAAATGGCATGGTTGTCGCCTGCTAAACAAACTGGAATCAGAGTATTGCAAACTTTAAAACAGCTGTTCTATTATTTCAGTGCTGAAAAGGCCAATCAGCAGAGAGATCTTTGTATAGTCATTCAGGAGGAGCAAAAGCAATGTTTTGCCAGGTCTTTGTCATCTATTAACTTTTTATTCTTGCTCAACTTTGTGTGTGTCTGGGTCTAATTTCTGTAGGTGGACATCCCTAACATCCTGAAGCAGAGGAAGCAGCTGGCCAAACTGGTGCTGGACTACGATTCTGCCCGAGCAAGGTCTGTCTCATCGCTTTATTCATATCACAAAAATGAAACTGGAACATGAGTCCACTTCACAGAAATGGCCTCATCCTGTTTTCATATTTTCTTTTGTCTCAGATGGTTGCAGGCAACCAAGTCAATAATCTCAGGAACAAATACACAAGCACTGACGGCCAAGGCTGACCTGCTCAAGGAGGAGGTGGATGAGGCCATGAACAAAGTGGAGCTTTGCAAGGTAACATGCATGAAAATGACTCATACTTATTTATATGTAAACCTATTGCTTCAAGTTCATAGCAGAACTGGGGTCTTTGACCTTGCATGAATCAGAAGGCTAAAGGTTATTAATGGCCTTCGTGGACTGAGTAAAAGAAACTGGAACTAGTTGTGGCCAGAACATTAAACCGGGAAGTAAAATCACTACCGCAACAACTGGTCTGTCCAAGACCCTCGGGGCCCTTTGACCCAGTTTGCTGACGCACACAAATGACTGAAAATGCCCTGTCAGCTCAGTGAGTGTGTGTTTGCGTGTATTGAGTTGAGTCACTGGTGAGTTTTAGTGTGTAGTTGCTGCGTCCAGGAAGCACAGAGCCTTGTGTTTCCCCTTCAGTCCTGTTAGGAGAAGGAGGATTTATGATTTGTGTGGTGCTTAGCTGATGACTGACACCTATCTGTGTACCACCTGAAATGTCCCTTCTTCTGATGGATGACACTGTAGTGGAGATGGAGATTAAATTAATAGTGGTTTAGTGCAGCATTACTGCTCTACCTCTTTCTTGTTGCTGGTTGGTGTTGTTCACTGCACATTGTGACTTTGTGTATAAAAGTGCGATATAAATAAAGTTAGTATTAAGAATGTCGCTATGATCTTTCCGTGCTCCTCTTGTTTAGCTTCCTCTGTTTCCTCCACAGGATCAACTCGCCGCAGACATGTACAGTTTTTTCTCTAAAGAAGGCGACTATGCCTGCTACTTCGTGACGGTGAGCGCAGCGTGTCAGCAAGTCAGAAAATGTGTTTGCACAAGTTCCTGTGGGAACGTTCACAGCTGCAGATTAGCTGGGGAACACAGACTTGGCCGGCAATTTCCTTTACTTTACTTTGCTGTCATGTACTTGACTGTTTGTCTTATTCTACTCACTGTATATTTCTCTCTGTTTCTGCAGCTCTTAGAAGCTCAAGCTGATTACCACAGAAAGTCCCTCACTCTTCTGGAGAGTGTCTTGCCAACCATCCAGGCTCAGCAAGGTATAGTACATGCAAACATGCCCTTTCACACACCCATTTAACACAAACCAGTACAACGTTGTTGTAAAAATTACACACAACAGGCTCTGTGTGGGGCATCTTTACGTGTTTCCTGGAGAATGCATGTTTTTCTTTGGTGCCTCGTGTTTTTTGGCGTCCCTTTTTAACAAACCTTTTCCTCAAGTTTGCCCAAAGGTGTGTTTCTTATTCTTATCTACTTTTCCAACTGGCTTAATAAATCAGCCAGCTACTACACTTTTCAATTGCATCACTCTCCAGTCCGTTTTGTCTTACTTCTGGACAACACTTATCCCACTTACAGTAATTGTTTAAGGCTACAGCCGGGGCCCCGTTATTAAAGAATAGTCTTTTGTTTTCACTGCTCTGCACTCCAAAAATAATCTAGTTTTCCGTATTACCAACATAATGTCTCCTATTAAAGCTCTCTCAGTAGTTTTTTTGCCTGTTTGCTCTCCTCAGCTGTGTCTTGTTCAAGGAGTTTGTTTTTTCTGTACTAAACACATGTGGTCTAAACCAGACGAGCCTGGTCTCCCAGCATGTGGTGATGACTCACGAACTCCACACACACATACACCCCCAGCTTTTCTCACATACATCACACCCACCTGGGTTTTCCAGCCCCCCCCCCCCCCCCCCCCCCCCCTCCTCCCCCACCCCCTCAACCATTTCACTCTTCTGGCTCCCTGTTCACTTGCACACATAAAGACAGCCGAACGGTCACTCCCGCTGACTGGGAGCATGTGGTTATTATTTGACGGCACCCTGAGGGAGGAGTGGTTAAGAACTGGACCCAGGAAGAGTTGTTGACCCAGAAATGTGCCATGCAGACCAGCAACAGGCTGGTTCGCACTGAATCCTGGGACAGTGTCGTTTATTTATTTATATTTTTTATTGCTTACCAGCATGGCAGATGGGTCATACAAATCTATAACAGCTCCATTACACATTTTTTTTTTTTTTTTGGTTTCTTCTGATTTGAAACAACATGATTAAAAATACAGTAACTAGTAACTCTGCCTCTGCCTCGAAGTTCACCATTAATCTTCCCTTTTGTGATTAGACTCGTGGACAGAGAAACCTGCGTTTGGCACGGGGCTGGACGAACACCTGAAAAGGAGCGGAAGGGAGATCGCCCTGCCAATAGAAGCCTGTGTCATGATGCTTCTAGAGACTGGCATGAAGGAAGAGGTGAGGACGTTAAGACAAAGAGGCAGGGAGCAAGAGATTAGGCGGGAGAACAGAAAAACTAGCCCACTTTGTAGATTACTCTGGATCAATAAAAAGGTTAGACAGCGAACTAAGAGTGGAATCAAATTGGTATGGATCGTCTTCTGTAAGAAGTCCATCTTCCTCCAAAGTAATCCCCTCTACAGGATTTTAGAAGATAGAATATAATTTTGTTGGACCTTCAAAAGGGTAAGTGGTGGAGCTCATGGATGGATGGATGGATTTGGTTTGCTCATCTGGCCTGATCGCTCTTTTGTTCTCCTTGTTTTGCCATGTAAGAATAAAAAGAGCTGTCACAGCTCATTAAAAGTCACACGAGGCTGTCGCTGCGATTAGCGGCTCCGCTGGTCACTGGCATAATTATAACCAAGCTTTAACTTGTTTGTTCACATCAACACCTTGAGACTCAAGGAGATGGGCGGACAGACAAACTGTAAACAGGGGAAACTCCTGCGTTTGTGTCATGTTTTTCCAGAGACACTGTCAGCCCTTATGCTACAGTGCTGATTTATGAAATGTTTGTGATGTCCCTTTCCCCAGAAGTAAATTTAGAATACAATAGAATCTACTTGTCTCCCGTCCATAAATCAGATCTCTTTGTATGTACGTGTAAAAAAAAAAGAGAGAGCACAAGCGTTAGCTGAAACGGCGTTATTTGTGGCCCTGTTCATTCCCTGGTGAGTCCAGTCTGTGTCATTATGGCGTGAAGACGGCCTTTGTTTATGTGTCAAAGTAAAGAGCTCGCTGTGCTGTGAGTGGAGGGTGTGTTTGTTTGCCTGCTTTAAGGTTTCATTATGTGCAGCTGGCAGGGGGAGGTTATGTAGTGGATTTATACAGTCTATCTGTAATCGACTGTGAAGAAAGTGTGTGTGTGCTTGAGTGAAAGCACAGGCTGTTGTGTGCACAGTAAATGGCCGCATGCATCTTTGTTGTTGTTTGTTTGCTGGCAATGTTACTGTGATTTATTTGACTTTGTATGTGTGTATGTGTGTGTGTTTGTGCGTGCGTGTTTGTCCGTCAGGGTCTATTCAGAATCGCAGCAGGGGCATCCAAGCTAAAGAAGCTGAAGGCCGCACTGGACTGTTCCACTTCACAGCTGGAGGAGTTCTACTCTGACCCCCACGCAGTTGCTGGTACGTCCCAAACCGAGGCCATTTTTTAAATGACTGTATTATTTGGTATAAGATTTAAACCAAATTTCATAAGAAAGTAAAGCTGTGTTACTTTCCATTTATTTAAAAGTTTGTATTTGTGTCCTCACTCCGTGGATGTGTGGTTTCAGGAGCACTGAAGTCCTACCTGAGGGAGCTCCCTGAACCTCTAATGACCCACCAGCTTTATGATGAATGGATCCAGGCATCCAGGCAAGGCTCATAACATTATCACTGGAAATGAGATGTACCAATATTGAACAGATCTTCCACTGTGCTGCAATTAGTTATGGAAGGATATTTGTGCCATTTAGCCATCTGGAGGATGCGCCCGCTATCAGTCATATTTTGTTTTCTATCTTTCTAGTGTGTCAGACCCAGACAAGAGGCTCCAGGCACTCTGGGTTGTATGCGATAAGTTACCAAAGAACAACAAAACCAACCTGAGGTTCGTTGTTTATACCCGCACACGAAAGGTCACGGCCGTAATGCTTTAATTTTTCTGTTGTATGTGACGGTGTTTACACCATGTTCCTGTGCAGGTACCTGGTGAAGTTTTTGGCCAAACTGGCTCAGGACAGCGAGGTGAACAAAATGACTCCTAGCAACATTGCTATTGTCCTGGGACCCAATCTGCTCTGGGCCAAGACTGAAGGGTGAGAGGGGATGGAGAGGGAGGGGATGACATTAATGACACACGTGTTAGTCGTGGAGATGTGACAGTCTTTGAAAGAGAAATGATAGTCTGTTATTTCACCCCATTATGGTGAAAGCATCTAAATTGTGCTCATCTATATGTGTCCAAACAGGAGTCTGGCTGAGATGGCTGCAGCTACCTCTGTGCACGTGGTGGCCATCGTGGAGCCCATCATCCAGCACGCAGACTGGTTCTTTCCTGAGGGTAGGCTCTCCCTTCCTCTCCATCTGTTGCTTTGTGGTCTGACCTTCTCTCCTTTCTTTGTACCTATCGTACATCAGGGATCACAGTGAAGGCAACTGACGTTAATCACCTTGGAAGATAGAAAGTCAGCAGTAATCAGGCATCAAGATAAAAATCACTTTCCTGTCCGCCCTGGCTCAAACTGTGCAGTTTGTACTTTGGAGGTCAGCCTTCCATGTACTCATTTGTATGGGTAAATCTAGCCTTCTCTGTTCCTACAGATGTGGAGTTCAACGTGTCCGGCATGTTTTCGATGCCCATACCTGCATCCAACCACAACAATCACTTAGATTATGACAGTGGAACCATTGAGAGGAAGAGGCCCGGCAGCATGGTGGGACCAGAGAACGACACAACGCGCAAAGACAAGTAATCAACTTGCTGTTGCTTTGCTTTCTTGGAAAGCTCCTAGTTTCCAAGGTTCCTCTGTCCCACAGCCTTCACAACTTAATCCAGTTAATGATGTGGAAATAATATTGCCTTAATGCAGTTGCTTTTTCTGGTCCTTTTCTTTTGCTTTCAGTTAAATTTTGGGCTAAATTTGATCCTTGTAATATAAAATGATCCTTAACACTGTTTTTACTGACTTCTCACTGTGTACTCTGGGGTTGTGGTGATTCTCTATCCTGGTCTGTTTTCTGTTCTTCTCTCTCACCGTCTCCCTGCTCTCCCCGTGTAGCACCCCTAACAAGCACTCGGACCACACTCTTCGTAGAGGCAGTAACACCTTAGGTAGAAAGCAGCACACTTCACCTGCCTTCCAGCCTCCTTTACCCCCCGTGGAGGCTCAGGGGCAGGGGCACGGGGCCGGGCAGGTCCCCCAGCCCACGGCCGAGCCCCAGCCCCAGCTCCATCCGCAGGCGCAAGCTCCTCCAGGGGGCTCAGGGCCTGACGCTGCCCAGCATAGCTTGGCACAGGGCTTGGCTGCACTTGCAGCCGCTCAGCAGCTTCTAGCCCAGCACACAGAAGAGCTCAGGTAAGGGCTGCTTTCCTGCGTCTCTGCTGCTGGTGGGGGAATGAGACAGACAGACATGACATGGCATGCTTTTATACTTTCAGTTTTGAAGTTATGGGAAGACGTTTGTGCCTCCTCTGTGAACCGATGAGGTCACTCTGATCGACCTCTCAAAGCATAACGGATTAGTGATGCATGTTTCACTGGCAGCTTGCAGACACTTCCTCATCTCTCGGTCACTTTGCTTTCAGCTTGTTGTTTCTCTTGCAAAAACCACAAGTTTTCTTACACCACCACCGGTCTCGGCTATGCAGACTTGTCTGCAGTCAGCCCACAGGAACAGCACAACAATGGCTGCTGTCATTCTGCTAACAGCCACTCTCAGGGGCCCTCTCCACTTCCCATCCCTCTGCTTTCCTCCCCAAATCACTGGAATCAGCAGGAACTTCACACTAACTGGCTCAAACTGCTTTGAAAAGCCTGGACATTGGTGCCTGTTACGCAACGACTGAAGGGTGTCTTTGATTTAGCTGGTGAAAGGACAACATTCATGTCCAGACAGATAACACCATTCAGCTCAGCATTCTTTCGGTCCTACAGACTCTGTAGGGAAGGTAAATCTAGATGAGACGCCCAGATTACAATTGCGAGGTTTATCTATCTAACACCTGCCGCTGCAGATGAGTTTGCTGTTTAAATTAATGCCGGATCTACTTTAATAGCTCTAACCTTCATTAAAAACCACTCAGCAGAATTTCAGGATTCTGAGTAGAGTTTGTAGGTTTTTAAAATCTATTTCTTTTTTTACCTTTTCTCTAAAGCAACCCAAAGCTACGCGACTCCACACCCACCCCGACCCCTCTGCTCCAGAGGAATGGCTCTGGAGGAGGGGGCCATGCTGCAGGACAGCTGGGCACTGGGGCTGGATCCATGGGGCCCAGTCCTCATATGATGCGCAGAGGTAAGAGTCTGGTACAAATGGACATATTTCTACAAAGGTTATATCAATAAATTTGCAATTTTTTTCCACCAATAATCACAAGATTCTCCATCAACCTTCAGGTACCAAGAAGCAGGCTCCTGCCCCTCCCAAACCGACAAACCCTCCTCCCAGCCAGCCCTGTAATTCAGTCAACCACACCTCCTCCTCAGGCTCATCCCAGTCCCTCAGCCCCACTCCCAGACCCCTGTCCAGCCACTCGCCCACCTCGCCCACCCTTCCCGCCTCCCAGCCATGTGCCACGCCCAGACGCCACTCCAGCAACCAGCCGCCGATCCAGGCGCCCAGCCATCCGCCCCCAGAGCCTCCGACGCAGGCCAGCCCTCCGACGCCTCCCGCGCCACTCGGCCAGTCCGGCGGGGACCAGCAGAGCGCGGACCCCTCGCCTCCGGGCACCCCGACCCCTCCAGACACCCCTCCGCCCTCTGCTGCCACACAGGATGCAGTCGCTCCTCCGTCCCCGTCTCCCTACCAGTCGGGCTCTCTTCCCCGGCCTCGGCCCGTCCCCAAACCCCGGAACAGACCCAACGTCCCACCACCACCCCAACCCACCGCACTGACCACTGATACTAATGGGATCTGTGCCACTGCTTACAAGATGATGGGTGAGTGATTCCTCTCATATAACGACTTCATGTAAAATACTTTGCTTTTAGTTTGTGTGTTAATGTCACAGCTCCTGTAACACTAACGTCCACTCTAACAGTTTTGCATTGTAATAACTCCACAGGTTAAAGAGGCACTTGTGAGAGGTTTGTTGCTAATTGACCTTTTCACTGGCAGCACTTGCACTTTTTGTTTTTGCCTTTAGTACTCTTACTCCTCACCGTGGCCATTTTGTTCTGCCTGCTGCCTCGATCAGATATCATTTATTTTAGCCCTGATGCACGACTGTCATCGAAGTCCTGGAGGGCCTTTAGTAAAGGACCCATTTCTGATGTTTAATGCTCAAAATGTAGATGTTAAACAAAAGGACGAGAGCGCAAACAAGCGCAAGTCCTCGTTTCCTCCTGTGGGTTTGGATTTCCCAGCAGTCGTCTATTTCTGAACGCCACCAGTAGAAAATTCCAGAAACTGATAGAACCAATAAAAGGGAACCATAGCTTATATGACCGCGTAGCATCAGGGCTGTCACTGATCACGGGTCACTCATCTTCATTTCCAGTCACTGAAGTGTGATAGCGTCAGTAAAGGGTTTGAAACCGACGTGTTCTCACCGATGCTGAGCACAGGTTTCAAATGCAGAACTGATTTTACAAACCGTGGTCATTTCCAAACCCTCGGCTCTCAGTGGGCAGATTCAGTTTTTGTTCTGTTTTTTTTTTTAATGTGAAGTTTTGTACACTGTCTCTCATTGTAGGTACTTTTTTAAAACCAGTGTCCCTTTATCAAGCATGGGTGATACTGACATGCACGTCTGTAACTCCACTGTTCTTGTCTCGTCCCAGATGAAGACATATTCAGAACGTCCAACGCAGCACGTCATGAACACATCTAAAGCTCTAGCTCTCGTGTCAAAGCAGCGTGCTCACGTTTAAACTGGGGGGGGGGGGTTCCAGCTCTCTCTTGCTCTGGTCAAACAGCTTATTAACTCTTAAGTGCTTCACTTCCCACTTGCTTTCGTTGCTCTGCCGCTGCTGCTCACGGTCTCTGGCCAAACACCGCCACCTGCTGTGACACAGAGCTGCTGTGAGACTGCTCAGCTTCTGCCACTGTTTCAGCTTTTGGAAAATATTACACAGTCTCACTGGAGGGCACAGTTTCACGGAGCTTTAAATGTTCTCATGCTGCAGGACGAAGCTGCACATGTTTGTGATTACGGCCATTGTTTCTTAAATTGAGGGCACGAACAGTGTGTTTATCTTCGAAGGATGTTTATGTAGTGTTGTGTGTGAGTGTCTGCATGCATGGACAGAGATGACAGAAATGGTCTTTTCTTAATGATTTTGTCATCATTATTTAATTCTGTTTAAAGACTCTTCTGTTCTTCGCCGTCTTCTCACTGTGATTTTTTTTTTCACCCTCCATCTTGTGTCTTTGCCCTCCAGACCCGGCCATGTCTTTCAAAGGGCTGAGTCGAGCTTTGGTCCCTGAGCTCGCTGTAGACCAGCAGCCAGCGACGGCCCCCTCTTCTTCCTCCTCCTCCTCTTCCTCATCCTCCTCCTCCTCCTTGCCTCCTCTCAGAGACTGTGACCTGGACACCGAGAGCACTGTCCTATAAGGAGGAGACGATGACACGGTCCGGTGCAGTACCCCCTGTGCATCTCTTCTCATCATACACACACCTCGTTTAGTCTCTGTTTTTTTTTCGTCCTGGCTCATATCTGCAGCGCCTCCTCAGAGAGACCAACTTCTGCTGTTGTCTCCTCTCCCGGTCCAGTGTAAATGAAGGACTTTAATGTGACGTGATGCACCTTCCGGCAGCCATGATGGAGGTCCCAGAGCTCTTGGTCGATAATTGCTGTGATAGTAGCAGAACTGACTCACAAATCTGGTGGTTTATGTGTTGAAATCTCAGCTTTTTGAAAGGGAAACCAAAGTATCTCATCTTGTTGTAAGAACATTGGATTTGCAAGCTGACTCATTATATTAACATCACTTAGTTTCGAAATTACTGATGTAAATTATTTGGATTAGTTGGAATCCAAAAAGTTATCTTCATGTTATACACGTAGAAGCTTGGAACACGTCATAGAGCTGAAAGTCGATGAATCGGCAACAACTTTCAGAATTAATTCAACAGTTTTTGAGCAAAATGAAAGAAATTCACTGGTTCCAGTTTCTCAAATGCAAACATTTGCTGCCATTTTTTTCTTCTGTCATAATAAACCAAATATCTTTCGCTCAGACAAAATGAGAAACCTGAATATGTAAACTTAGATTCTGGGAAATAATAATTGACATTTTTTTTTTACTATTATGGACATTTTATAGACCAAACAATGACTCAAGAAAAATAATCGGTGGGTAAATCACCATGTCGGATCATTCGCTGACCTCTGCTCACACCTCCGCTATTTCTTCATGCATCTCTCATTTCCAGCCTTTCTGTTAAAGCCGTTATTATACGCCCAGTCCTCTTGACCTCCATTATGGTGCCAGATGGGGTTGCGAAGGAGACTTGTGACACAGAGACTCTGCACTGCAACACATCCACCCACGCACACCACCACCTCTATCTTAATGCTGCGCTCCCTGCAGAACAAGCTCCAGACAATCAGCAACAAACAGCAGTGTGTGAGGACCGCTGATTCACCTGTAACGCCGTCAGACTGTGTTAATGATGCAAAGCAATACGAAGCGTGGGTACTGACTGAACAAGGAAGAACTGAGTTGTGGTGGGGGTAATGGGCAAAGCCAAAATATGGACTGACGAGACCCGTTTGGAATTTGGTGTGAGGTGTTTTGTAATTTTTTTTTTTTTTTTTTTTTTTTTTTTTTTTTTTCAATTTTGAAAAATGGCCTTAGAAGAAGAACTTAAAAAAAAGTGATTTATTTCTACAGCACAAGGGGAAGGGGAGGTTTAAAGGTCAGCAAGTGAAGTAGAAACCAAAACTGTTGCTTAAAGTGTAGCTGGTGACTGCAGGTTTCCAGTCGTCTCAAACACTTGATTTCCCTTTTTTTTTTGTATGGAAACCCCCCCCCCCCCGTCCTTTCTTTCCCTTCTCACTCTTGTATTTATTTACCCAGTTTAAAAACACACATTCCCTGTGGCTTGACATAATTAATGCAGTCTTTAAATGTAAATCATGCCTTATCGGTTCCTCCCAGAACCTCGTAATAAGCATTATATATTTACTGTACGGAGGATATACTTGGCTCCTAGTACTACAGTATTTCCAAGAAGCTGTCTTGGCTACAGTTATGTTTCAGGGATGTAAGGAAGGTGATCTGACCCTCTGCAATAGAAAGACGTGTATGGTTCTGTATCGTTCCACAAAAGTTGTGTTCAAATTGTGTTGATTTCTTTGGGTTTTTCTAAGCAGACGTAGCAGGGTGAACTACCCTCCCAGCCTGAACGCAGTCAGTATTTAGCCTTTCTGTTTGGTTCCCCCCCTCCCATCTGTCTTTGTGTTTTCTCTGGTGTTTGCTGGGAGCATTACACACAACAGGCTGTGTGCGAGTGAATGTAGTGAATGGACAGTTTTTAGCAGCCTCTCCATCCTGAACAGAAAGACGCATAAACAGCTGATATTGCACTTGAGCGCAGGCCAATAAGTGGTTTCCTAGTTTAGAGGAATTTTTTTTTTTTTTTTTTCTCCCCCCCACTCTTTCCCACTGAGCTGAGAGCACACGGCGCTGTGAAACCTCAGTAGTGATGTGGTGTAAGATTTTGCCAGGTCAAAAGATTTAAGGAAAAAAAAAAGGCTTTCTTGTATTTTCTGTGTAAGCTTTGCTTTTTGGCCTCAGATATAATGTGGAGTTCGGTTCCCAGAGAACTAACTCAATATGGTACCAATGGAGAGAGTCTCAGATGCTGCAGTTGCCCTGAAAACGAGTTCAGTTGTGTTTTTCAGAGACAATCGAGCATTATAATCCCCTCCTTTCTCTTTGCTCCTGTACCTCGCTGCCTTATCCCTGTGCATCAGGAGAGCTTTGTATGTCAAGGCTCTCTGAGACAAACAAATGCCATTAAACTAGAAATGATAATGCTGCGTTTTTAAGCTCCATAGTTTTGTATGTATGCTGTCTGGTGAGCTTAAGTATGGAATAAAAACATGTAATATGAATGCTTGGTTATACCCCCTTTCCAAAGAAAATAAAGTATATGAAGAAATTATTTGAATCTGCTTGTGGTTCATATTTTTGTGCAGGGAAAATAACATGACATGTAACATCATCTGACTGTTTGTTATTATCAAAGCTCCTGAAAAGAGATATATATGTGTGTGTGTGTGTGTGCCAGTTGTGCAGTGGTTAGCACTGCTACCTCACAGCAAGAGGGTTCCAGGTTCAAACCCCAGTCTGGGCTCTTCTGTGCAGAGTTTGCATGTCCCTGGGCCTGCGTGGGTTTTCTCCCACAATCCCACCTGTATACCTGCCTCTCGCCCATAGTCAGCTGGGATAGGCTCCAGCTCCCTGACGGATTAAGCGGTATAGAAAAAATATATTAAAATATCACTTTTTTTTTTTTTTTTTTTTTTTTTTCATGAGGGAGCACAGATAAGTCAGGCAGCTTTTACTTTCAAGCATGATATTTTTATAGATCAAAAACATATTCTTCATTTGAAAGCACTGAACCAAACATAAATGTAAAACAATCACAAAACATGAGCAACTTCCCATGAAAACATATAAAACAGTTATAAAAGGGAACCTGTGGGCATCCAATGAATAAACCTAACTAGACTAACAGAGACATATTTTAAACCTAAATATCCAGGGAGGGTAAATGCTACCAGCTGCACATCTTAATACATTAACTGCACCAACATGCAATTGACTGGGACAAGAAACACGGTTACTACACTCGTAGCAGCTAGGATTGCATTTTTTTTTTTACGAGGTGGCGGCTGCCTCGTAAGCCTGACTGAAGCTGTGCATAAAGGAGAACTGAAACTGGACTTTCCTGGTGACTCTCTTGAAAAAATAATAAAACCTGGACTTAGGACACACGAGCATACAAAACAAAATGAGAATGATGAGCTGTGCATAGCAAAAAAAAGAAACAGTAAATTTAGTATCTCAACCATAAGTTCATCAACATAAATACAACACAGCTACAGGTACACTGTACTGTAGATGAGTCATGACATCACCATGACAACCAGAGAAGTAGTAAATAACCATTTACAGTAGGGTATTATTATTTTTCTTTTCCTACACGTTTTCACACCCATTCACTCGGCAGCCGCCCGCCTGAGTAAGCAGGGCTGCATTCACACACACACAAGCAACACTCGACAAAGTGCAGAACTATTAGCTGTCCTCTCTGCCAGAAGTACACAACTCAGCTTTCTTTCTGTACTGAAAACAAAGGACACTAACTGTAGAAAAAGGCTTACTATTCCACCCCGTTTGGGACAGAGACCAACTGGGACATGACGGGATGTGGTTTAAAAACCGTTTCAGCCACTTGAGCAAAATTGTGACGTCTTCAATAAACATCCTTGATTGAAGGAGCTGAAGCAGAAGTTAAGTATGACCACCTCCTCGTTTACTAGCAGCTAGGTGGCTAACATTATTTTACTGTAGACATGGCTCATTGTCAACTAAAAGTACACTGTACTGAAAATTATGGAAGCCAAGTAAGGCCAAAATAAAATGTTTAAAGCAGCTTTGTGTGGGTAATGTGTTCACTACTGAATACTTACTGTACATATAAACACATATGTGTGAGACTTCAAAAAGTCCCACATATAGTTATAAAAGAGGGGAATGAAACCTTTTAAATTAAGACATAAATTTAAAAATATCATATATATTAATATATTTAACAGTAAGAATTCAGTAGTGGTTAATCTTCATGGCCATGTTTTGCTTCCACAGGAAATGGTCATCTGATCCTCATTAGCAATTTAGAAATATTATATGCCGAATGTTGCAAAGGACAAAAATGAACCAGAGCTCCGATGATGTTAACTTTAACTCGCTGCATTAAGAGAAGAAACTTTTTTTAATCTTGAAAAAGACTCTTAAAATCTTTCAGACTTTTAAAATCACAGTAAATTAGATGAAAATGACCACACTTGTAATCAGCAATGTGGATGCATGTCCAACACGTCCTATATTTAAACCTTCATCTTCATCCACTTATCCAGGGCCGGGTCGTGGGGGCAGCAGTCTAAGCAGGGACGTCCAGACTTCCCTCTCCCTGGACACTTCCTCTAGCTCTTCCAGGGGAATCCTGAGGTGTTCCCAAGCGTGTCCTAGGTCTTCCCCGGGCCCTCCTCCTGGTGGGACATGCCTGGAACACCTCCCCAGGGAGGCGTCCAGGGGGCATCCTAAATAGATGTAAATAGATCCTCTCTATGTGAAGGAGCAGCGGCTGTATTCCGAGCTCCTCACCCTATCTCCTATCTCTAAGGGAGCGCCCAGCCACCCTGCGGAGGAACCTCGTTTCGGCCGCTTGTATCCGAGATCTTGTTCCTTTGGTCATGACACAAAGCTCATAGCCACAGGTGACAGTAGGAACGTAGATTGACCGGTAAATCAAGAGCTTCGCCTTTCAGCTCAGCTCCTTCACCACCACATTACTACAGAAGCTGCACCGATCCGCCTGTCAATCTCACGCTCCATCCTTCCCTCACTCACAAACAAGACCTCAAAATACTTAAACTCCTGCACTTGAGGCAGGAACTCTCCTCCAACCTGGAGAGGGCAAGCCTTTAAATATTTAAATCAAATCCTGCTGTATGGGAGGCAGTGAGTGTGCCGCTGTACGAACCGTCTGATCAAACACTCTGAGCCATCCAGCATGACTCTGTACACACTAGATACTCTACACTTGTGAATCATCTTGATTCCAGATAAATGACTCAGTCTACATCTACACTTAGTTTTTACAATTTTCAAATATCATCTGATAGAAAATATAAACTTTGTATAATAAACATAGCAAGTAATCTGTAAATATCCAGACCAGTTGTTTTCATTGCTTACATCTCATTTTAAATGCAGCTTCCAGATGAAGTGAAGCAACCAAATGTACACGGATGGTTTCGCTAATTTATTTTTTACTATGTAATTAAAAAGAGATGTAAGTAACATAATGACTCTGCAGCGTGTAGAGAGCTCCTGTTGACCTGCCGACACCTGAATGTTCCTGCTCCACCCAGCACCTGAAACAACAGCACTGCTGCACACGTCATAATTATCTACACAGGTACAGTATACTTCTCTCACTCCTTTCGTTTGCTATAGATGACGTGGTCTCTGTTCCCGTAGGTCTGAGTGTCTCTGTGTGTGATCTTGGCACTTTGGTTGTGGAGAGCAGAGTGAAAATGGAGCCGACCAGGCCTCATTGGTTTGGCCTGACATCGCTCCTACCAGGGCAGAGGGGAAGACAGTCTGGGGCTTCTGGGGTTTTCTGGAGTCTGGGTCTCACTGAGAGCCCTCTGCAAAACACAACCCATAATCTCATCTGATTAATACTTATTTTACTGTATTATTTTCAGATTTAGACCACATTCGGTTATGTAATACAGCACAACTTTGCTGCATAATCATTTAGCTGCAGGCAGGCTGTCTGTCTGTGTGAGAGCAATAACTGAATACCTGATTGTTTTAGAGGTTTGAACACCTGCTGCATGTATCAAAATATGAGCCGCTCACTTTCAGGAACATGTCAAATTCAGAAGAAAGCAGTAAAAAAAACAACAACAAAAAAACAAAACAAAAAAAAACAAACAAACAAAAAACAAACAACAACTAACCTCAAACTTGGACATGAACTCTGCAAAGATGCCAAAGAAGGCCTCCGTGCTGGTGGACTTGCTGTCCTCTCCGAAGTAGGAGGCCACCTTGGAAAACTCCTCCATTGCTCGGGTCTGCAGGGACTCCAGAGACTGGATCGCAGGGTGGCTGTTCTCCAGAAAGCTCTGTGGGCGGGCGCAAAAGGTCAAACATTACAGGATACTTGTCATGAGGAGAGAAAATCAGCCAGAGCAAACAGTTAAATAACGTCCTCTGTGTCTCCAAAGACTGAGAAAATAACCCTGATGATGTCACCAGGGTTATCTCAGCTGGGGCTCAGAGAGTCAGTTTTACAGCATTACTAACTGGAGGAGTGGCGTTTGGAAGCTGTGTTTTTACCAAGGATGAGTTTAATATCAAGAATATATAATGTGTGAATGTGCATAATATGTTCTCTTACGCTCATGACAGAAGCAAAGTGGTCCTCAGAGGTGGGTGAGATCTTCAGACAGGATGTCCTGATGTCTTGGATGGTGGTGTGAAGGTCACTCAGCTCAGCTGTGATGGCTCTCTGGTTCACTGGACATATCAGAGGGACGAACGAGGTGCAGAGTTACCAAAACAGAAGCCGTTCCCACACACTCATACGTGGCGTGGTGATTGTTAAATGCCTGATGTCTGCCCACAGCTGAGACGAAATCAGACGACCAGCAGTCATCCCGTTTTAAAATGTCAAATTAAAATTCAAACCATTATCTTGTGTTAACATAAAAGCGATTTGAACAAACAAGGCATAAATCTGCATGAATTTAGATGTTTGTGGTGAAGTCTGCCAGCCCTGCAGAGACATCCAGCACACTGTGCTGTATAGAAATGAGCATTTTACAGGATGGAACAGTTACATTCAGCTACTAAATGACCTTCAGGATGGAAAGCAGAGTTGAAGAGCTCCGCTGCTGTAACATCACCATACCCTTGGCAGCCAGAGGCACTGTTGTAAGGTCTCTGGAAAAGTTGAGCAGCTCAGGGAAGTGTTGGCACAGAGACTTGGCCAGAATGTGGAGAAAGGTGGATTTCCCGTCTACAGTTTTGGTTGTGCTTAGCTGCAAAGCATGAAGGGAAAGAATGAGACACGAGCATCCGGAGACTAAAAACCAAAAATGAGATATAACGACGTGGTTAAAGCACAGGTGACCAGGCCGTACCTCAGTCAGAAAGTTGATCTTAAAACTGGTTGTCCTGTTGCTCTTCGGCTGCCCGTTGTTCAGGTAATTCCCCATCGCAAGAACAAACTGTGAGCAAGAAAAGCGCTTAACAACCACTGTTAACACACAGACTGATAGATTTATATTCCTCTTCTCTTCTCTGGGTGTTTACCTCCAGGATTTTGGCCAGTTTCTTGCTGCTCTTCAGCTCCACTGAAGCCTTGTAGATGTAATCGTATGCAATCTTCATCTCCTCCGTCTTCTCCTGCAGGGTCATCTTAAAGTGGAGGCTCCGCAGACGAGTCTTATACTCAGGCACCATCAGCATCTGAACCATACAAAGCCACTCATTTACTTACACCGTTCCATTGCTTTTACAACTTTGGTCATGTTGTTGTTTTTACCTGGAAAATGAACTGGTCGGGCTCGCTTAGTTTGGCCGGGTCCTGGTCAAACTGCTCGTACTGTTTGACCTCGTCGTCGTTGGGGGCGTAGAGCAGCAGCTGCTTGATGTGGGCTGGCTCCAGCCTGTTGGTGGTCATGTTCATCAAGACTTGACGCAGCTCGGCGGGGGAGAGCTTCAGGTGGGCGATGAGGATGGCTGCAGGGAGGAAGAAAATTAAATGTGCAAGATCTTTTAAGGCTGTTTAACATTTACATCACACTGTCCAATATGACTTTACAACAAAGCAACTGTTTTCCTTCCTACCTCTCATTCAAACACCCGTTCATCACAGCTTGTTTACTATTCTCTTCTCTGTCTTTTTCCAAGCTCTTCAGATTGATTACAGGATCAAACATTTTGTACATCTGCATATTGTCACACTGTGAATGAGCCCACACAACAGAAACAGATGTCTCTTCATTCGGAAAACAAACCATGTTCGCTTGACCAAAAGGAAGCTCTTTAATAAATTCACTCTATGTGTGGGAGCAGTCACAGGTGTGCCTGTAAACTACTCCTTCTCTTGTATTATCTTCTTTGTTTTTATTTACTGTAGCAATGATGAAGTGTATGTCTGGTTTTGATTAAGGCACCCAGGTCCTGTATGATGTCTCCTAAATAACATCTGAGGTAAAAGGAACTAAATACCAGCAGATTACTGAGAACCGCTGCTCACGTTTATGTTGTCTGTGTTATCCCTTAGTGTTTTGCACTTTATATGTAAGCACAGAATTTTGTGGGTAAAGGTAAGAATTTAGTGAGTCGGTTTAGGTCTTTGCATTGCAAATTCTAACTAAAATTTAGCCACAGAAATCATAAAATACTGCAGGAGGAGCTATTTCAATGTAGCCTCACAGCCCTGAGTTTCAACCTTTCAGGGTGTGTGTGTGTGTGTGTTACTCACAGGCATTGTAGGCTTTCTTATGAGACAGAATCTCCACCAGGTCTTTCTTTTTAAAGTTCTCGGGAAGGAAGGCTGGCTCTGGAGGAGAGACTGATAATTTTAACAACTGTGTAAGGATGTGTTCTCCAGGCACCAGGGATCCACACACGCACACGCACACACACACACACACACACACACACACACACACACACACACACACACACACACACACACAAACTAACACTCAGTGACTACATGAGGCAGGCTGATGGGTTAATAACACAGCTCTGCCATCTGAATCATCAGACGCCAAAATGCTCCTGGTCCTTCTAGGACATCTTTCATAAATACAGGTAAGGTGCATTTCCTCTGGCAGAGCTGTGTTATTACACAGAAAAGAAGGGGGAGGGTATGGTGCCTTATGGAGAATGGATATGATGAGCAGGTGAATGGAGCAGCTCCAAAGCAGGTTATGGAGAACATCTTAACTGTGAAGGTACAAACAAAACACGTCAACAGATAAAAACACAGATTCACTTTTACTGTAAACTAACCCTCTGACAATTAGCTTGATGGAACATTATGACTATAAGCAGAAAAATAAAGGGATGACATGATATTGATATTGATGATGATGCAGTGTATTAAAGGGTAAGCAGAAGTACAGAACAACTTACTGGATCTGCGCTGGGTCCCAAAGTGCAGGTCAAGGTCCAAGTACTTCACCATGTCAGTGAGCTTGTCGTAGTCTGAATCCTCACCGAGCTAAACATAGACAAGTACACACACTGTACTCTCCAAAGACACTGTCAAGGTTTTGTAACCTAGAAGTGTTTTTATACACAGACAGACTTTATCTGTGTCTGACAGGGTTATAAAGACAAACTACAAAGTCTAATCTGAGCAGGAATTCTAGTTACAAAAGCAAGACATTTGGTTCGATGCCACTGTGATTCATCAGAGACACAACAGAGTACATTAGTAAGTGTTTCCAAATATGGGAGGTAGATGTAGGAGCAGTGAGAAAACTCTCAGCCAAAGTGAGAAAATTCACAGTTGAGGTTACTGTTCAGTGGATTTAAGATATTTGAGTTTTCCAACTGCACCTTCTCCACTGTGATGGATGAAGTGCTCACCACTCACCTGACCCCAAATGGTTCCCTCAGAGTTCTCCACCTGCTCCCAGCGCAGCCTCTTCACACTCATGTGGTTAGTGTCTGAGGCTTGGTGGCCTGGCTTGGGCAGTGGAGGCGGGTCACAGGGTGGTGGCAGGGGTGGAGGCGGAGGTGGTGGAGCCTTTGAGATAAGAGAAAAAAAATACTTATTTTAGTTTGTACAATTTTAAATCAGGAAATTGTACATGTACACTGTTGTACAATGTTTTCACCAAGTGAAACTGGAGCATTTCATGCAAACTCTGCTGTTTGAATCATTTCCAAACTATGTGCCAGAGGCTCAGGGGATCTCATGCAATCATGACTTCTTTATATACTCGCCTCCAGCTGCACCAAACAAAATTAATGTTCAGTTAGGCTTGGACCTACGACAACAAACTAATGAACCACTCACTGATGCTTGCTTTAGATTTACTAGATTTATTTTTATAGCACCTCCTTTAAAAACAAAAAAAGAAAAGACATTTTTACTGTGCTTTTATATTGTGCCAACAGATGCACCATCTTGTCTGTTCTGTCAAATCTTCTATTTCTGTGAAAGTGCTGTGTGTTTTCAAAGACAAATCTTTACAGTTGTAGCCTGAATGGTTCCAACTCTTGTCTTTTTTTTCCTGTGACATTTCTGTTGCTAGGTGCACACTGCAGTGGCACTGCTGCACTGCACCACCCCATGTTGCCATTTTTTTTTTTTTTTTTTTTATGAATAATATCTCTCATGTCACCAGTGGTGGAAGGAGCAGCCTTTACATGAGTAAAACAAACAGCACAACATAGAAAAATACTTCATCACAAGTAAGAGTTCTGATTTCAAAATCCTACTTAAGTAGAAGCACAGAGGTTTTATCAGCAAAATATACTTAAACAAGATAAGACTGGGGGGTCATGAGACGATTAATGAGGCAGGAAAGAGGAAAACATTTTGATTTTGATTTTTATGAAATATGGATAATGTATATGGATAATTTACTTCTTTTGGCCTCAAATAGCTTTTTAAATAAGACCATCTGATGGGAAGTCACTGTTTGATGTAACTGATAACAGCTCATAGACCTCTGGAACACGACAAGAGCCCCAGGCTAGAAACTGCTCTTTTGTAAGGAGTCACTGGCCAAAAAAGTTGGGAATCACTGGTTTAATGTGTAACTCTGCATTCTATGAGCATAGCATATGATACAACATGGTTTTATTACTTAAAATCCTAACTTAAAATATATATAAGTTACCTGCTGTGACTGGTGTTCCTTTCGTGTGGTTTCATAAGTCTTAGTGTCAGTGGGGAGGGTGGAGTGAGACGCAGGAGGCTGGGAGATCAGTGAGGAGCCTGCGGGGCCTTTACTTGTACTCTGGGAGGGGCTGTGATCCTGGAGCGCTGACGGCAGTGGGCCCTGGTAGCTGTGTTGGTGATGGAGCTGGTGGTGCCTCTGGAGGACAAGCTGGCTCGGTCTCAGCAGCTGAGGTGAGGGCTGGGGGGATGGTTGGCGGATAGGCTGGGGCTGGCTAAGCTGGCGTGGGAGGTAGCTGGGACGGGAAGGCTGGGAGGAGCGCAGGGTAGTGGAACCCAGAGTGCTGTGGCCGTGCGAGAGACGGGTGGAGGTGGTCTGGAAGCGCTGGTGAGTTTTCTCTGCTTCTCCTCTGGAGGTGAGCACTTTGTGTAGAGGAGAGCGGCTGGACAGGAGGGTCCTCGGAGGGGGTGGAGGTGGAGGGATGATAGGGTGGTGTGGCTGGAAGGGCACCCGGCTGCGGGGGATGTGCTCTGGGGAGAAACGGACGGGCGGGAGAGGGTCGGTAAACGGGACGGGAGGGGGTATCAGAGCCTGGAAGGGTGGGGGAGGTGGAGGACTCTGGGTTGGAGGTGGTGGGATCGGTTCAGATCCAGAGGAGTAGGAAGGAGACGAGGCCTCATCGCTGCTACTGTGGTCCTCACTGCTGCCACTGCTGAGCTGCCGAGGCATGAAGCCCAGGTCCTGGTCCTCCTGGAAACTCATCTGTAGGAAGGACAGGAGCACCATCAGCACCACTCTAATACACAGCTAACTCTTCTTGGTTTTACACTCTTATCATTCTGCTGTGTGATACTGAGGTAACTGTTCATTTAGGCTCTGACTGTTAGTTAATTGCACTGTTGGATGTCTACAAACAGAAACTTATTCCACTGCTGCACTTTTAGCCAAAAAAGCCAAACAAAAAACATGTTTTGACTGCTATTTTAAGTGCTAGATCTTTAAAATTCACATATTCTTTTTCTTTGTTTACCTACTTATGGAGCAGAAAAACTAATAAAGTAACAAAACAGAACAAAAGATACAGAGCTGCTGATCTACAAGATTTTAAAACACATGCACTTCAATAGCATCATATCTCCAACTCATCTACAGTATTTATGGAGGGCAAAAATTGAAATGTAACAGTTTACTGCAAAAAACTGAAACCAACACTAAAAAGATCACATTTAAAATACATGCAATCCAGTGAATTATGTACAATATCCTGCCCTCTCCATTCCTAAAAACAAACGCAATATCACCCCGACAAAGGCATAACACAGCAGCTGTAATGCTTACATCATGATTTACCATCAGCCAGCACCTTTTTATAACCTTAGATTCCTATTCAGAAGTATCATGTTTTACTTACAGGCACACCTCTTCTTCTGAAACCATGAGAATCACCTTGATATATCTGTTCATGTGACACAAGTGTTCATTGTAGCGTACATTAGAGTTGCTCTAATGTAAACATGCAAGTACGCACTACAACGTAATTACTTCAATTACATGTGAATTTGCTCAGTTTTTTTTATAATAAGCAAATGCACAAACAATAAGATTGTCACTTAATGATGCTGTGTGTAACATTTTTGCTTAAAAATAAGTAGTATCACAATAACTGTGAGACATTAGTATAATTACCATGAACAAATAAGACCATTACAGTCTCTACGTGCTTTTACAGTGCATCTCACATTTGCGACAGAAAAGGTATAAATAGTTTTACTGGCCTGCCAATCATTTCATTCATAATCTCAAATGCTTGCAGTAATTATACTAAGGTATCACTTTTCATTTAAAAATGACTTATTTAAGAATGATACATGCTACAGCTTTAAATTTAAAACTGAATCAGAATCAGTTAGTGTCCATGTTATTCCGTGCCCCATGATCCCTTGCGTGAATTGTGTGTGCAGCTTCCGGTTACTCCTTTCATCTCTTTGACTTCTACTACTGAGGAATGGGAGGACATGAAGAAGTGGCCTCAGGTAGAGTCCAATAGCACACTGAGGTACTTTATTGATTCTGAAGCTAATGACGGTTGAACCGATGAATTAAAAGCTGTAAGTCACTTCTTTTGGATTCATCTTTTCTTATTTACTCCCTTGTTTAAGCCACGAATTTAGTTTCTCTTCAGAGAAAAGGAAAGACACCTGTGAGCTAACTCTCACAGTCTCAGCTGGTTCAATGAAAGCAATAGCCGAAAGTTGCGGCCATAAATTAAGCAAGGCACCACAGAGCTAGGAATAATAAGATATGACAACATATAGTCTATGTGAAAGGACCTTCAATAACAACAAAGGATGTACACTATGTGCATGCATAGATATCAGCTAATGATATAGTTGAATGGAGGCAGTTCTTCCTCACCTCCTCATAGTCGTTCTCCCCGGGTACGAAATCATCCACTATAGTGACCCGGTGGCCGAGCTGCTCACTCAGGGCGTCTAGGAACTTGTCGGTGTCCCGGCTACGGGGCGGGCGGGAGAAGGTGAACAGCTTCTTGCGACGGGTCAGGGTGTTGGGACCGCTGTCCAAGTGCTGCGGGGAGGCGGGGGGGCTCTCCAGGCTGACGTAGGGGTTGGAGTCCACGCTGCTCTGGTGGTGGATCTCATACACAGGAGTGGGTAGAGGCTCTTTCCAGGATAGTGACAGGCCGGATTTACGGCTACCTGTGAGGAAAAAAAATCAAAGATGGCTGCTGCTGGCATCTGCAATGTTTGACACTCACGCCGCACAGGTTTACGCCATCAGTTCACATGACTTGGCTTTTACAAGTCACGTCTGATGCTACTTATTCTACTTCTAGAAATAATCACTGATATTCTTGGCCATGTTGTTACTTTGGGGATCATTTCTTCTGAGAGGAAACCATGGCAACGAAAAGATAAACTGCAGGCTTATAGTCACATATAGACTGTAGGATCCCAATGAGTTCTATCACAAACATTCAAAATCCGGGGTTCTCATGCCATGTTTACATCAAGACTGATAAAAGCTGCTCATTTTGTTGCTTCCACCATTGCATAAATAAATACCCTTTCACATTTCACATTAATGTTCATTTCAAATTTAATTAAGTTTAACATGACATGAGCATGGCATCAGTCATGTACCACTGAGGTCCAAAATCATCCAGGTTTCAGTTCAGCTGGTTTAACTTTCCTAACTGTGCATAACCTTGGACTTTGATGGCACATGATTGAGAGTCACTGATGAAAGCGTGTGTCTGACAGCATGTGTGTGTTAATTTTCGTCTGTGGGTGAGAGTTTGGGCATGTGTGTCAGCCCCAGAGTACCTGTGAGAGGGGGGAGTGTGAGGGGGGAGAGAGAGCGCCCGTAGGCCTCAGTCTGTCCCGGCCTCTCAGGCTCTGCTGAGGAGCCACCCTGCCGTGGAGACACACTCTTCCCTGCGTACACATTCTCCAGCTCCGTGTACACACCTGTCATCTATGAATGGAGGCATGATCAGCTGGTTAGCACTCAATCGCCGCAGTACATTAGCTTTGAAGGTCTGCTGCTTTTGTGTGTTCTAGGGAAAAAATAAATCACTAATCCCAGGTTAACTGCAGCATGAAATCAAATTTAATATCACAGGTTGAGTTGCAGTAATAACCAGCAGACCTTCAAATGACGTGAGACCAGAGAGCACAGAAAACATAACTAGCATTTGTTATGCCAGTTGCTGAATAGCTGCGGTTATACCTACATGACTGAGGTCAGGGGACTCGGGGAAGGAGGTTCCATCTCCTGACTGCCTCTCCTCCGGGCTCCCAGATTCATCGACATGAATTCCTAAAGCACAATAAAGCATGAACAGTGACACATGGAACGAAAGCCTCCTCCATCCATCCGCCTCCAACCAAGAGTGAGGAGAGAGGATGAAGCAGAGCAGCACACAGCAAAAGCTGCGCTCCTGGAGCAGGAGTTTAGCAATGATAATGGAAAACAGGGGAAATTATGAATGAAATACCTGGAGCCTAAAACAGCCTCAGATGGAAATAAAATATGAGGTTTTGAATGAATAGTTTGGGGAGCCGCTGAGACATGGAGTTAATGTATGAACTGGTGATGACAGTCTTTTGTATTTTAGCCTTCAAGTGTCCACAGAGGATTTGCTGAGAAAGCATGTTTTCCAGCAACATCCTGCTGCATGTTCTGTTCTCACAATTACACACGGTCCCACCTGGGAGCTGAGGGGTGCAAACACAGCTCATATTACTGAGCTCTGAGCAGTTCAACTTTAGCCAGTGGGGGTCAGATGTCTTGCTTACAGGAATATGAACTATATGTATCTACACTAATATTGTAAATACACACTTTGTGGCTAACAGAGTTGCATTACTGGATTCCATCTGCACAAATAGTTGTGCAATCCTCTTACACAGTTTAAGGTACAGTAATATATATATGGTTTCTTTAAGGTCATCCCTCTACTTTCTTATTTTATTTGTATATATTTAATTCAAACAGGTCTTTATCCGTTTTCTTACCGCTTAGCCTGTCTCTTGTGATGCTGTTATGTGTGAATTTTAGCCCTGGGATCAATAAAGTACCATGTTATCTTAGAGGATGAAACAAACCATGATCACCCATCAAAGTGTGGTTTACTGAAGATTATATATTCATTGGCAAATCCCATTATGTTAGGTTGGGCACACACTTCTGTGACAGTCAACAGTTTAAGTCTAAATGCCTGAGGCTCAGTGGTGTTACTGAGGTTTTAAGAGAAACAGGCTGTAACATCTGTGAAAAAAAAAAATGATGATGTGTCAGAGCAAAAAGCCTCAGTTGAGTAAGGAGTGTCTTAAATTTCCATTTGGGTGAGAAGTTTTTAATCCAGAAAGAAGCTGGAAAGCTACTGAAACAGGGATGTTTCACCAGAGGGAAACACCTTTGCTTTGAGATTTAGCAAAGCCTACCCATTCCCAGGTGAGTCCCGATGATGCAGTCGTCAGAGCTCCTCTCTCGGACACTGCCGCGGTACGAAGTCCCCGTCACGCGCATGGAGCTGCTCCGCCGGTGATGCTCCGAACCGATGTCAGGCTCTAACACCGCTGCAAAACACACATATGCACACTTAGCATCACACTTTGCTATACTTAAACTGTTATTTAAGAATATTATGCGCAGCTGCTCCTTTGTGTCTGTTTTAATGATAAAAAACAACCTTAAAGTGTAAATGTAAAGAGTTTTTTTTGCCCAAGTGCAAAATAATCTTCATATTGTGTGTTTTGACTCACCACTGCTCTTGAAACCCAGGAAGCGTGACAGTTTGCTCTGGCAGCGCTCCTGTTCATCGTAGGTCAGTAGCTGGTAAATGAACTGCCAGATCAGCTGTTTGGCTGGAGTGTCCAACACTGGAAACACATCTACTATAAGGGTGTCCACGTTCCTACAAACACATGAATGCCCATACATTTAATCTTTACATAACACACGTCTATTTACTCCCGGGTAACTGACTCCCATTTGTTGGGATTTAGCTTTAGCTTAGATGTACATTCTTTGCATCTGTAATAGCATATACATCTGAGGATGAAAAGATTATAAAGAAGGTGGGAGGATAACAGGGATGCCAGTTATGCTAGGATTCATTCCTTTGGGTGTTTATACGTTATGCATGTGTGGTAGAATTGAATTGCTTTTTTTTTTTCCCTTATAATCCTGCTGCATCACGTTTGCATCATCTGCAGAGCTAATTCACCATCCATCCATCTCTTCTCTTCATCTCTTCATCCTTCAGGAAATATTATCACTGCCTGATGGGAGGAATAAACCTCCTGCTTAGCTGTGTGCATCTGCTTCTTCATTGCTTTCCAGCTCACTATCCATCACTCATTTTCTCCATCTCTGTCTTTCGCCTGCATTAAGAATATCCTTAGCAACTCAGTATATTTAGTGTGCAAAAAAAGAGTTTCCTGGGCAACAGGTAATTTTCTTTTAGTAGCTGTTCATGAAACATAGCTAGTTAACAGACTCCTATCACACAGATAATTTAACAGATGCTGAAAACTGAATTTAAAGCTAGATTCTGTACTTAGTGCAGGTTCTCGCTACCTTTTGGAGCTGCCAGTCTCCACAGGAGCTGATGTCCCCAAGTGAGGCTGGTATTTTAAAGATGGTGATTACTTTGGTGCAGACTACAGATCTACACGTTTCTTACTCAGCATGCATCCTTTCATCCTCTCTGCCTACTTCCATTTATAGACTTCCCCTCCCCCAGTCTCTACATCCCACTGACCTGTGCTGGAAGAAAGTCTCCAGGGCCTTGCAGACTGTGTATCTCTCCTGGATGGTCAGCAGGTGCTCCAGCTGCTGGCTGAAGGTCCGTCCATGGACCTTGATGCTTGGTGGAAGAATCTCTGCCACCCACTGCAAGGAGCTGAGGGCTGGAGACCTGGACAACACACACACACACAGTGGAAAATTCTTTTCCATTTAATTATTTACACTTCACGTGTTGAGAACATTGGCTCCCCTTTGTTCTACATCTTTATTTAAAATGTATTGTCAGTGTTGTTGACAGAGGTCTGTTGTTTCAGTGACATATGGAAACGCCTGTTCAAAATGTCTGGTTTGTTGGTGTGTACTGACCTAGAGCGTGGTAACGTGGTGGGGGCCAGGCTAGAGGACTCCTCTGCATCAGTTTGGTCTGAGGAGTAGTCTGAAGGACCCTCTTCCACCACCAGAGTGGGCATCGCCCCACTGCCCTGCAGCATGGACACCACCTTCTCATGGGAACAGTTCCTACAAGGACAGAAAACAAATAAATGAAGCTTAATGGCACAGAGGTAAAAAAAAAAAAAAAAATGGGAGAGCTGATGGACTTGTAGCTGTAAAACATGTCTGTGACCCCTTAAAACAAAGGTCTGTTTTCAGAGAATTAAAATTATGCATAAGATACATAATCACTTGTCATCACCCCAAAGAAAATCAGTTATTAACTTTGCCAGAGAAATAGTTATTATCTGAACAAATAAAAACAGACCGTAAAATGTATTTTTATGAGGACTGTACAAACAAGTGGCCAAATCAATACTGCAAATATCAAATTTTGCACACCTTAACAGATGTTGTGCAAAACATGCCCACTTTATAAACAATACACTAAACGTTTCCACGTATCTTGTACTTTATTTTTTTTTTCCTCTATCTGGTGAACAACTCCCACTGTATTCCTGATCACCTCCTACTGCTGCAGCACAGTGTTATCAGGGAGAGCAGCAAAATTATACAGTCCCAATCAAATCCGTACATCAGGCAACCATGGGAACAGCTTCTGCAATTCCTCTGTCACATGGCTATCAGGGCGTCACGGTGAATAATACTGCTTCCTCACACAGCATTGGATCTGTTGGCTGATATTCTGTATTGGATGATATAGTGTATTTGCTGAGCTCGTATAGGTACGAACTCAATTTCAGCCGTGATGAATTTCTTATCGGCACTCCCACGCTCGCTCTCTGAAAATCGAGAGGCATAAGGTCAAGAAGTTGTAAAGTCCACAAAAGAACTATTGCGACTCCTACAAGAAAAGTTCAGTTTACATAAAAGCTTGTGTTCACATGCATTGGCCCAAGCATACACACTGTATCTGCAGAGACACACGCAGCGAGGTTAATTAACACCAGTATCATTTAGAGTTATGGCCTATTAACTGTGTATCTGTTCATATGTCTATAGGGGAGACAACGTCTGTCTCTGTCTGGTGGGCAATCAGTCAGAAATATTATTTGTATAACTAAACCACTAAATATCAGAATGTTATCATGTTAATGTTAGCATTTACCTCAAAGCACCGCAGTGCCTAAGTATAGCCTCAAAGAGCAGCTGGCTTGGCTCTAGACTCTTAGTCCTGTCAAAACTGTGTCTCTACATTGAAAATTTCCATCCATTCTGGGTCTTTCCACTGCCACAAAAAAGGAAGAGTTAGATGTGATGATAAATTTTGTAAAGCTACATATTTCTGAGGGTTTAATTCATGGCTTTCTCCTGAGGGGGACTGACAGGAAGCAGAGGAAAAACTCAGCTAAGAGACAGTGAAATAATGATGACTGCGAAACTGTGACAAAATCAAATAAAAGCTTCATGTGCTCTGTGATGGTTTATCAGCCACTGTGAGAGCTGTTTTTTTTTTTTTTTTTTTTTTTAATACTGGCAGCAGATGGCTTCTATTGGAGAAAAACTAGCCCTGATATAAGTTCAAGTACTTGGACAGTGGGCAAAGACAAAATACTACTACTACTGCTGCTAATAATAATCATGTTATCCATTAAAGACAAACCTCATGTCCAGGCCATTGAGGAACAGGATACGGTCACCTGGTTTCAGTCCACATTCCTCAGCAGGACTATCTGAGAAGGAGACAAAAAAAAAAAAAATATATCAAACAAACACAATTCAAACATCAATCACAGATTGAAAAAAACGGATGCTGGCACAACCTCACCAGCTAACAAGGTGCACCGAACACACGGGCTGAACAGGGAGAGATGGTGACTAATGTGATGCTGTCAACCTGTGTATGACATCCAACAAAACCCATCAACAAACAAGATGATCTCCATGCTAAATCGTATTACGTAAGGAAACAGTGCTGTCAAAACAATCCCCAGTCCAATCTGTTCCGACTGCACTGTACCCATCCACCATCGCCTCCTCATCTGTCATCTGTCTCACTGCTGCGTCTCCCTCATAGTGAATGTCATGTCATCCTTTTTTGTTTAAAAAACCAAAGTTTGAACATAAACTCATGTGTCGATGTAGTGTGTGCACATTCACTGGCCACGAGACAGACTACATATCACGGTACTTGTGGTTTCCTGGTTATCGATAAAGGACCTGTGCTCAGATCACGATGAGAGACATGCTATCCACCCCCACTATCTCCGTACCAACCTCCATAAGGCCCACTGAGTCAGTCCACTCTGGCCGCTTCAGCACATGATGGTGGGAGACAATGGTGGGCGGGTACAGTGCCGTCATCATCAGATACACACACGTACTGTAACACTCACACACACAAACACACACCTCCCTCCTCACCGAGGAACGTGGCAAATTCCCTCAACAGTAACTTCACAGCCTCTCTTGTCTGCTACTTTCATTTCACAAAGCAATAACAGTTAATTAAACAACCTTTTACTGCTGGTAATGTGAAAAACAACAGTAATTAAAATATTCACCAAAGGCTCTGAGTAGAAATTACCCTCACAAATATTTAACAGAGTTTGATTTTCATGGAAATCATCTCTCTGGTACAAAGCAGCAAGTCATATTTTATCCAGAAATTCATTCAGCAGTGGAAATAGCCCAACTACAGTTAAACTCAACTTA
This sequence comes from Toxotes jaculatrix, assembly GCF_017976425.1. Lineage (NCBI taxonomy): Eukaryota > Metazoa > Chordata > Actinopteri > Toxotidae > Toxotes > Toxotes jaculatrix. The sequence continues at coordinate 7,430,841 of NC_054414.1, forward strand.
CCAACTAAAAATGTAATCAATAAAAAGTTCTGCATTGCTGGCCTGAGGAAGCCAATAAATAGGGTTTTGTAGTTATTGCATTTTGTTTTATATGGATTAAAAAAGACAAAATATAAATATAAAGTGTTCATTAGTGAGCTTTAGAGAAAGAAATCAGTGTAAAATCCCTGAATGTAGCTCCATAGTGCTGACTGGCTGCTATAAGTGTCAGTAACAGCACAGCACAGTCTGTTCTGAGTGTTTTCCTCTTAACATTTCATTGGTGAGTCAGACGAGTCCTCTTCCTGGTACACTCATAGTCACACACACACAAACACCTTCTGATCACCTTCAACCCCCAGCGGCTGGCACCACAACAGACTCACCCACACAATATACACCTGCCCCCTCCATCACCACTCTCCAGCCAACACAGAACAATGTTTGGTTCAAACCACCACGCACAGTGAGGAGGTGTCTATCAGGGCCGTACTGTACTGGTTTTTAATATAGGATCAGTACCTGCAATAACCGAGTCAATGCAGACGGGAGCGTGCCCTCGCAGCGTGAAGCCAAAGTTCTTCTTCCCCCTGTAGACACGAACGATCCTGAGGAAGAGACATAAATTTGTTGTGAGAACAACTCAACAGCACCAATTCCTGAATTTCTGTCACACAAAAATATTTTTTCCAGCCTGTTGATACATGATATCTTTATGGACTCACTAATGGGGGGAAAAAAAAGCCTTTTAAATTTCTTTTCTTCTTTTTATGTTAAAATCATATGACCTTTTAAAGGTGGATTCATTTAATTCACACTTCTTTCATAGCAATCCTGCAATTTCTTTTTCAAGGTGACACAAAATACAGCAATGCAGTGCTGAAGACAAACCATATCCAAAAAAAAAGCCTTAAAAAAAAAAAAATAAAATAAAATAAATATAACTAAAAGCAAAAATCAGACAAAAGATCCACACATTGCACTAACAGCTCCCAGTGACTTTAACCGGGCAACGATCTATCAGAGATCTTCTTCAGGCACTGCTGACAGTCATTGTTGGTACAGCATGTGGATACTTTATCTGACCTAACAGTCTTAAATGTCATTTCCAAACTTCCTGTTTCAAGCAGAAAATAAATCAAATTACAAAAACAATACATTATTTAAATGCTGCTTCTGTGTAATTTCTTTGTTCTGCTGCCTCTGATTGTTGGTAAAAAGCAGAGGTAAATTCATTGTAAGATCATATCTTTTGGATAAACACAGAAATAGATATTAGGGCATGTCATAGAGAAAAGAGGTAAATTCTGACATTTGAGAAGCTGGAACCAGAGAATGTTTGGCCTTTCACTGATTAAATGATTAATTCATTATCACAGCTGTTATCAACCCACCAACCAGTTAACTGTTTCAGCATTAACTGTGACATCATTCAACTACGCTGATGCTTAACAACCTGTATCTGAACGGACGGGGAGCCCAGCTGACTCTGGAGTGAGCGCTCATTCGCTGCTGTTTACGAGGCTATTTGAGCTTCACCTTTGTTTTGATTTGTCACTTCCTGCCAGTGGGAGTCTGAACAAGTGGGGACATGACGCTCTTTTTTTTTTTTACTGCAAATCCACCTTTGTGATTTAGTGCAACACCACATCACTCCACACATCTGTGTGTTTTAAACCACCTTCCAGCCCAAATAAAAACATTTCCGGTCACAGTCAACACAGGAAAAAAAGAAAAGAAAAGCTCTGACATTTTGCTGATGGTAGTGCTTTGCTCTCATTCACCCCAGTGGAGGAATTAAAGCTGGAACCTCCTGTTACATCAAAGATGAGACACACTCGCTGTCCACAGTGCGTTGCCATGGAAACGACTCAAGGCAACGCAGAATGTAAACAGGGGGAAGACGAAAAAAAGACGAAAGGGAAATCTATTCTTTGATAGCTGCGGTTAACGGCTGTTATGTAAGATGAGCTAAATGCAGATGGGTGCATTCTGTGCCATGTGTGTGTGTGTGTGTGTGTGTGTGTGAGTGTATATGACTCTCAGGCTGCTCAAGGCCTCTGCTGCTTCTCATCATTCAGCAGCAACTCCACCTCATGCTATTACAGTATTTCACATGAAGTCACTGAGCCCCAAAATATTACATAACAAGCCAAGACAATCAGCCAGTCACTGCTTAATGAAATCCACTGAGACATCAACAAATGGCACAATGGCTCCAATACTGGTCTATGTATACAATTGCCAATCTATAGTGATTGATTCTGAGAATTTTTTTGGATCAATAGGCTGTTTAGTAGTAGTTGTAGTAAAACAAAAATTTAAGTTATACCTCTATTTTTTGGAAAATGGGGAAAAAATTATCCATCTATCCATCCATGGGCTTCTGAGCTCAGGGAAGGCACCAGCATGCAGTACAAGTTATTACTATGACTGTGCCACATACACCACATCATATAACCTCTCCTGTTTAACACAATCAGCTTGTCGCCTATTGTTGTGTGACCTGCCAATATGATTACGCTTGACACATTCAGCCCCATATTTTATCTTGGGATTTAGTTTGTTGGCGTAGTGTGGGAGTGCACTAAATCCATTGTGCTGTTATTAATTAGACAGTCGTGTAAGCAGTGCGTTAGCAGGTGGAGGATAAGTCGCAGAGGCTGAATGGTCAGGGGCTCTAAAACACTGCAGAATTAACATGTTGAATCAATGCAAATGCCAATTTCAATGAGCTGAAGATGTTACCTGAGAAAACGGGAAATACTGTCCATCTAAACATGCTCTAACTCACATTATAGGTCAGAAGATGGTGAAACACACCATCTGAGAACATACCACATCCACCAATTCTTACAAGTGCTCAAAAACTATCAAACTATCTGAGTAAGAAAGTGACTCACTAGCTGTTGTGTTATGTGTGAAGATTAACCTGTTGACATCATGATTTCCCAGAGTAAACAAACAACACTTAAAGCAGAGCCAAATACACCCATAATGCACCACAGCATTCACAAAAACAACAGTTTAGGAGTCTCATACATGTGTGCTCACCTCTGATTGGGTCCGATGGGGGGGTGTGCGGGCATCCCAGAAACAGACTTCCTTAAGCCCCTGTCTCTCTCTGCCTCACCCCTCCCTCCGGGTTCCCCTCCATCCCTGGGCACAGAGCTGGCCCGTTTGGACCCGTGGTGGCGCTCGGAGTGATCTTCGCTCCGGCTGCGCCGCACTCTGCCGTGCGGCTCGCTGATGCTCTTGCTGCGGCAGAGCCGGTTAATCACATTCTGGGAGACAGCCTCGTCGAAGCGCTGCCGGTGCTTCTTCGGAATGAAGATTCTGGCAAACATAGTGACATGTGAGGGAAAACAAATGAGGGGTGATACAAGTTTTTTTTTTTTTGGTCCACAACAGTTGTCTCAGAAAAAAGAAGTGAGCAGGAAAGAGGATGGATCTACATCACAGATCCACCTCGATCCACTCTGAAAGCGTACAGCCCATAATCAAAAATCTTGGGTTTCCAGTGAAATAACGGCAGCAAGTCAAACATCCAGCAGGAGCAGAGATTAAAAGGTGATCATCGACTCGACTGTTGCTGAAATAATCTTCACAATCCAAGTCCACGCTAATTCAAATCAACAGACTTCCTCTTTCAGCACTCAGATTGAAAGGAAAGAAAAGAAAAATGCTTTTGATGGACAGATGAGGAGGAGAAGTTCCTGCTGGCTGTTGTCCCCAGAGAGATGAAAAGGAGAGAAGTTGAATGGCAAGCCAGAGAGAAAAAGATCTTTCACTGAGGACAGAGACAGTGAGAAAAGCTTGGTGTCACTCGCTGCTTGCTGGAGTCTCACTGCTGCAGCGCGAGGTACCAGAGCCAGAATACAGCAAGAGAAAAAAGGTGTGGGAGTGAGCGAGCATGGGATTTTTCCTCTCTCTCTCTCCATCTACACTATCTCACTCTCTTGCCCTCACACTTCCGTCCACGCTTCACCTCTGTGTCACTTCATCAGTGGGAGCACAGAGCAAGAAGCTGGCATCATCTCACTGACCTCAGACATAACCAAGTTTTCCATTTAGACAACAACTCCACTTGTAACACGTTTAGTTAATTAACCTAACGAGAAACAGATCCGAGCAGGTGGACAGATTTTAACTAATTTAATCATTCTCTCAGTTGTAAGAAACAATTAACAGTCACATATTTTTTCCACAACCTTTATCCTGATGGTACTTTTGCTAAATTTTCATTCAAACGATACCCACACCTGTCACATGTTACCCTTTTTCTTCATTTAACACTAGAAGCCAAAGCTCTAATGTTAAAGAATATTTCAACAAATCGTATGGAGTGCTGTCTGTTTACCACACAGCAGCATCAACTATGAGAACAAAACAAAATGACTTGTCCCCCCACACACAAGGACTCAGCTGACAACAGAAAACAACTTTTCATTCAAGTGATCAGAATGGCTGCCAAGAGACAAGACAGCCACCCACACATCCGCACACACTTTCTGTAACTATACTTGTGGGGATATTCAGGCTGTGCCCCCCCTAACCGTACCCTGAAGTTGTTCTTCTGCATGTCTAACCTTAAAGGATAAATTCAGCAGTTTTTCTGGCGACACAAATGGTAGCCTTAGTATACAACACTGACAAAACACAAGATATGATTTTTGAGGAAAGGGTTAAAGCATTTCATGGAAAGGTACAAATAAATCACCAGCTGAAAACCAACAGTAAACCACAACATTCATTAACACAGAAAGTCTACATTTAAGCAGGCCAGCGGCTATTTTTCTTTACCATCAACTCTCACTTTTATGTGATACTTTGACATTTTGGAAAAATATAGGCAGGTTCCTGGCGGGCAGATTTTTAAATTAAGCTAATTGCTGGCTGTTGCTTAATGGTCATTACACAGATACAGACGGGGCGGCAAGATAGCACATTTCCCAAAACATTAAATTATTGCTTTAAGCCTACTGAACCACTCTCCCATAAATAAGCGAGAACTGGCCAACACCATCTAACTTTGGTGGATTTATTAAGCCAACAATGAATATGTTCTCATACGAAGGGAATAACAAGAACACACACGCCTACAGTGGCCTACACAGCATAAACACACAGCATGTCACATATGTTAACGCCAAGTCTTTTTCAAACCAGACCCAAAGGAAATGCAGAAAATTCAGACAGGACTGACTAAAAAAAAAAAAAAGAACCAAAATCCCAGCTGATGCACAAAGCGAGTCAGAAGTTAATTATTTTGTTCCTTGTTTGTTGAATCAGAGCTGAGCTTGAACACAAGATTTTCACAAACAACCGTTTTGATTCCCACCTACACCAGTCTGTTGGGCTCTGACTAGCTGATTTGCTGCTGATCAGATGAATCAGCCACCGGCAGACAGGGTGTAGCGTGCTCTGTGAAAAACAGCACCAGTCGAGTAATTAGCAACAAACACACCGATAGAGACGAGGGAGAGACAACAGCTACCACTGTCTGTAGTCCACAAGAAGCTAATTAAGCTGCATAAAAACAACTTTAAACACTAAATAAAGCAATTAGGACACACTTACTGTATGAAGAGAAGGAGCGAGAGAGACACAAAAAGCAACTTCACAGCAAACATGAGGCCTGACTGCGGCTCATTTCATTATACAGAGTTGTTTAAGCATTTTATTAAAAGGTACTCGGGTAAATATAGAGCACCTCCAGCCCTGTGCTGTCCTGTTTATGCAGCATAATAATAAAGTGTTTTATGTGTGGAAACTAAAAGGTCAACTCTTCTGTTAACATATTTTGCTAAGCAGGCAGTTTGTCCTTTGGAAAAACACAAAAACAAATCACCATTCACTACATTTTGACTTTAGTTTCCTTTAATCAGAAATGTCTAGAACTAATCTCATATGATACAGAGGCTTCCAAAAGGTTAGTCTGCAACAGAAGCAGATACAACACACTCAAGTTGAGCTGAAGCATGTCCACTACTATATACTGAAGGTAATCAGATACATTCTACATTACAGGTCTACTGAGTGAAAAGGTTTACTATTCCAAACCTAAAAAATTCAGAAACTTCAAAAAAAAAAAAAAAAAAAAAATTGTGGTTCCCCCCAGTGGCAGTATAAATGAACAACAACACATGCTGCTACCCTCTGCACAAGAACTCTCTGTTCAGCACCACAAGACAAAAGAGCAACGCAGCAGCCTACTATTTCTGACAAGTCTCCTGCTTGAATTATGTATTTTACGTGATTACCAGCAGTGACAGTGTGGCTGGTATTAGGAACTATAACAGAGGTGGTTTTGAGTAATAAGGCAGGTGTTTATGTGTCCGTCTGTGGACAGATTTTGTCACAACTGTACAACATACACTCACAAAACCTTACAGGTGTGTGATTGAAATCGTAGTGAAAGCGGAGTTCGAAGATGGGTGTGATCTGAGCAAGGGCACCAGAAGCAGGGGGGGTTGACAGCAGGAAAGGGGCCATTAAATCTTGTGCAATTCACCCGTTTCGCCAAACTCACTTGTCTCACGTTGCAATTCTAAAAAGCACACATGATTAATAAATCTATTCCTATGACTTGTTTTAGAGCAGCTGCCACTATTAACAAATGGTGGGTATCACATTTTTGGGACAAATCTTTTCAGTAAAAGATATAGGCCACATATTCTTAGCCTGCTGTCACTGCCTCTGCAGATTCTGATCAGGTTTGAGGTGTACTAGTATCTGACTGCAGTCAGACAGTGCTGCCTGAGCACAGACTACTGGCTCCAGTGAGCAAACTCCTGAGATATAAATAAATGTTCTGTAGTGCTGTAGGTGTAACAGCCCACACAGTCCCTCTCTGTTTGCTATCAGTGCTTCCCTGCTATTTGTCATCTATTCATATCACAACACTAATATGTCTCCGTCTCTCATACAGACACAACCTGCTTGTGTGAGGAATGTACGTGTGTGAGCGTGTGTGTGTAGCCGCTGCTATCAGCATTACAGTTTTTATAAATGCAGATGTTCTTCCACCTCAGAATGCACAGCCATCTGTTGAAACAGCCACCTCATCACAAAAAGTTTTCCGCGTCAACTCTTGGAAACTAAATGAGTGTTCTGATTTGACCTCATTTATAAAGAACAGAGATCTATAATTATCCGACGGAGGGTTGTGGAGGAGGAAGCAAGCAGGGAGGAAGGGACGGATTTCTCAAAAGGGAAGAATGACAAGCAGAAAACTACAAAAAGGAGACCTCATTTCATTTCAAGTGTCCAGATGTGGCTCGAATTCAGGCAAGTCAGTCTGAACTGTTGCCATTTCTGTACACATGAAGGGGTGATGCAGTGGAAACTCTTTCTTACATGATCTTTCTGCACTCAAATGGTGCAAGTGACTACAAGGTTGAGTTCTTTAAAATTACATAGACCCTTACAATGGTAGCCCCTCAAAGCCTGAATCTTATGAGCACAGTTTTCGCTCCAGGTCTGAAGAGTATCTACTGAGAAATCAACTGAACCAGCTGGAAGCTGAACCAATCACAAAAACCAGAATGCAGTTGGTCAGATCAGTGGGTCCTAGCTGTTTTTTGCTCATTATCCTGCAACATGAAGCCACATCTATAAGTGAGGCCTCCAGGGTCTGAGCGGTTCAATCAAAGAGTGACCTTGGCTTCTGAGGCAGTTTTATTTTAACAGTTTTTAGAAGCCCAGGGAGGTGAAACTATACACAAGGAAAAGTGAAAAATGAGTTTGTTACCTCATCTACCCCTACACCAACTATCCTCTCCCACGCCAAAAAACACATTAAAATTTCAAGATGAAATACATATCTTCCATTTCAGAATAAAGCAATCATCAAAATATATTAGAGGGTCTCTGTTCCACTTTCAGACTGAAGAAGGTGAATTCATACTGTACTTGTCACATAAAGCAGCCTCCAACTCTCTAAAAGATAAAAGGATCATGTTTATATTGACAGAAATGTGCAAGTTATGAACGCTCTGGCTTCAGCGCTGCCTGTTTGTGTTTATCACCACCTTTAATGAAAACAGTTTTCAAGGTATTTGGGAGCCACTAATGTTTCTCATCTTGCGCAGTGTAGCAGCTTCACACTATCTCTAGCTTCTGGCTCCTGCAGTCAAGATTAAACACCATCATTATCAACACTACTGAAAAAGAAAGCTTTGTGCACAGCATGTAGCATAGATCAAGAGGAGCTGGTAACTGCAGCACTGTGGCTTGTTAAGACCAACCACTATCAAGCTCTGATCACTCTTATTCTGACGTTAGGCACAAGAATCACTGCAGTAAAAAAGTTTAGTTTACTAGTTACAGCTGTAAAAGACTTTGCTTGATACAGTGGCATGAAAAAGTATGTGAATTCTTTGGAATTAGCTGGTTTTCTGCAGTAATTGGTCATAATGTGGTCTGATCTCCATCTAAGTCACAAACACAATGCACTTAAGCTGATAACACACAAACAGTTGTAATCTTTCATGTCTATACTGAACACACCCCTTCAACATTCAAAGTCCTAGTGGAAAAATGAAGTGAACCGTTGGATTTAATAACTGGTCAAACCTCCTTTGGCAACAATAACCTCAAATAAGCACTTCAGTAGCTGCAGATCAGAACGGCTTCAGCTCAGCTATAAATGTAAGATGTCTGCAGTGAACAGCTCTCTTAAGGTTATTCCCTATCGCCTCTGTTGGGGTAAGGTGTGGGCTCTGACTGAGCAACAACAAAACGCAGATTTTTGATTAGTTTGAAGCCTTTCTCTCATAATGTACTTTGATATTTTGAGTCATTGTCCTGCTGCATTATCCAGCAAGACGCATGGATAAGATACAGGAATTAATTTCCAAACGATGATAGCAAGCTGTGCAGCAAGCAGCACACTAAAAAACATCTCAGTGTTTTTTTTTGTATGTCAAAGCAGCTAAGCCACACCTCAAATCTGGTTTCACTGACTGGACTCCAGGTTTGCTAACTCCTACAACCAACCTACACTGTGAATGTTTGAATTATGTACGCAAAATGGACAAGAACAACACAATTTCTGTGCCATTAGTTAAAATAGATTGTATTTGCTCATCATTGTAACTTAGAACTTGTAATCTGGAAGTCAGCATGAAAAGCATGCACAAACACATACACACACGCAGACAGCCCCCTTCAAACACGTGGCATGAGATTACATCCTAAAAGCAGAGCATCACTCACCCTAATGACTGCAGTCACTTAGAGACAGGCACAACAGTAGGTCTTTGTACAGTTAACTGTTACAACAAGCAGTGTCCATCCATCCAAGCATGGTCACATCACACTCAACTGCATGAACACGCTGTTAAGGACTCGAATAAATTCATTCTAGTTTTGAAGCCCTACAGTAAATGGCCTTGAAGAGATCTTAGAAAACAACTGGTGACGAGACAAAATCAAAGCTAAAAACATCATATATCAAACATCAGCTGCAGCCACTGTCATCTGAATCATATTTCATTAAATATTCACTCACTCACCACCCACTTCGCATACATAATCACACTGATGGCACTTAACAACAGTTCATGTACCAGACTTGAAGAAGCTGATAAAAAAAAAATGCAGTTTTTCCCTCAAAAGCAACCGACCAACCACATTTCATAAAAACTTAATCTGAAAAGAATAAAAAGGTGCACTCACCCAAGACAATTCATCGTTTTAGCTGTCACCCATCACTCGGGAAAATAGAAAAAAATCTAAGCACAAGTTGCACCACCTACAGTAGTAGCAACCACAACAGCAGACACACCTACTGCTGTAGGGCTCCTCATCTGAGCAGGATAAAAGATATGGTGGGACCACGGTGCAAGCAGAAGGCTGCCTTTACCAAGTGTCAAGGGAAAACGGTCAAAACACAGAGCGCATGGAACAGCCTGAGCTCTGAGCACAATAATAAGAAAATCCATCAGAACAACACACAAACCCCCCTCAGAGAGAGAGAGAGAGAGAGAGAGAGAGAGAGAGAGAGAGAGAGAGAGAGAGAGATGGGGAGAGAGAGAGGTAAGAGTTGTGAAATGAGAGGGGGATGGAAAAAAAATGGCTTCAATATTATTATTGGTGCTCGTACAAATAGGAGTGTCCTCCATTATACAAATACTAATGAGGAGTTCTTAGTTGACAGCATTTGAATTATTCATGATCAATTTAAGGCAGAAAAATCCTGTTGCCTCACGTCATTTCAGCTAGGGAAACAATGCAACTACCTCAGCTCTGACCCCATACTGCTGGAAACCCTTCTTACAGTATATTAATACCACTGAACAGAGCTGTGGCATAGTAGTAGTGGAGGAAGCCAGTGCAGTCAGAGAATAAAAAGGTATGATTGGCTCAACAGATTGGGAGTCCAATCTGTGGACAAACTGTCTGGGGATTTTGAGAAAAGCACAAATGCTGGTCATTTTGGCACCGAGACAACCAGGTAATTCTGGCTGTCTGAATGGCTTTTCACACTCAGTAACCTGGCATTATTCCATCTCATGGACACATACTTTATGACACACCATCAAAGAAAACCTGTGGGTGCAGCTCCAGTTTTTTTTTTAAAACTCACTGTGGATACAGAGCAGTATGGCCACCAGTACTGAAAGATGTTTCCATGAAGCGAGCACTCAACAAAATCTGTCTGTGGCTCATCATCACAGACACCTCCATGCTGTGAATTCAGTTCGCGTTGCCAATCCTCATTTGCAGCTAAAAACTCTAAGCTCGGGCCCCTCCAAGTCAGTTGAGTCTCTCAGTTTCACTAACACAGATGATGACACTTTAAGCGACTTGGAGGGTCACTGTGGATTTACCCCTAGTGCCAGATGGGGCCCACCTAAACCTAAAGTGTAGCTTTATAATGGCTGACAGCGGGTGAGACCCCCTCTAATCCATCCTGCGACAGAATGAGCAACAGGAAAAGCCTGTTTTATGTGATTATTCTAAATTAAATCCCTGCAGATTACTTTACTTTTCACTGGGACATGAAAATGACAAGTGGGATACAAAACCATGAGATAGTGTAGTAACTAAACAACACTGGAAGCTTTGCCATAGCACAAACTGCAATACTGACCATCTTGTTTCTTATGCACTTGGATCACAGCCTGTAGTGGGACAGTGCTGCATTTTTTAGGGTTTTGTGCGGCTTAGATTGGAGGCTAATGGACAGTTTGACACAGAATGACAGGAAACAAGGATAAGAACAGAACGGGGTGCCATGTGATAAGGGTCCACCAGCTACACACAAACAAGGATGTCTCGGTTACAGACTGCATTGAATGCCTTTGGATAACACACCGTTTCTGCTGCTGGACTAAAATGCAGGTTTCCGCTGAACTTCAAACCATCTTTCAAATAATTTCTCTATTTTCTACCAACAGTTTATTCTATACCATGTTAGGTAACAAACTTCTAATCAGAGATTAAACCTGGGGCTCTTACCTGATGCTGGAGATGAGCTGTCGATGCTCGTCCGTGGTGAGTATCTCTGGCAGGACAGAGGCCAACCACTCCACTCTCCTCTCTGCTGCATACTGCTTCAGCACAGTGAAGAGTTTCTCTTTCACTTCAGGTTCATCACCCAAAATCTGGTCAACCTGATAAAACAGTGATGCCAGAGGCAGGGAGACACTGTCACCACACAGTTTTACACAAAAGCAGATTGTTATTACAACATTCTCAGTCCCAAGAAAAATGCCTTACTCAGTCAAATCTCATATATTTGTATATTTTCCCTTCCATCAAAAGAGTTTTAACTTTGTGAGCCCATATTTGCACCCCCCCCCCCCCCCCCCCCACACACACACACACACACACACTATAAAATATTTAAAGGCATATATCTATGCATTGGATGAAATTCCACACATTTAGTCTTACTATAATATTTGCATGCATGTATTTTTTTGGGTTTTAAAATACCTGAAAAACTTAAACCCATAGGTATTTCTCTGTAACATTAAATATTCTGTAATTCTGTAAATAAGCTGTAGTAAAACTTAGAGTTAAAGAAAAACATTCTTAGGCATTACTTGTTAAGATTTTAACATGTAAAAACTCTTACCAGATACAAATACAGTCTCAATAAACTGTGGTGCACAGAAATGCACGACATTATCTTTTTTCAAATTAACCCCACCCACTTTAAACCAGTAAGAAGACTATGCATACACAAAAAACCAAAAAACCCACAAACAGAAATCTCTCCTGTGTAATGACCAAAACTGGCAGAAACCTTTGCACATGTGTAGGACTCCATTAATCACAATAAGAATCTAATTGATAAAATACATTTTTGGGGCACTGTTAACTCCCAACTCAGCTGGACCAGGTATAGGAATTAACCTGGACTCAGCTGTAACTGTCTGTATTTCAGCATACCTTCCTGTTGAACTCCAGAGCTTTATGTTTACGGTCCAGTCGTGCACTCTCTCCTCCCATCTGACTGTCCTCTATGCTGATGCTGCGTTTCTGCCTCTGGCCGAGGCACAGCACCCCCAGGCGGAGCGTCCTCCCCTGGGAGGCCTTGATCAGCGCCGCGGCCGTCTCGTGCTGCCTTACTGGGATACCGTTGACCTCCATTACGTAATCACCGGCCCTCAGGCCTGCGCGGCCAGCTGGAGAGCAAGGTGAACAGTCCTCCACCAGTAGGGGGCAGTCGCCTACGATGGTGAACCCAAAACGACCGTCTGGACCTGGTACAATGTCCAACTGTAATACAAGGGGGGACAAAAAAAAAAAAAAAATTTAATGTAAGAATCTGCATCAGTGTTTGACCTCAGAACAACAACACCAGATCTACAGGTTACTATATTATGCCATGTGATTCCACAGGCCATTCCATTAGCCTACATATGCAGTACTGCTGTGATGGAGAGCTGTAATACCTGCTGTATGCGGGACACCACTCCAATACTGGGAGGGATGTTCTTCTGAGTCTGGGCGATGGCGATGACAGCTTGTGGAGCCAGTGTCGACACATTGTGGCCCTCGATCTCCAGGACCTGGTCTCCCGCCTGCAACCCCGCCAGATGGGCGCTGCTGCCTTCCTCCACAGACAGGATGTAGCTGGGTCCATTCCCACCGAGCTGGAAGCCAAAATCCTCAGGCCAGCCCTGGTTGGACGTCGGCATGCTAAGGACTTAAAGGGTGGGAGGAAAAGACAAAAAAAAGGGTGGAGATGGGAGAGAAAAAGGATGTAGGATTTGACACACACACACACATGCAGAAACAAACACTTACCCACATTAGCCAATGCATTCAAATCGACCGGCATTGTAAACACACGCTTAGATCAAATAATCCTTTGCATGTTTTAAAAGAGAATTCAGTTTGATGCAGCTGCTCCCTGTCTCCTTCCTCCTGCTGTCTCCCGTGTCTCAAGTTGTACTATCGTGAACAGCTCTGTAACCCTCTACCCTCAACCATGACACACTCAGCGGTCCCTGACCTGGTTCACAAACTCCATAGCAGCCAATCAAATTAAGGCGTCGCAGAGATTGTGACCTTAATTAGCTTGAGAGACAAAAGTTCCTCCAGTAATTTTTTTTTTTTTTTTTTTTTTACTCACAGTGCACATTCAAGTCTTGCCTGTTGAATAGTAGTGATGAGTTTCAAGCAGGTAAGAGACAAAGATTAAACAAGCAGACAAGTCAAAACAGCAAATGTAGAGGCACCTAAAGGCCATATTTTGGACTGACCTATTAAGATGAGAATGAATTAACCCACATTTGACAGTATTCACAAACACCTCTAACGTGACAAATACAGAATTACAAAAACTGACATGTTGGTTTTTACTAAATATAATCTGCTCTAAACCCTCTAGCTCAGCTGGAGGCTGATGATGTGCTCCACAGCACCTAAAGCCACAGCACAGCAGGATGCACACAATGGACAAAACCGATAAAAACACTTACAGAAATCTTTAGATGGATACCGAGAGCCCCGTTTGCTCTGCCGAAAAGAGTATCTGCCTTTTTTGTTTTGCAAAAACTTCTTCATCTTGAATGTCAAAGAGCAGGTGGCCTGCTAGCAGGCTAATATCCAATCTCTCCTCTCAAATATACTGCAAAAAAATATAAAAATAAAAAATAATCCTCCCCCCTGACCACCCCACAACCCAAATTCAAACAGAAAGAGTGACAAACTCAAAACATAGCCCCATTCCTCCACCCTGAAACCACAGCAGCCTCCTCATGAGCAAAGGGTGAGTGTGCATGAAAAGCCAGCGCAGTCTCTTTGAGAGTGTGTCAAGGAGTTAGTCCTGCGTCTCATTCCTGATTCATCCTAGGGCCAGCCTGCTTGCACAGTGTTAATCAGAAAACTGGGACGCGTGCACCCACGCACCTCGGCTCCTTAATAATTCTCTCTCCAAAAAGGGTATTGTGAGGCCTCATTTTTCTATAAATACACCAATGTGTCTTTTTCCTTCTCCTCCTCTCTTGGCTAGGTGGCTCTCCGAGGGACCGCTCCTGGCCCAGAATCACTCTGAGTCGATGCAAGAAAGCCTGATGAGGACTAATTGGAGCGTCTGCTTGCCTGGAATTGTGTGTGTCCGCGTGTGTGAGCACACTGAAACACTCAGTCCATTCAGAAGGAGCAGGGGCAATTTAAGACTTTAGCCTATAGGATTAGTAGGATTATAAACTGAATCTTCAGCTCTCCCCCACCCCCTTGTCATTAATACTGAAGCAACACATGCTCCCCTCTCTTTATGAATACACACACTGACTATAGTGGAACCATATGGACACCTTGCATACCTTAGGACATGTATTATCAGGTGGTAACTCAGAATATATTACAAGACACTGTAGTCATGTCATGATACAGTCCAAATCAGAGGTCAAAGCTGGACTGAAAACATTTCACAGTTCAGGCTTTTGACTGATAAAACAGAAAAGGTGAAATAATCAGATAATCTTAAAGCCACTACAATTTTTTTTTTTTGATTATAGCATCTTTCAGATTACCCTGATGTCACAGGTCTATTTGTAGAACCACGAGATGACTGCAGTGAAAACTGGTGCAGTCTCTGTCACTTTCAGCCCATTCATTCTGTGTGTTCTGGTCCAATCAGTGGGCTGGTCTGGATTGGGCGTGCACTGCTGTCTGCCACAGTACTTTTTTCTTTTTTTTTTGATGCTACCACTGGGGGGCACCACATTTTAAATTTTCCTTCCTTACAAACAGCAGCTTAAATGTTCTAAATCAACAGTATTGTAGGTAGATTTGAAACAATTAGTCAAATCATCAATTAGTTGAACAGGAAATTAAATAGCTCCAATTCTGATAAACAGTCAATTTGTTTGCCATTGTTCACTATTTTTGGAAATTTTGTATACTAACAGAAAGTTTGATTCATTAAGATAATTATCAAAGATTAAGCAATAATAAAACTGGTAAATTTATCCCTAATTACAGGCAACTAATAAGGATTAAAAAGGTTAGAACCCTTAAATGCTCACATTATCCCTGACAATAAAATTATTGCGTTTATGTAGCAGGGTTTTTTGTGCTGAATCAATCAATAAATAAATAAATTAATTAATTAATTAGTAAGATGATTGACAGAAAATTAACCAACAATGAAACCCATTTGCTTTGTCTCAGCTTCTCAAATCTAAGGATCTGCTGCTTTTCTCTGTTTTACAGAAACTGAACATGAACCAGAGCAGAGGTCTAATCAGTGTGAAATGAAAACACCTGTGTGGTTGTGCAGAGCCACTAAAATGCACATAGGTCAAGACAAAAGCAGCAACATGAAAGAACACAAGACAAAAAACTATTCAGCTAAAATAACAGGAGAACATGTAATTACTTGCTTCCACCCTTGAATATGAGAGATTATGTAGAATGGGGAGATGCAGTTAACAAGTCACAGGCAAAACATTAAAATGAGAATTTATTACAGAAAAAAGTATTGGGGGGAGCCTGCAGGTGGGCCAACTGGAGTGTGAACTGTCATTAGTGGCAAAGCACACAGTGAGGAACAGGCAGTCCAGTACAAACTGAATAATTAAACACAAACGGCATATATCTGCAAACACACACTGTTCACTTCAATCAAACTCTCCTCTTACACCACAGCCAAGACAGCTAACTCGTGTGAGACAAGATGATAAGAAACCTGACATTTCACAGCCGCCTGAGTCTGATAAAACTGTTCCACCCTTTTCAGTTAGTATAAGAACATTTATATTATAAAGACAAAGTGTAAGAAACATTTAAAATGACCAAAGCCCCGCACAGCCACACATCTCTTACCTTTTTAAACAGCATCCATAAATGTGCACACACAGCTCCTGAGTGAGGCTCCCCTCTCCAGCACTGTGAGCTGTAATATGAGTGCTGCGCCATGTCCGCAACCAGATCCAGCAGGTGTCTTGTGATCCCTTGTTGTATTGTGCGTAGCACTGCATGGCAATAACAGAGAGAAAACAATACTAAGTAACTCTGTGTTCATTATTTATGTAGGTACTGGTGTAAAAACTCTTAATTCTGCAGTCTTAAGTGGTGTGATTTTGAGGCATCCAACAGTATGTACAAGCACAGCTGAGACAATTAGTTAATTAACTGATTAGATGACTGAGGGGGAAATTAGCTGGTAACTTTTTAAAATGCGTTTTAGTAATTTGTCGATGTAAAAATGCCAAATATTTTATGGTTCCAGCTTCTCAAACGTGAGGCTTCGCTGCTTTTTTATTAATAACTAATTTATTTTTAATATTTCATGTGTTTTACTGTTGGTTTTACTTACAACTGGACAATAGAAGCATTGTTCAGGGGTCATTTTAAGCTCTGGGTATCGGGGACAACAATTCTCACCATTTCCGAGCCAAATATAGATATATTTTTTAATAAATCAACCGCTTAAAAGAGAACAGAACATTAGTTACAGTCCTATACAGAAAAGTTCAAATGCAAATGAGCTCCACACATCCAACTACAACACTGCACTGGGGAATTAGGAGGCCGAGTCAACACCTCAAACTCGTTGCGGTGCTCCTCAAACCAAGCTCGTCTGCTGGATCGGACCACACGGGACAGTCTTCGCTCCCCACATGCATCGATGAGCCTTGGCCGCTCCTGACCCTGTCGCCGTTTCAACGCTGTTCTTTTCACAATTTCGCCCTTATCAAACTCGCTCAAGTCCTTACGCTTGTCCATTTCTTCCTGCTTCTAATCAAGTCTGAGAACAAAATCTTCCCCAGCTGCCTAAAATATCCCACCAAGCAACAGGTGCCATGATTAGGAGATAATTAGTGTTATTCACTTCACCTGTTAGTGATCAGTGTTATGCCTGATCAGTGTATATGCTTGAGTGCTTTAACTTTTAACACTTGAAGTACTTTTACTGAAGTAACACTTTCAATGCAGGACTTTTTGTTGTAATGGACTGCTTTCACAGTGCAGTGTGGTATTAGCACTTTTACTTAAGGATCTGGATAGTTTTTCCACATTTTTTTTTAATATAAATCCAGGAAAATTTCTGATTAAACATACAGGAGCATGGAAAACCCACCCCGTGATAGTTATTGTGTGAGGGCTAAAAGGAGATGCTCTGTGGAAGAATAAAACTATTAATATGTGGGCAGTTCTCATTCATGCTTGCACCAGCCCACCTCCGTGCAGCACTACCAGCCTCAGCAGGTTCAGCTGTTAGCTTGGAAGTTAGCTACATCGATGCTACGGAAATAGCACTGTTTACAGAGCATGAGCGTGGAGCAAAAGTGAAGCTGGTGGCCACAGGGTAAACCTAACCAGCTATGTTGACGAGAGATAAAACACTAAAAGGCAGCTATGTGTGACTAGACTAGAAGGTAAGGGAGAAATTATTTAATGGCTTTAGAGAATCGATGAGCAGCTAACGTCTAGTACCGATGTAGGTTAGCATGCTAACGTAAACTCATCTAAGTTTTTAATCACGCCCTGTCTTTGAACGTATAACCACGTTTTAACATAAATGAGCAGAAAACCTAACAGTAACATAACCAAGGCGTCTTGTCGAGTCTGCTACCTGCTCGTGGTGAGTTTGTGCCATAAACACCTGTTGTTTTGTCTCAGTGACGCTGCCAGGTGAGACATGGATTTCCTCACTCTGTTTGCTATCTACGTCGTGCTGGTGCTCACATGTATAGTCCTAGTCTGCAAATACTCCGGCCAGCCGCAAACTCCCTTTCATATACTATTCAACTCCGTCGTAAAGGTAAGAAAGAAAAGCATCTAAAGTCATTGTTACTACAAACTGACACTTGGCGGCGCTGTTTCACTAATATCTTGAAATACATAGAAAAATCCCCACTGCTTTTAAAGCTGTTTCTAATTTTCTTTACAGGTAGTTGCTCCCATTACACCAAAATGGCTCCAGAAGTTTTCACAGTGGGCCTTACACAGGCTTTTTCATCAAAGGTTTGCTGTTAAAATGATCCCATCTATAAATCTGTTCTCCTGATATATTTCATTTGGTCTTACCTGGGAAACCTCACCTTTTAGTGTTAGATTTTAGTGTTCAACCGTTCTGTAACTGTGTCAGTTCTGTGTCATCTGCTTCCAACTGCAGGAACAACATGTTCATCTATCTGCACATCCTTCTGGAGTGTGCCGTGTATGCAGAGTTCACCTATGAGGTGTTTGGCTTCTGCAGGGAGATGGACACTACTCTGACCAGCCTGTCTGTGCCTTACATCCTGCTGGCCATCAAAACCTTCTTCTTCTACCTCTGCATCAAGAGAGACCCAGGTTAATTTTATGTTAGCTGCATTTTATTCCCACAAACGTGTAAGGCAAGGGAAGTGCACTTTAACCTAACCTAACCTTAACCCTTCCCAACATGACAGAGATTTATTCTTTTCTCCAAATTATGAGTTCTTATGTGTGATAACTTGGAGGTTGGTAATTACTTATCACCCGTGCACATCAGTAATTTTATTTTGTCACCTGGAGGATAAAACTGTTTTCTGAGAGAGTCTGGTAATCAAGGGACAGACTAGACAGCATCACCCATGGTGCAGTAAAACTGGTGAAAATACAGCATCCTCATGTGGATACATGTCTTGGGAAAACCAGACGCAGCTGCTGTCCTAATTTTTTTTTACCAAACCTAGCTTATTGTTTACATTTTTTTCAGCATGAATGCTTGAATTCTTCTGCGTTTGTTTACCTGTTCACTCCCATATCACTGAGAAGTTAACTCTGGACATGATTATTTTACTGCAGTATGTTTCAACATCTTTCTCCTCTTGGCTCACCATCTGCCAGGCACAGTGACAAAGAAGAAAGTTGCTGGTCAGCTACACATCTATCCGTATGACAGGAGATTATTTCACCCAGGAGTCTCCTGTCCGACCTGCCAGCTCGTCAAACCGGCTCGCTCCAAACACTGCAGTGAGTACCTTGTTACAGATACCAGTTGTACCTGTTAGTAGAAGTTCAGTGAATACTCGTCTCATTGTTGCTTTTACTATCTGTTGATGAAACATGTCAAATCATGTCATGCTGGTATTGTACAAATAGGAGTGTATTATTTTAGCAAATCACCTTTTATGTTAAGGTCAAAAGGAAAAATAAATCTTTCTTAGTGCTGACTGTAAACACCGGTCTGTGTTTCAGGGGTCTGCAACAGGTGTGTCCAGCGTTTCGACCACCACTGTGTCTGGGTGAACAACTGCATTGGTGCTCTGAACACTCGGTACTTCTTGCTTTACCTCTTCAGCGTCTGTGCCATGGCAGGTGACATTGCCGTACTAACAGCAGACATGCTGTTTCACGCTGTACTGCGCTCAGGGCTTCTGAGAGCCAGCTACATCGATGAAAATGGAGAGCAGCAGCCGGCAGGGCCTCTGTTTGTCGTACAGGTGAGACTCAGCACTGCTTACACACCTTATATTCTATACATATGCTGCCGCCATGTTTATTTCCAATTTAATATTTCACGGTGAAGTGAAATACTTTTCTTTTTCCCTCTTTCCCTCCAGCATCTGTTCCTGACCTTTCCCCGAATTGTCTTCATGTTGGGCTTCCTGGTTTTTGTCTTCTTCCTGCTGGCGGGTTATGCCCTGTTCCATTCCTACCTGGCTCTTGTCAATCAGACCTCCAACGAGTGGTACAAAAGTCGAGGTTACGTTTGTCAGCACTGTCACCCAACTTCAACCACAGACCATCTCTGTAGTCCAGCGCCAGACCACTCTAGAAGATACTACTACAGCCGAGGGCTTCTCAGGAACCTGGGGGAGATTTTCTTCCCTCCACAACCTGTCCAGAAAAAAGACAACTAAAAAAAGATATTGCCACTTGTGTTGCTATGCTGCATTTACTGTACATCCTGTTGGATTTACTGTCTCTAAAGACAGAAATGTCATGAATTGAAAAGGTGTGCCAGCATGTCTGTGAAGATTCTTTCTATCCTGGTTATCCAAGAAGAGTTGAATCAAGGGCAACTGGACTTAAAAGTCGACACCTGAAAAGGTTTCACCTGTCAGCCAAGTGGCTTCTTCAGTTCTTCTTGTGCCAACAGGTGCACCAACATTGTCAATGAAATGTTCCAGCTGCAGGCTTAGGACACCTTATTTAATGCATTTTTTTTATTCTATGGCTACCATTAATTAAAGCATAAATGCTCCCAAAGGTGGAGCAAACGACAGAGATGCTCACAGACTTCTGACATGTAATTTCCTTCAGAAAAGGGCTTCAGTTCTCTGCTTGTGAATTTTGTATTTATGCACTGTTGTTTTTTTTGTCTTTTGGGTTTTATAGGTGAGTAGGGATTTGAATGTATTGATTATTTAATGGGCACATTTACTATAGTTAACTGTGTCAGGGGTTAAAATCAATCAAATCAGGGTAATCAATTAGTGTGTTAAAACACAGTTGTGGGATCAAAAATGCGTGCTGCATTCATACACTACACATACTGCGATAGTTGTTTTTATATGTATGTTTTGTTGCTTGTAAAGACATGAGAACTACAGTTTAATGCAATCAAAGAGTTACCTCAAATAACAGTGCAGTATGTGGCAGAGAATACCTGTTATGTATTAGTTTCTTAGAGAGATAAATACACAATGTGATCAGAGGTGCCTGGTCTGAAGTAGCCCCAGTTTATGTTTTTCATGTATTGTCATTTCATCAGTCACAAGGCAAAGCATCTGAAAAATAAATACCTGGGAACCCAGCCATCTTAAAAACAAACAAACAAAAAGAAAAAAAAACCTCAACTACTGAGTTGCTACTTCAACACAGCCTTAACAGTTATTAAACAACCTTTGGGATTTTCTAAGATGGCAGAGTGTTGATTTTTCAGAAAGTCTAATGCTTAAGTCTGTGACTGGAACATAATGATAATTGTATCTGCAACTTGAAAATCATTTTCAAATAAACATGTCAAACATTTGATGACTCCTACGAATTAAAGTTTACCTCATGTCAAATTTATTTATTTCAATGTTTTATACTGTTGGACAGTGCAAGAAATTTAACGATCTTGTGCACTATGTTATGATGGGAGATTTTTAAATGCTTTCTGATGTTTTGTCGAGCAATCGATTAATCGAGGGAATAATTGGCAGATTGTTAAAAGTCTTAAAATGAATAGTTAACAGCCCTGACGGTGACTGGGAGTGGACCGGAAGCAAGACTGGGATTCCTCGTGCGTGGTTCCTGCCCCTTTAAGCCGGTGCGGAAGTAAACTGCAGGAGTGATGTAACGCTCAGAGGAAGGTCAGGTGTTCTCTCCGGTGAAGCTCAGCACCACACGTTTCAAACCAACCGGGGTTTTTGGACCGAATATCAGTTCATTCACCACAAAGACGAAGCTGGGCGTTTCTACACACTGTGCTGCTGAACTTTTTATGACCGCCGGTAACGTCCGTGACTTTGGCTCGGTAGGGGAAGCAACGTGCAGTAACGGCACATGACGGAGATTTGAGGCGTTTCTGTTGTTTGTTGTTGTTGTTTTTAACCCGCCAGTGAGTAACGGTTCGGTTACCCTCCGTCCTCCCCGATGTCTGGGTCCAAATGCACACGGCTGAACGGAGCGCTGGTGAAACAACTGCTGGACTCCGTGGACAGCGTCCTGTTTGACTGCGATGGGGTCATCTGGCGGGGGGACCAGGCCATCCCCGGCGCCCCCCAAGTCATAAACCTGCTTAAAGAAAACGGGAAGAAGGTCTTCTTCGTTACCAACAACAGCAGCAAGACGAGGAAGATGTACGCCGACAAGATGTCCATGCTGGGCTTCAACGTGAAAGAAGAAGAGGTGTTTGGGACAGCGTACTGCTCCGCCATGTACCTGAAGACGGTCTGCAAGCTGGAGGGTAAGGTGTACCTGATAGGCAGCAACGCCATGAAGCAGGAGCTGGAGGCGGTGGGGATCCAGCAGACCGGGGTGGGGCCAGACCACATCTCCGGGAAGCAGTCGGACTGGGCCAACGTGCCTCTGGACCCCGAGGTGAAGGCGGTGGTGGTCGGTTTTGATGAACATTTCAGTTACATGAAGCTGAACAGAGCCTTGCAGTACCTGACCCAGCAGGACTGTATGTTTGTGGGAACCAACAGGGACACCAGGTTGCCCCTGGAGGGGGGCAAGGCTGTCCCAGGTAGGGATACTCACTGTCACTGTCCACACTCACAGAACTTATGTTTTTAACTTATGTTAACTTTGTTTTACATAGTTAAATATCAGTTGAAGTCACAGGGAAATATAATAAGATCTTTTGTGATCTGTAGGAGCATGAAGTAAAACCACCTCACCACCTTTCCCTCTCTCCTCCCCTTCAGGTACAGGCTGTTTGCTGCAGGCTGTCGAGACAGCGGCCCAGCGTCAGGCCCAGACTGTGGGCAAACCCAACCACTTCATGTTCGACTGCGTTGCCTCTCAGTTCGGCGTGGACCGCGACCGCTGCCTGATGGTGGGCGACCGCCTCGACACGGACATCCTTCTGGGCACCAACTGTGGTCTGAAGACCCTCCTCACCCTCACGGGGGTCAGCACTGTGGCGGATGCTGAGGATAATCAGAAGAGTGGTTGCGCGGAGAGGCAGGGCATGGTGCCAGATTACTACGTGGAGAGCATCGCAGACCTCCTTCCAGCCCTGCAGGGATGAGACTGCTTTAAGTCTGTCAAGACTGAAGAGTAGCTATGAGACAACCTAGCTGCTGTAAACCTGAGGAATTTGGGTAGCCTGTCATATGCCAGGGTCCACTGTCTTATACAAGGGAATATTTTTTCACTAAGCTTCAAATCATCTCTATAACAAAGTCACAACTGTTGTGTGACAGAGGAGACAAAGACTCAAGAGACACTATCCAGATTTTATCAGCACTTTTGTCTTTAACTAAACTATTATTAAAAACTGCTAATTTAAAGTGATATAAATAATTGGTTAATAACATTAGAGCAATGAGTATTATTTCAATGTATTTTAAGTGTTAAAGAGAGTTGCAAAAGGAAAGGAGTGTCAGTTCCTTTTTTTGTTTTGAGTAAGAAGAGGGGTGAGTGTACTTTAAAGGCCCTTATCCTGTTTGTAATGCAATCTCCCCTTAAGCAAGAAGTCAAACTGGAGAGGGGAAATGAGCACACACAAAGTGTCAACACTTTGGTGATATCTGTGTGTTCAGGTTCATAGATTGCTGGCAGAGAATGGGGCTGAACTGGTATGACTTGAGTTTTTCTTTGTGGTGCTTTGTTTATTGTAACACCAAAAACAAAATGTGCTCATATCTGCACTCTGATTCATGGGAAGGTGCAATGACATCCAGTCCTGTCATTTATGTCTGTCATGTCAAACATATATTGAAAGACAGTGTTTTCAATGTTAAAATAGTCTTTATTTTTTACCATCCACTTGTCTGACTTTGTCTTCAAGAACAGTGTCCATCCTGACCCCCAGAGTCAATGAAAGCAGTGCTCAAGTCTGTAATAAAACACAAACTGTCTTCACCAAATCAGCCTCTGCTCTCTGTGGGTTCAAGTTCAAAGTGAACACAGCAAAATTCCCTCTAAATCCCGTGCTTAAAGTCACCTTGGCCTGTCATCGGCTGGATGCAGCAGCAGTTAGACCCGCATATCACCTCTCACCTGATGAGAGAGGCTTTCCAAGCTGCGCCTGCCTCACCCCCTTTGTCCATTGTCTGGCCTGGGGAGTGCGGCCAGTTCTTCTCGTGTAAGTGCTCGTTTGAATGAGGGGGGGGACAGAGTCAATGGAGAGATGGGTAACGTTAGAGAGGCACATTAAGTCATATCAGGCAGTGAAGACATAAAAAAAGGAGAAAATTGCAGGAAGACAAAACTTGGGAAATTGGCAAGAATCAGAGTTCTGTGTGAAGTGGGTGACTGTTTTGGGAGGGAAACAGTGAGACCCAAAGAGGAGGAGGAGGTGGAGGAAGAAGGTGGGAGGGTGGGGGGTTGGGGGGGGGGGGGCGTCTGAGGTCTGTGGGGGACAAAGAGAAGCTGGCCAGGTGAATTGAGTCTCAGTCAGCACTGGTCATGTCCACAGCTCCATGCCGATAGCTACGAGAAGGGAGCAGACCGAGTGAGGAGCCGTCAAGGGACACAGGATGGTGAGGTGTTGGAAACATTCAGAAAACCGTTTGGAGGAAGCACAGTGCACGGTGAGTAGAGCGAACACTGACTGGGGAAAGATTTGCATGTGAGGGGGTCAAGGCAGGAAGATGTTTTGGAACAGGATGGGACTTTAAGATGCTGATTTAAATACAAATCTCAACACAATATTTATATCATGGACACGGCTGATGGCTTGTGTTAGTTTCCCAACCTGTTACAGTTTATTTACATGTACTGAGACAAGAAGTACCTTTTAAATTGCTTGTCTCTGGTTCTTGTGTGTGGTAACATCTCTTCAGGATGGGGACCCTGCAGCATCCCCCCAGTCCCACTTCCCACACAAGGCATTCTGGGTCAGCCTCTCAGCCTCTCTGCTCCTGGTCGTCATTGTCCTTGGTCTGACGGGGCACTTCGGGCTGTCGCACTCACACTCTCAGGTATGACGCACACCTCACCCACCATATTGTCCCCCCTATACCCCTATATTGTCCTATATTGTCTCACTGGGTTACTTCTGACTTACAAACCGGATTGTCTACAATAATCAGAACGTGTCTCTGCAGTCTTTACAGGTTGTGAGAATCACGGCTCCAGACCAGACTGGGGTACTGATCAATCAGTCCGCCGTTGTGGACCAGCAGAATGACCTGGTGACCTTTACCGTGACCTCACCGGCAAATCAGACGTCCACTGTGCTGTTTGATATCAAACATGTACGCACAGATGATTTTCACCGTATGCTTTACCAGCAATAACACAAACCACACATCTGCCTATTCTGACAGTGTGGACAATGTGATTTACATACTAGCTGAGAGAAATTAAAAATGATGCACGCCTGACTGTCTGCTGTTGTTGTGTTGCAGGGTTTGATATGTTACAAACCAGTCAACCAGGACGGCTGCTTCCTGCGAAAGATGGAGCAGTCCGACTATGACAGTGTGCACTCCCTCCTTCGCGAGTCAACACACAAGGTAACAGTGACATTTCAACGCGTGAGAACCGAACAGTAGAGTTATATAATAGGGTCTCCCTCCTCACTGCTGTTCAGGATATGTGAGACTACAAAACGCACATTAAGAAATAGAGCGTTGGGGGTTGCCCTTTTAGCTCTGCCAGCTGTTTTCCAAAGTCACTGCCCCACTAATGTGCGAACTGGCATTTCTGACTGTGACTCACAGCTTAATCCACTGAGCCAGGACTTGCTGGGTTTCATATGTTTTGCATGACTTCTTCGCCACTCCGTACAAAGAGAGAGGTGAAGCATACAGGGCCTTGAAGAACCGTATAGTCTCCCTCTCTCGCTTCGCATGGCTGAATTCCTCAGCACATCTGATCCCTCCAGCCCCCTCAGCGTGCCCGGGATCTTCTTACAGAAGGCTACGGCAGCGAGCCTGAGCCCTGGATAGGGGCACAATGGCCAGTCTGTGTGAGGCCTCTTTAGCTTTTAAGACTCCTCTGTTGGATTAAAATACAGCCCAATGCGCTGGTTAGTCAGGGAAGGGCCTGGTGGCTAATACCTGGATCTCCATACTTCTTTTCTGAATTGAGCCCAGTTGCCCTCAGATATGATTTGTGTGGGACTCTCTGTATCTTAATTGTAATTTGACAATATGAGCAGGTGAATGGACAGAAATATGATGTGGGACTGTGCAGGTAAACTGAGAGGGAATTATCTGTTTCTCTCTCTTATCTCTCTTGCACAATAGCCCATTTCCATGCATCAAAAGCTGCAACTGAGTCTTTGAGCATTTTTGTGATCCTGTCTGGTGGTGTCACATATCTCATACAGCTCCACAGTATTCAAACCTAGCTGTTGATTGCGGCCATTTAATCTACGATAGGTGGGACAGGGTCGTACCGATGGAGAGTAGATGCCCCTCAGCACAGAGACAAACCACAATGGTCTTCTTGATCTCTTACAGCAGAGCAAAACTGGTCGTTACGTGACCCACTCAAGTGTAACAGTACTCTAAGTGGTTCACTATCGGAGCCAATCGGAGGCGTAAGTGGTGCAATTACATGCAGGCTTTGTGAAGAAAGAAGAGCGCAAATGTGCAGCCGTGTTGATCTCATCGGCAAACATATCAGCCTAATAACAGCTTGAGTTTCAGTGTTGGTTTTCTTCTTCATATTTCCATTACTTTGACTCAAATGTTTTTATATTATCTTGTCACTGTGATTACAACATGATTTCTCACACTTATTAAATGACCCTCCAGCTCAGGACTTTCTGTTCTTTTCTGCTGAGGACAAAACTCCTCATCTGTTGTGGATTTTCTGCTGAGATGTTGTGATACTGTCCTGGGCAGAGTCAGTTCCAGCTGTTTGGGAATGAGACCCAGAGGCAGACAGAGTTCCTCGGGGTGCTGTCAGCCAGTCAGGTGGACGTGTCCATGCTTGATGAGCCTCTGCAGGCTCTGTGTCAGGACAGGCCCGTCCATTGGACCAGGAGGGCCGAAGGTGAGAACAGTCAAACTTTAGAGAGTAATCTAGAGAGGATTGTTTTGACATAAACATGAATAACATGAAAAAACATGAACATGCCACATTCTTTCACTGGGGATATATTTCATGACAGCTTGAAAAGTCAGAGAATATTGTTGGTTCTGGATTTTTCATGGGACTTGTCAACAATAACATAGCCTTATCCTTTAAATACAACAGCAATTTAAGAAACTAGCTTTTTAACACTGATTTCTGAAATTATCAGAAATCAAGCGATCTTGCCAATTATTTCCTTGATTAATTGTTTTGTCAACTAATTGCCAGAAAATAGTGAAAATTGCCCAAGACGTCATCTTCACATAGTTTTGTCTGAAACCCAAAGATATTCAGTTAACTGTCATAAATGACAAAGAAAAGCAGCAAATACTCCCTTTTGAGAAACTGAAACCATTTTTTTTTCATTTTTGGTTGATCGATGATCAAAATAGATCTTTACTGAAATGTTGATACTTTTTGATAAAAGTTAGTTAAATAGCATGTACACAAAGTCATATTGAGAGTTCAGGATTCATTTGTCAGTACCAACACAGGCGTGGCACAGGCAGCTGTGTATGGGCAGCTTTTAAAAGTCAGCTGGCAACTCTGTAATGAAGCAAAGTGTCAGACTGAAACTTAACCCCAATCTATGACCTATGGTGACCTTTGTACTGTGGCTGTAAAGGGCTGAGGGCTGGCTGAAGAAAACATCAGGTACTTAGCTGTGTACTCTCTCAACAACCTAGTACATGTGGTGATGACAAATTCTAAACAGTGTAAATACCACATGCCAGGAAAATTCTGCTGTCTTCATTTTAAGGGCTTGTCCTCCGTAGTGAAGCAGTGTTAAAAAAATCTGTATGTTATCAGCAACTTCATCATGTGTATTCTGTCAGTCACCAACGTCTCCCTCTTTCTCAGGCCCAGGTAAACAGAGGCTGGTCTACTTCTGCATCGACATCTGCTTTCCCAGCAACATCTGCGTGTCTGTCTGTTTCTACTACCTGCCAGAGTGACTGTGTATATTCAGTTCTTCTCCTCCCAGCAAAAGATCAGGGAAACAAAAGTTGTCTTTTTAGCTCTCCCTCTACCAAAAAAAAAAAAAGAAGAAACAGAACAAAAGCCAGCTTTGACTGTTTCCTTCGTGCCATACAGCCGCCAGTAAACCAGTGAAACAGCCAACTCTTCCAGTCTGTTTCCATCCTTCCGAGAGAGAGGAGATGGAGACAGGCTGTCACGGTTATCACCAAAACCTCATTGTCGCTCCCTTCATGTGTAATACCCTCTCTGGTGGCACACTTCAGAGATTACAGAAGAAAGATTCCCCCCTTTTTTTTGTACATGCCTATAATTGTATTCCCTGTAACCTACTACAGCAGTGTAATTATATGTAACCACTCCTGTTGCAATGTGAGTGTTTTGATCTGCCTAATAAAAGACTGTTGGGTATTTTTGGCCATTTTCTTCATTAGAGTGAAAAAAAAAGGAAGGAGACTGACAGAACAAGGACATGTCTTTACTGTGGAGTCATTTTCTGTACTTTCAATCATCATTTACTCTCAACGCTTGCTATAATCCACATGGGATCATTACGAATAGTACATTTAACAACTCTGAATAAAGAGTATCAAATGAATTATACATATCACACATGAGATAATCAGTTCCATGGCACATCCAAGCAGGCAAGTTAATGTGAGTAACATGGTCCTTTTGATACAATAAATATGCTGAACTATAAAAACAAAGACTTAAAATTGGTCTTGTTTGTGCACAGAGTGATGCAGTTAAAAACCTGTAGGGTAGTTGATAAGCACTGCCATGTATTTTCATCAGACTTAAACCAGTTTCTGTAATTGAATACTTACAGGCATCTGTCAGGAAGAATCATCATTATGTTCAAACTCAAGCCTCCGCTTTCTAAAGATCATAATTTCAGGGACAACTTTAAAAAAAATTCCCATTCACGCTGACAGACAGACACCTTCTGGGAACCAAGTCACAATTTACAAAGAGTTCTTATGCCTCCTCTTGTCACTTCAACTCCTTCCTCCTCCTCGTCTTCCTCAGCCCAGCACACTGTCATTGAAGGCCAGACACACCACGGCCTTCTGGTGGCCGCTGTATTCCCTCTTGATCTCGCCGGTTTCCACACACCACAGGCGAGCCAGGTTGTCAGAGGACGCTGTGGAGAGAAAATACAACCTTAAATTCACCTCAATGTCTTACATTATCAGCACTGCTAATGTTTTAGCAGCAGAGCAGTGATCACACAACTGCCAGGGCTCAGGTCCTTACCAGTTACTATATATTGTGAGTCTCCAGAGAAGGCACAGTCCCACATCCAGCCTCTCGACGTCTCTCCAGGATTGTTACTCTTGATGCTCAGTTCAGTCATAAGTGAGAAATTGGAAGTTCTCCAGATCTTACAGGTCTGATCTGCAGAGCATGTGGCCAATAGTCTGGAGACGACAAATCAATATCATCAGCATCTGGCTTTTTTTTGTCAAGCAGTCAGTTGCTAATTTACCACAAAATGCAAAGTTTGTTTTGCAGATGAGATTTTCAGAGCTCAACAGCTTCTTGCATAAGTATTTTATAAGGCAGAAATGGTACAGATCAACTGTACCCAAGTTTTTCTTAGCTACAGTAACATACTTATTATTGGACAGGCTGATATTGATTTGTTGTGTAAAGGAAAAGGGCACTCACGTTGAATCAGGGCTGAACTTGCAGCGAAGGGAGTAGCGTTTGTGTGCAGGGATCTTGGTTTTGGGAATGAGCTGAGTCACTTCATCTCCGATGCCTCCAGCAAGGTTCCACACATAACAGTTCCCCTGTTAAGGAGGACAAAGGAGGCCGTTTTAGTTGTAGAATTTAACTTTACACTCCACAGCTTCAGACCTTTCCAGGGTGTTTGGCACTGACCGAGCTGTTGACCGCTGCCATGTAACTAGCATCTGGGTCAATGTGAACTGAGTTGATTGAGACCTCTGGCTCAGGGATCAGCTGTTCATTGTGGTCAGTCTTGAGATCCCAAATATGAATCACTCCACTCTGATCTCCAACAATCAGCTCAGCCTGAAAAACATACAACACTGAAAGATTACTGACATCTTCAGGCATGTCGCCAGTGTGTGTGGTTAATGTCTCACCTGGTTAGGATGCAAGCACACACAGTTGATTGGAGCATTGACCTGGAAAATCCTCTGACACTGCAAATTTCTTGACCTATAGGAAAAGCAGGGATAAAGGGTTAGTTTATTGATAACAAAATAAATGTGATAAAGGATAGCGGGCTCGCCTTGCAGTACCTTAGGTCCCAGATGCGAGCCATGCAGTCCTCTCCTCCTGTGTACATCCAGCGTCCATCTTCGTGAAAGCCCACAGATGTGATGTTCTTGCTAACTCCATCATAGTTGATCACCGGGTTGGGGTTGTTGGAGTTTAGGTCATACATGCGGATGTGCTGGTAACCTAAAAAGCAGAGTATAGACTTACCATGAAATGTATCAGCTAGGATTTAAATCTTTCAATACCAGCAAGACATTAATATAACACAAGATGGAGGACTGAGAAAAAACCTTAACCAACCTGCAGCCGCAATCATACTCCTGTCAGGTGTGACCTCAAGTGAATTTACTTGCTGGAAGCAAAAGTTAAGGACGTAGTTTGTTCTGGTTATTTCTATAATCTACATTTAACAGCTAGGTTCTTATTTGTAAAGCTAAACAAGTTTCTCTCGAGCAGATGGAAATGGTGTAGAGATTGTGTCATCCACAGACAAACCCTGGAGCTTCTTCAAACACAATGAACAGTGGCTCCTGCATCCATGTTGACTTGACTGAGATCTGGCTAAGTAAAAGAACACGTTAGTGTCAGGTTGCACAGCATCAATCAGAGTAAAGGATACAGAGTCCTGGTGCTGGACGGTCCTGGTGCAAATCCCGCTGTGGGCCTGCCAGAAGCGGACGGTATGGTCGTATCCAGCCGTGGCCAGAATGACCGGGTCGCTGCCCACCGTCCCCTGGTTCACATTCATGCTTGACAGGTGCTCGTTACCGCCCAGAGCGAAGCATGTATGACACTGCATGGAAACGTAGGAGGCAGTCAGCTAGCTGCTGTAGTTTTCTTAATGTCAACTTTTGACATTAACGTGGTGTAATTATGGCCATGCTATGTAAATAAAACATACTAAAACACACAAGCTAACGTTAGCAAAGAAGGCTAGCTATGTTTAAGGGCTATGCAGTGCAGACAGTTAGCTACCGTTTCTCCAACACGCTAACACCTTGTGTTTGTGATGTTATTTCACTGTAGGACATTATTTGTGGTTGTTTAGACAATTTAACAGAAGAAATCTGGCAACTTGTGATTACCTTTGGTTGTTTGTTGACGACAAGCCTGTCCGTCCCTATTATGCGTCCCTTGGTAACACATGCAGCGTTTTAAAAGTTCCGTGCTCGTAATCAGTGTAGTGTCGCCATCTACTGACGTGAAGTGTTGTAAAAGCAAAAAGCTGATTATTTAAATCCAGTTTATCATTACGGACATGGCACCAACAAAGTCCTTATCCTTTTAGTCAAAAGATATTTTAATTGCAAAACTTTAATTTAATTGTCCTAGTTTTTAAACTCTGGTTGGTCATAAAATTTAATTTAATGGAACAACAGCAGTTACTTGATATATCTGAAACATAAGATATTGACATATAACAGTTTTTTTTTAAATTCACAGGTTAGTTTATTTAACAGTTTTAAAAGGTAATCAACGCAACGGTACATTCTTAAGTATATATATTTAAATAAATAAGTTAAATAAATAGTGCAGATAATTTAACTACCCACAAAACACAAAGCACATGAGTAAATGACTATTTCCCTTATTAACATCTTAATCAGAACAGCAAAAAAACAGTAGATAACGGAGACAACTGCAGCTGCAATGTGTTTTCCTGTTTGGCTGGTGTGTGTGCTGATCACAGGCACATGGCAGACATGTGCTGTTTCACTTCCCCTGGGTCAGCCAGTGAGCAGGCCACAACCACTCCTCTGATCCCAGTCCTCGTCTTAATGGAAGGGAGGATCTACAACATATTGTGATCATTTTTAAACAAGTGATTTGATTTATAGCTAACACACGGAGGATAGAATCAAAAGCTTCAGTACCTTAACATATATTTTGCATCTCTCCAAAAGAAATTTCCACTTCATTGCAGTTCGCTCGTCATCAGTCAAACTGGTGAACTCGTCTGTCTGCAACCGATGAAATGGAAAATCTGTTCTTCGCAGCTGAACTTATGTTCTTTAATCCCTGAGCATAAGGACTTCTGCATTGTACAAAGTGGTACTGACCGTGCAGCCAAGTGTCTTCTCTGCCACTGGACCTCTGAGGGTGCAGGCGTGCAGGGTCCCGGTGTGGTCTGTGAAGTCCACCAGCAGATCAAAGCCCGTGGTGGCTGACAAGGCCTGATCGCTCCCTGGACACAGGTGGTTTGTGCAGCTCTGTGCATCCTCAGTCACCTGGAACATACACCTGGAGCTGAGACAGAAGAGTAAATGAGTGAGTGGAGGGGGATG
This sequence comes from Toxotes jaculatrix, assembly GCF_017976425.1. Lineage (NCBI taxonomy): Eukaryota > Metazoa > Chordata > Actinopteri > Toxotidae > Toxotes > Toxotes jaculatrix. Next base: position 7,463,471 of record NC_054414.1, read on the forward strand.
TGGGTCATTATTTTAATGATGTATCCGTTCCATCCGCTTGTGTGAACTCACCACCGTGTCCTGATGACTTTTGAAACAGAGGAATCGAGGTCGAGCTTGGATATGAAGCTATATGTGATACCAAAGAAAGCCTCGGGATTCTCCTGGGCCTTCTGCTTCAGCTGGCTCACTGTGTACACATCGATGATGGCATCCACTGCAGAGACAAAAGCAACACCACATATTCACGTCTGCAGCCTTGTCACTTGTCATCTGATAATTTGATGTGTTATATTAGGAAAAATGAAATGACTGGGTGATGACAGTCTATATATCTTTTTCATTGTCAACAAATCCCACAAAAAGACCAAAACCAACAATGAATCCACCTCTCAATACTTACTGACTCCCACGAGTCAAATGGCTCGCAGTCCCGGAAAATAGGCTGGTCTACATTTACTTTTTACACTTCTCAATACTTTAAAAGAAACCTGTGTGAAGGAGTGCAATTACAGTACATATTGCACCATCTATTAATAAATAATCCACGAATAAATTAAAAAGTGAGAAAGAAAAGAAAAGGAGCGAAGAATAAAGACTGAGATCTGAAATACAAAGAGAATTTTATATTATGGTATAGCCAGACTTGTACTCCTTCTAATACTGACAGTGTCAGAATGAGGGGATTTCTTCGCTATAACCCACCAGGCACATCCTCAGTCTTCTCATCTTGATCCAGAGTTCCTGACTCAGACACTTCTTTAGCATAGCTGAACAGCAGGCTGGCCTCCCTGGTGTCTTGAGAGCAAATTGTGATTGACTTTGACATGTATTCCTCACTGAAAATATTCTACTTGCAGGGGGAAGATGATTTATTTTTTTTCTGCACTGAACTCTGCAGCTGGTTGGTTGGTTTCCCAAAACAGTATCTCAGTTTTGTTTTGGATTAATTGCACAATAAATGGTTGTAGAAGATCCTCTGTTTCTGTAAATATTGCTGTAATATCTTACCGGGGTTGACAGTGATAATGGTCTTCGAGTTAACGGTTGCTGCCATGCCGCTGCGAAAGCTGTCAAAGCTAATCTTTGCATCAGCTATGAAGAGAACTTTAAATGAAGAACTAAAGTTAAAACAACAGTAAGTTATCCTAAACACAAACACACAATCACATCTCAGATGTCCACCTCCATGTTTATCTTTGGCACAGTATGTTAATGGGACATGACAGGCTGGAATAACAGTTAAATAAAGATTCCTTTTGTGGCTGAGAATGAGCAGCAGCCGTTAACCTACCCGTCTCCTTGGGTATCCAAGTTTGCACAAGCTGAATGGTTTCTCTGTCCCAGCTGTGAGTGAAACAGAGGTCAGGGAGTTACTCAGGGGAGAGCACAGTGAAAATCAAACACACATGCAGTTCAGTGGGTTAATCTAAAGCTTCATGTCACCAGAGTAAATTTATGGTAACCTAAAGATACACTGCGGTGATCCAAGGGGCCAATAAGATGGAATATGGCACAAATACAACACAAGTAATAAATATTTATTCATTTTCCAAATTACTAAATGGCCATGACGCACCAGACGAGGGGGAAGGAAGAGACAGAGTCATCAAAGAGCTTGACTTCCAGCCTCTGCCCTTTGCGTCCGTCTGAAGTGGTGAACTGCTTCGGCTCTCCAATCTGAAAAAGTAAACAGAATCATCTGAAGTTCCTATCACAACATCTTCCCTTCATGTAAAAAAAAAAATGCAGTGGCATCAAATGCAGGATCTGGCCTCTCTGTGAACCTTAAAGCACGTCTACAGAGCCATTATGGTAAGTTGGTATGTTCCAGGCGAACAACGAGAATACCACCATGTAACCACACAGACAAAAAAGACACAATGCAGTCTATTAGGCAACTTATAAGATATGAATTCAGTAAATTTAGAAAACTTTGACATGTTTGATTTTTAAACTTGTTAATATTTGCTCAGCATCTACCGTCATTGTCAAAAACGTACTGAACGACGCTTATCAGGCTTCCTACCAAGGCCTCGGTGACAGGTTCCATAACTTTTCCGTGACCGACTTTTATAATGTTACATCGGACCACTTTTTAACAACCCTCCCCTCCTTGTTAATGTTGTTTTTCAGCTCAGGAAACTTTAACAGCCTATTTTCCACCATAGTCGATCTTACTGTGGAGGCAAAAGACAGCTGAAAAACCACTATCTAATGCAATCAGTGTGTGAGAAAAGTTGGAAAATACATTCTGGTTTATTTCTGTAGAGTGAACCGCTAGTAAAATTTTACAATATTATTTGAATTTAATATGTGGAATGTCCATATTCCAAATATTCCCTGGAAAACGACTCTCAATAAAAGAGTAATATCCCCAAAATTTCATGACCAGTTTAAACCATGATTGATTCAATAAACAAACACTTTCTGAGGGCTCATTGCGACCACGGTCCTATTCTGTTGTCCGATCGAAACATCCACCCTAAAACACTCTGATAAGGCACCTATAAGGCATGCTTTGCTCATTTGTTTGCCAAACATGAACAAATCATGATTTGTAATATTTCCTCCACAGTGTTCAAAGTACTGGCACTGCAATTTTGTGTTTTAGTTTTACAATAAATTAAAACAACCATAGAAGAACAGTAGATACCCTTTTCTTCACAAAGTGTGTCTAACCACCATGAGTGGCAGTCGTACTAGCATATTAAGCTACTGAGGGTAAGTTAATATTTAACATCCAGACACAATAAAGGTCTCAAACTTTTCTTCTAACTCTTGGTAAAAAGGCAGATAAGTGCATATCCAAAAATGTTGAACTATGCCTTTAAGACCCTCTTATACTACATTTTTCTCAGACTTTAACATGTACTGAACTTATCCTTTGTACTATTTAATACTGAAAGACTGTGGCTTTACTATGCCCTACCGATTTCAGTGCAGCCAGTATATTTATCACTGTGCCGTCCAGCCGCTGGCCATTTGCCACTATGTCTCCCAGAGAGTAGAAATCTCTGGGGTCCTTGACTGGCAGGTGGATCAGTGGCAGCAGCCTGTCGATGGTGCCCATGTCAGCACACAGACATACCCAGGAATGAGCCTCCGTCACCAGCAGCCTGTAGTGGCTGAGAGAGCAGATACAGGCCTCTGAGCTTTTAACACTGTCGTCAGACTTTACACACTGTTACATCATATTTTACACAGCATTACATTGTGGTAGCCTTGTTTCCCTCTAGTTTCCTACAGGCAGCACAGGATGAACATGATGAAGAGTTATGTGCTAACTACCTTGGTGTTGTAGGACAGAATCTCTCCCCTTTCTCTGGGTCTTTGTTGGTAACCAAAGGATTTTCAATGGTGACTGAAAAAGAAAGAATAAGGAACAATTTTATGCACAGACATTTCACCGTGTACATTTTCTGATTTTATAAATTAAAAATTCTAGGGAATAATAAATTTTTTTTCAAATTCTCAAGGACTTTCAAAGCCTGTGGGGACTTTAACAGTAACCTCCTCACCACAGTCTCCAATGCTGAAGCTGTTGGAGAGCCCGTTGATATAGCCACCGTTTCCCCAGGCTGTGACATTAATGAAGAAGTCAGGTGAGTCCTTAATGGTGAAGCCAAAAGTGAATCTGTCTGTTCCAACATCTGAAATTCAGAAATACAGGTTTGTATAGAGTTTCAGTTCACTGAATAAGAAAAAAAAGATGAAAATTCACAAAAGGGATATTTATTTATCTGCCCAGTAGAGGGGGCTGGTGTACAAAACACTGAGGTGCAGTGCTGAAGAGTGTGCTTTGGTGCAGTAGTATAAAAAAGACACCAACTTTTTCTGTCAGGGAAGCTTTTCACATCAGCTTTCCCGATGACGATTCCTGCCACTTTCTGGAAAAAAACAAACAAACAGAAAATATAATGGTAGTGTGTAGACTTGTTTATTTTAGAGTTCAACACAACTTACAAAACAATGTCAGAAAACAGTTCCACCTGTGTGCAACTACAACTAAGGGACAAATCTGAATCATCTTAGCTCACCGGATGAGAGAAATTGGGATGCAGCTCAGAGATGGAAATGTAGGTTTGAGCAGCCATTTTGTTCTTCAAAGTCCTGGCTCAGTTCAGTTTTTATCACATTTACAGAATCTGTAAAATAAGGTAAAACTAATAAAAACAATTAGAGTTAACATTTGGGTTTTAATCCCACTTGTATTTAAAAAAAATTCAAGCATTTCACGTTTTCTTTCACTTGTTTATACTGGAGACATTAACTTAAACCGAATAAAGAAGAGTTAGTTGTTGGTTAAATAGCTAACATTAGCTAAAAGTGGGACAAGCCTAATGTGACATGTTATCAAACATCGAACTGGAAACATGGAGTGAGTCTTATGACGGACATCTACTGAATTTAAATAGCATAATTTCAGGTATGTCTCTGACATGTTGCTCTTTCAGTTAGTCTTTTTTTTCTTTTACCTGGGTTTGTTTTCCTCACAATTTAAAAAGCTATTCGGGGCAAAACTGTTTACACGCGAAACATCTGCGGGACTCAAATGCTGCCTTCAAATGCAGTCGGAAATGTCAAGAAAATGTATGTATCTAATAACATAAAGAAACAAATAAACCAAGTTAAAAATAATTCAAATGCCTGACGAAACTTATTTAGCTACTGTTCACATTTTACTTCTAAAATAAAATACATACCAGGTATCTGAAGGACCAGGACAACTCTTGTAGCCTACATTAAATAAAACATACAGTAAAACTGACTTCAGTGAAGTGGCCAGTGTTTTGCAATTTCGCAATACAAGCTGTGGGCTGGTGTTCAATCATGGAGGAAGAAATTTATGAGAAGCAAATGAAGGTAAACATGCCTGTGCACCACACTTTTTTTTTATTTGACATTCATTTTAAGGGAGAAAATCCTTTGTTGTACTTGGTAATATTCCTTGTGTGAAAAAGTGGGTTACATTAATCTTTCCTCCATGAAGAATAATTTCACACTCCCAATTACATCCTTAAAAATATCACATGCCTTCGATTTTAACACACTTTCAGTACAGTAAACATCTATATAGCTGAGCAAACGTGCAGTGAAATCCGACTGCACACTACAACTGCAATCACTGATGGATCCATTGACTGGAAGCTGTCAGTTATACACACACTGACACACAAATACACGTTATATTTGTGCACTACATGAGTCATTTCTTTAAAAGTCTCCAGTGTGAAAAGAATCCCTGCATTTCAGACTTTGATATTGTCTCGGTAATCCATCCCAGTCATCATCCACAGCATGGGATTTACTCTCAGATGGCTTTGCCAAGACGAATTTGACAGCTTCCTGGTTTTGTTTTGATAGCACGAGGCTGAATTTGATATGTGATACTGTCTTATACACTTAAGCAGGAATCAAAAGGTGGAACAGTAAACTCTTATTCCGCTTCACTCAGCCTCGTTCCTCTTCCACAGTGACTAATCCTCGTGGTCGGGCCTTTGGATTGAATATCTCCTCCCTGTGACTAATGCTGATTTTTGGGCAGTAATATTACAGTAATAGCTGTAATATGTCATCCATTGATGTGATTCTATGGCTCCTAAACTCTGATAAAAAAAACAACGTAGTTGCAGACATAAAGGCATTTTATAACACAGTAACATAAAGTCAACATGGTGAGATTATTCTCAGCAGACAGCCTGATGTGTACCGCTCCATCACTGTATTGATGGACTTTGTATAATGTTGTATAATGTGAAACAGGACTGATTAAATACATTGAACATTTACCTACGCAGACGAATCGATTTGGTATTCGCACCAGTGGCTGGCTATTCAAATGAAACAAAATTTCAAATTCTAATTTCATTAGTTATTTCTGACTACAGTTTGTGAGTCCATTAATCACAGCAGCAAAGTAAAGCACCGTCAGATAAATCAAGTGAAACTTACTTTTGGTTCAATGATTTATTCATAATAAATTCATAGTCTCTGTTAATCTGTCATCAGTCATACTATGATCCAATATTCAGTGGGCTCTTTTGAAGTGATTTTATCAACTATTTGGATGTGTCTGTGATCAGCAGTCAAGTATGGTCTTGCTTGTCGGTTCTGACAGCACGACATGGTTCAGTGCCAGAAGGGAAGTACCTGCAGGGCATCTGCATGGCTGCGATCACAGTCGCTGCAGGAATGTGCTGTGATTGGGTGGCCTCTTTGCCACAGGTCGGCTCCCTGGAGGGTCTGCAGCCGTCTGACCGCTCCTCGACTACTAATCTATCATCTCACTGTGTGTGTGTGTGTGTGTGTGTATGCCAGTGCTTGAGTTTGTGTGCTGTTTCCTCTACACATATGCATACAGTAGGGCTATATTTCTTGTAGTCTGTAGAAAAAGAGGAAAATAACTATAACTACAACATGATGCATTATTATATCTAACATTAGGGTAAACAACTCAGTTATTTCACATAATAATGCATCAGTAGTAAAAACACTACCTAGTAATTCAATAATATGATATTAAATTAGAAGCACTGACAGGAGCCGTTCGGTGTCAGCCACCACATTTTAAGTACTTTTTGTCTTACGTTCTTGTAACTAATTTTTACATTGTGGCATTGCTACATTTACTGCAGTAAAAGATCTGAATACGTCTTCTACCACTGTTCCAATTTAGCAGCTGTCCACTGGACCACCATGATGGCACCAGACAGGAGATTTGTGGTTAAACTGCTCACCCTGTATAAAACATGAGAACAGAGGAGGAAGAAAAGACACCAGCCACTGCTCAGAGGCATGGCAACACAAAGACAACACAAAACCAAGCCCAAGTCCTTTTAGAGCTGTGGGAATTGAAAGGATGTGACAGCTACATACTTCCTCTATAGTTTTCTGTGTGTTCTTTCTTTGTCTAACAACAGAGCTGAGCAGACTTATGGTTTGATCTAAATGACCATTTGTAATCATGAAGACTAAGAACTGGTGTTTACTCTATATCCGTATGTGATGCACCAAAGCACCCTACACACTGGGGATTTACACTGTTATAATTTGCTGCACAGGAAGTGGTTTGACAAGCTGTAGCATTTAGTTTGGTGAACCAAAGTTCACATGCAAGCATGCACACATATGTATAGGGGAACACATGCAAAGACAATAGGGCTATTGTTAGGAATGAAATGAATTGACATTCTGTCAAGATCTAATGGAACCAATCATCATTATTTTATTGAATCCGATCATTAAAACATATTGTTCTGTATGAGCGGTGCATGGTGAGCCATATCTTGGCATGGACCAAGATTCTATATCCAAGTATAGCTTTTGCAGTCATTGGCAGCGGCCTGTGCAGTCTTTATTGGCTTCCAGAAATGGAAGACGTCCAAACTACAAGTATGTGTACACTGTAATTTCCCTGCCACCTGTGTGACTCACTGTACTGTAGCTGCTGAGCTGCTGCTCACAGCCACTGAATCCAGCTGGGCTCTCCTAGAACAATGCACTCTGTCTCTTCATCCCCATGTCCAGTGAGACGGGGCATATGGCTGTGGAGGAAACCTTAAATGATGTTAATAACGTGCTGTTGAAAAGCAGCACGGAGAAAGAAGTCAGTGGCATGCATGATGTCAGCTCCCATCATTATGCCACCATGTTGAGGTAATGGGAGGAACACTGTGGCATGGGTCATGTTATTGCTATGACTGTCTGTTTGATGTACTATTAGCTGATTTAGAGGCTTCTTGTTTTGCAGGTCAAACCTACGAGTCTCCAGTTAGACACGAAAACATTACACTACATGACACTGAAAATGAAAAGAAAATAAGGGGAAAACTGAGAATAACATTTTATTTGCAAAACATACCTGAAATGATACAAAAAGTCCTTTCAGTTGCTGTGTGTTTCCAGCGCACATTTCCAATCTGTTACTGAATGTAAAAAGCAAATGTTGTTCCGCTGTGGTTCGGATGCTTTAATGTCACCGTCTACATAAAACAGGTACCACCACCTACACACCCAGCATGTTCTCTGTCTTCCTGCTGTCTGGCATGCACAGTTATGGCCTCAGTCCAAATGTGTGGCGCACTCATACAGAGACTAGAATCAGCAGGGGACGAGTGGAGAACTTCAGTTTGCTTCACAAATCTCTCTTCAGTCACAGAGAGTGGTGGTGCCATTATGGAGGTTGAGTTGTGTATTAGCTAGTTAAGATTAAATATTGATTTTTTTTCTATGTGGAAAAATATGTATTTAACAATACAAAGAGGACTCCATAGCCAAGCTAGTGGCTCTGTGAGGCTGTACAAAGGCACAGGGGTGCTTTGAGCTAAATGCTAATGTCAGCATTGCTTATAATGGGTGCATCTCCATCTACCAGATAAAAAAAAAACTGAATTGAAATGTAGAAAATTAGAGGCCTTAAATGTTGTTGTCCCTGTGTGAGCTTAGCGTGTTAGCATGCTAACATGCATTAAATAGTACTAAACACAAAGTACAGCTGAGGCTGATGTGAATGACATTAGTTTTGGAGGCCTTTGGTCATAAACTTAAATACTGGACAAACTGAAATTTTAACTTGATGATGGCACTAGATGAAAAGTCAAGGGATCAGCTAAATAATTACAATTCCTTCTACAGGGAAGATAAATGTGTGCACCAGACGTCATGGTAATCCATCCAATAGTTGATGAAATATTGCAGTCTGGACCAAAGTGGTGGACCGACCAACCAACAGACACGCCAGCATTACCATTCTCAGAGTTGTGCCATTCACATGGCTAAAAACTGTGGCTTTTGAATAAAAGTTTGAAAGTTCATTAAAAGTTTTTTTTTTTTTTTAAATGTGTAATACTTTCATGGCTTTCTAATCTGACCCTGGAAGACACAGGATGTCTGGTATGAAATATTTTAGTATAGACAACAGTGGACTATTGTTTTACACATCCTGAATTTGACATTCTGCGTGCACGTTGTGTGATTTAGTGTGTGTGTATTCAGTCATCCACATTGTGTGTATGCACATGTATCTATACATGCTTTTTACTATCGAGTCACGGAGCATCACTGAGTTCAAACTTTTTACCCACTAGGACAAAAATCCCTCCTGATATACTGCCACTGTCAATTTAATGTTACCCAGAGAAATTTTCATCCATTCATCATTTTAACTGTGGAAAGACCCAGAGCTGTATTTCAGCTACATCAAAGTCCGTCCTGCTGTCCCAGTCTATCTCAAACGTCTTCACAACATCCACTGTTTAGGTAGTTCCCCTCTGACAAGCTCTGACAGAAATATCTCGCTCCAGATTTGACCTCAAGTGTATTTGTTTTTTTCAAAATTCAAAAAAGAAAAATCTTTGAAGTGTTTCTTTTTTTTCTCAAATGAGGGGAGAAACACATTTCTTCAATTATTGCTGGGTGATATATGAAACAGAAGCTTTCATTTCTTTGCCGCATGTGTTCCACTGAACAATGAAATCATTATATTCTGGAGCATCGCTGGCCCCCTAAAAATGGTACAAAGCAGGACACAGTTTCACGCTATATGACAATAACGGCATTTATGAGCTGATTGTTAAATTATTTCAGTGTTGCTTTGTTAAGGTGCTGATTTTATGGCATGTGGGACTGATGTTCTGTGTAAAGCAACATCTGAATGGTCTCGACATATGCAGACAAACTGCTTTTCTGTCATTCACAATGGAATATAATGTCAGGAGAGTTTCATTAGTGAATTAAATATGTAATGTTTGAATAACAGTGACATCAATCTAGTAGAATGCTTACTGTTTGGAATATAAAACTCATTATGGAGGGATATTGGTCTTATAGTAAGACTTTGACTTTCCAAAGAATACCAGATTTTTGTCATGAATCATTTATATATATTTTTTCCAAAAATGGAACGAACACACTGGAATTTTAGTCCTCTAATTTACTGGTGCTGTGGTTAGAAATGCTCAGTGGAGGTTCAGGAATCTCAGAGTAACAATATAAAACAAAATATGAATGATCAGATCTGTATTTTTAGGCATATTCATTGTTCATGTCCCTTGTATGGTTATAAGTGTCTCTGTTTTTCTCGTTCTTTCTTTTTCCCTTTAACTTATTGTAGTTATGATCTGTTTACTGAATGATTTAATATGCAGAATAGGAGACAGAACCAGAGCCGTTGATACTGGGATTTCTCATGATCTCAAGGTTATTCAGCCCATTAACAAGAGATCTCTGCTCCCTGTGCTGTACACTTTGTGGTGGATTTTGAGGAGAGACATTAAGTTTCTCTGTTGCTTTCTCAGTCAGACAGCCATGACAATGACAGTGGTTTTAATGAATGTTAGAGGTTTAACACTGCATTATTCCTCTAACACCTATTCAAAGTATTGACAAAGTCAGTATACTGTATATAAAGATTTACCTCATTGGAAAAAAATAACATAACAAATATTTTCAGTATTGTGAGAGCCTGAGAGACAGTTCTGTTTTTCTAGAATGGACGACCAACTTATATTCCATTCAATCATTAGATAAATGCAGGAGAAATGTATTAAAAACAGGCTTCCACAATACCATAGTAGAAATGGCCATAATAAGCCCTGCATTGCAATGTTGCACTAATGCATTTGATGCCTGTAAGAGCCAGCCATGCTCTAAACCCTACTGGATGTCACTTAGGCCTTCTTCAAACCAAACTCTGCCATTAGAGGGAAAAGGCTCCGTCTCATCTGCCTCTCCCAGTCCGCTCTCCTTGGGATGGTAGTAACATCACATATGGAAGACATCATGCTTTACAGAGCAGCTCTCCTCACCAAGCACTAATAACAGTGTGGCTATGGGTTTAATAAAAAGGAATGGAACGAATTATGGCCCCATCCCAGCCAGGGCCATCATGTACTGCAGCGCATTAGCGTGGCCTCAGCAGCCAGTCCAGACCAGCAGAGACTGGGAGGGATGACAGAGAGAAAGGGAGAATGTGACTGGGAAGGCCCAAGCTTCCCAGCAATAACCAGTCAGGCCCTTGGGGTTCGATGCTGTGGTATAGAGGGAGAGCACACAGAGAGATGTGTAGAGAGTGAGCCTGCTGGCAGTGCAGAGACAGGCTCCGCCAGGGGTAATGGGACGTCAGCAGCAGTTTGTCAAAGGATATTAAGCTGAGCCTTGATTAGAATTGAAGTAAGAATATGTCATGCTCAGCTAAATAAGTGAATAAATGGGAATGCAGGGAGTCTCTGGGGATTTAACAGAGAAGAACCCACTGAGAATGAGAGGAAAACAGAGGTGGAGAACTTTAAGAATGTGAAAGTGGAGACAAGAGAAATTATACCTAAGGGGGATGATTGACTTGCTGAGTGATTGATTGAGTTGTGACTTGAAATAATAGGGAAAAAGAAGAAAAGAATGGGATCTGCTTGTTGCTTTTATTTTAATTTGGGCAAAAAAAAAAAAAAAAAGGTCTCACAAGATGAGGATGGGAAAAGACAAAAAATATCTCCTTACACACAAAATTCTAAATATATTTCAGACTTTTGGAAAATATTTGCCATTTTTATTGTGAAAAACTCTAAACTCTAAACAAACATATGATTTAAAAAAAACATTTAAAATCCTTCTATGTGTACATCCTTGTTTGTTGTTGTTAGCAGTCTTCTTCCTTGCCTTTGTTGCGGGAACACTTACAAATTTCTTCTTGCAGTTTTCTTTTGTCTAAATCAATAACAACAGTCCAATCAAAAACGGGACAGGAACACATATTACTCACATCTTTTAGAGTTTTCTCCCAGAATCATTCTTTTTATTAAATCAGTGGCAGCAACAGTCCACTCACACTCACACACACACACGCAGATGTTTCTTGCTGTGTTATCCTCAGTGTGTGTTCCTGTCTCATGTGTATGTAAGACTTTTTCTGTTGTTTTAATAAAAAGAAGAATGCATGAAGAAGATTTGTGAGAACTTGCCCTACTTATTTGTAAAATAATACTCTGAGATATCTGAATGTGAATTATGTACATGGCAGTCTGGCTACTGACAAGTGACAAGGTGGACAAAATAACAGAAACTCCTCATGATATAATACAATAACCATGCAGTAAATACCAGTAAATCTAGTTTGTGGTATTTAAAGAATACTGCTGTATTTCATTTTGTGTAGATGAGAGGCCATCTGTAACTGCTCTGTCTCTTTGCTTGTGCAGTTTTCCACATGTTGTTTGTCACATTGTGTCGCAATCTATGAGATGCTTTCCTTATACAAGACTATTTTTAGCAGATTTTGACAACAATTCCAGCAATGACTGTTTGGTATCTCTGTAGTTCTTTGTCTTATAGTGCCTGGAAAAAAACATTTGATATTACGTGGCTCATGTAGCTACCTTTAACTGCGATATACAGGACAAGATCGTTAATTTACTTTATTTTATTTGACATAGTTGTCTTTGACACTTATGGGGAGCCTCACCCTGACATTTCACCTCGCATGGGGGTCTCAGTTACCACTGGGACCAACTTGGAGTTTAACCCCAGTGATCACCATCTTGATCACCGTATTGCCTCTTGTCTATTTATGTAAATGTGAAAAGTCAATCAAGCTTGATTAAGAGACTGACAGAGCAGATGAAGACACGAGCGGAGCAGTTGGCAGTGAAAGTGGGTGCTGGTGCTTCATGGGTGGGCAGACCTGGCCCTAACCTTCAGCTCTGTATGCAGTGACATGCCTGTCCTTAGATCAGCTGCCAGTGCAGGAGATGACAGGTTAGTTCAGACCTACAGCATGGAGGGAATCCTAATGGCTCCATCAGGACAAGTGCACTGTCTGTTATGTTGTATTTCATCCTCTGAATTTGACCTGTATGTCACTGTATCAGTCTCTGCCCGTGATTATGTCTGTGAAGGGAGCAGACTTATATTTGGCTAGTGACTGTCTGGGCTTTCAGTTATTTTGGAGCTGAAATTCAACAATTTTGTTACTGTCTCCTTCACCCTTTGACTGTGTTTGGTCACTTGATACTGACCTCCATGTCAGCTCGCTGTCTCTGTCTGTCTTTAAAGCAGGTCTGTTTTATTGAACCTACACAGACGTCTGTTATATTTGGATTAGAAGACACAAGCTCGCCTGATTTGCTACACCCCAACTCTCTTTTTGGGACATTTATTTTGACCTCTAAGTCGTTTTCCCCTTCACTGTCAGCGACATTATACTCTGGACCACCAGAGTTGGACTTCTGGTATTTCACTCTGGCCTTGGGATTACATACCTATATGTAGGGATAATTACATGTACAAAGATTTTCACCGAAAGAGCCCTTTGCTGCTCAGTTCTGTCAGATAAACTGGCAAACTCAAACACTACAGCATAGTGTAGATGATACAGACGATTTTTTACAAATAGTCATAGATCGTCATATAAAAAGGACATTTCCTCATATTAGTGACTTGAAAGCTAATTCGTCTTTAAAATATAATTTGAGAAATTTCCCTGCTTGTTTATTTTCCAATAACATCTGATATATGGGTAAATGGGGATTCATTCATGAAGAAGTGCTAATGTAGTCCTGATATTAACAAAATAGTCACTGCGTAATTGATTTCCTTTAGGCCTCACGACTGCTCCAGTGTGTCAGTCTGATCAACGCAGGCGAGCTGCAGCCTGGAGAATGGCTGTTACGAATGCAAAGGCATGTCGAGTCGGCCAAAGGTACATTTGTGTTGTAAAAAGATATATTAACTCAGGCACACATGCATGCATGGGCGGGTGCAGAGACACGACGGACACGCACGTACAGATAGACATAAATGCACATACATCTGTTCACCATCCTTGTAATTGTGGGCCCATCAATATCATATTACCTGTTCCTTTAGCTGCCTATTGATCATGCCTGCAGCGGCTGTTCATGTGCTGGTTACGATGTGCTCTATTACCTGTGCGTTAGTGTCAGCCTCTTACATCTGGGAGGTGGGATTGACTGTGCATCACGGGAGGATTGGGGGGCGTGGGGGGGGATTGTGGTTTTCCAGGCTGCTCATTGATCTTTGGGAAGTGTCTCTGTCTCAGCCTTATGGCATATGGAGCATGTTATGGTGGCCTGGATAGGATCTATGGATTAGGTTTTGAACAGTATGGATTTCTAAAGGCTACTAAAACACCCAAAGTGATGGTTTTGTATTTAAGTTGGCATCCAGTTCTAACATCTAGTATATTTTACATTGGCCATTACCATACCAGAAGCAACACAGCTGTATGCAGAATGACTCCTTTGTTATCTCATTAACTATTTCCATCAATACTAATACTCAATAGTTTATAGTGAGCAGTAAACTGAGATTTTAGACACTTAAAATCACTGTTATTTCTACTTGCTTTTATTGGCGTTTTGGGAATTTTTTCCAACTCGAAAATATCAGAGCTTTCAGAAAATTCTATTTGTTATTTCAAGTTGGATGTTGACATGAATGCTGTTTACAAGTGGGTAATTATGGTAACTCCGACATGACGTGAACACAGCATTAGGCACAGTGGTACTTCGAGCTAAATACAAACGTCAGCATGCTAAATGCTCACAATGACAATGCTAACATGCTGATATTAAGCAGACATAATGTTTGCCATGTTCGCCAGACCAGACTCTGTAGGTTAAAGTACTGAGTACTGAGTAATGAGTACTTCACGGATCCAAGAAGCAGAATGAGGAAAACAAAATCATAACCCATATGATAACCCAACATATTTTTATTAAAAGGTCCAATATTGCTGTGGTATTTCAGTCCATTCTTATTTATCTGACTGAATGTTTCCAAAAAGTGAAAGTTCACCTCTGGACGATGCCAGACTTCTACATCTATTACTTCTATTATATTATATCTTCGAGTATGAAAATGAACCTTCATTGTGGAATGTGTTCAGCTGAATCCGTGCCTATATTATCCCAATTTAAAAATTCTGTGTGTGGCCTACTGATGAATTAAATGCCTGAGTTGACCACGAGGACCATCAGTAACGTCAGAGCAGTCATTTCATATAATTAAAGAATAATGATATCAGTAGTAATGTTTGTCTTTCCAACATTTTCTCATCTACTGAGTGCTACTTAAAGTCATTGGGATTAATGGATATGTAATTTTTCTTTTCATGAATTTCTGGTTTGTCTTTCCCCCCAAACCAAAAGATGTCAGTCAGATGTCTGACTTGCTACCTCAGAGTGACAGAAATAGCAAAACTGGAGTGTATGGCCGTTAAAGTCAGAAAACAAAGTGGTATTTTGCAGCAGATGAAGAGTAATTACAACTATATTGTCACTGCATTCATACCATATAATTTTTTATTGATGATTTAAGTTGGGAATGATCAGAACAGACTACATCTGTTTGTAGTTATAGCTGGTGATCTTCTATCTCAGCTTGTGTGTTTCCTATCACGAAGAGAAAAGGAAAAGAAAGATGGAAAATGTGTGTGGCCGATGATTTCTATTTTTCTTGGGCCCTCTCGTCTCATTTCTCTCCCCAGCGTTGAAGGCCTTGACCTGGACACTGGACTCATTCCTCCTTTCTCCATACTTGTCTAATCGCCCTGATCTCATCTTTTTGCTCTCCCTCTCTTTCTCCATCACCCTTTACCCATCTGTCCAGTCTGAATCTGCATCAATCTGTCTCTTTATCTCTATATCTCTTTCCCTTCTCTGCAGCAAAACCAGTGTCTGTAATTCCCGGGCTGGTGCGCCTCTGTGTTCGTGTTTTCTCGTGTGTGTGACATGCTTCTTATTGAACACTGACCATAAATCTCTGACCTCCTTGCAGCCTCTGTGTAAAGCTCCCTGATATTAAATAATGAGACTCGGGGAGGTGATCTGGTCCTCTGTCAGGCCCCCTCGAGGGATGAGATGTGATATTGTTCCCATCTCTGGCTCCAAAGTGGGAATTAACTCTAACCCGTCTCCCAGCAGTACACAGGAAGAGGACTCCAATGTGCTCGGGTAATCACTGGAAATAATAAAGCTTGGTGATCTTTTTTCATGCTAACGGATAATGTTTGCTTAGGCTGAGTTACTGACATTCAGTGAGAAGTAAGAGAGTCAGCATAAGTACACTTTGAAAAAAAAGGGCAATAACAGAACTAATATGTATCTAAAAAAGCACGGTTAAACAGTTTTAGACTAATTTCCATTGTGGTCCTTGACTCAGACCAGAGACATGCACTTGAAGATGAAGTTAATGTCATGAAGATTAAAACAACATGGTGTCTGTGAACGTCAAATAGTGAGCTAACGTTAACTGTGTTTGTGTTAACTTACTGGAACAAATGCTTTAGCTACTGTTAAAGAGTTATAAAGTGATGCTACAGCAGTGTAACGTATTTATGATTAACATTAAGTGCACTGGCTGGTTTAGTTTAATGACAAAAGTTAACTTCAGCTACAAGTAAAAAAGGCTGGTGCTCAGTGTGTTTAACTAACAGAGTGTCTTCAGTGAGCAAGCTAACCACATACTTCCCTCTACTGGTCCACCTATTTTTGATAAAACTTTGAAACAAAAAACTAAAATAAATTAAAATTTGGAGGTTTAAGGAGAAAGAATTAATCTTTGCATTTCTTTTCTTCTTCCTGTTCTTTTTTACATCCCATTTTCAGTTTTTTAGCTAAGCATATTAGCTAAACATTCATCCATCAAAGTTAAAGGAAAAAAAAGAGCTAGTAAAAATTTAGCAGCTTTTTTATATTCAACACATATTTAGTAAATATAATTGAATGACTTACAAAAATCAAACAAACAAAATAGAAACAAAACTGTTAAAGGGTTGAGTCTCTGATATTTTATAATACAAGTTGTAATATAACCTTTAATATATTTCCAGTATTAAATACTTAAAAATTACCGGTATCAGCAAAATAATATGTCTCCTTTGAACTGGAAGCACAAACATTAGATTACTTCATACTCTGGTTCATAAGATGAAGAAAAAGTTACAATAAATTGAAGAGAACTAAACAACAGCCACAGCAGCAGAAGTAATATTGATGAGTTGGTCTAATAAAAAACTACTTTTTGTTTCCATGTGACCATAAGTTTCTGCTTTTCCTCTCTGTAAGCATCCTCCTAACTGCTGAAAGACGATCAGGTCCCTGAAGACTTTCCCCTTCTCCTCACTGGGAGAAAGAAGAAACTCCATCTGACCTAAGAGAGCATTCAGAGAGGGGCTTCAGTACACAAGACTCCCCAGACATCTGTTATGTGGAATGGCATCTAATTTACCTTTTGGTGCAGGGGGAAAAACAAAGGCTGGGAGGGGGGTTTGGGGGGGAGGTGGAAGGGAAGTATAGAATTAGGGTTGGAAATGGGAAATAGAGGTCTGTATGTGTGTGTCCATTTTTGCTATTGCCTGATACATGCAGTCACATATGTCTGTGACAGTTTTTATATAAATGAATGCCTCATAAATAGTGATCCAATCTAAATAGGAAGTGATAGACTTTATAAATCTTATTTTACAAGGAGGAGTGATAGAGCTAAGACATGCCTGTGGAGAAAAAGAGAAGAAACTTCAGTAACAGACAACACAGTGAAAAAAACATCACAATGTAGCCCACACAGTTTGATTTGCAGTGCAGAAACACAAATGCAATGAGCACTTGGCACCAAGGATTCTGTCAAATTAATAACACACAGTACAACAAATGAAATATCACAGATTACAACTTGAATGCATTTTGCCATGTGTTCTGACTAACAGAAAGTCTCCCATGCTGTCTGTGAAGTGAACTCAAGCGAGCAGGCTGTTGGATCGCAGACTGCAGAGCACAGGATCCCGAAACAGCTGTGTAATGGCAGGTCTCTCACACAGAGTTATACACCGACACAGCAGGCTAATGAACACTGAGCAAACTATAGGGGACAAGGAGAGGGAGCAGGCGAGGTGTGGGGTCGATCGGGTTTCTTATGTTCACTCTCCACAGGTCTCCCAGTGATTCAGCTCCTTTGTTAAGAAAATTTCAACAAGATATTTAAGATTTAATTCAATTTAACAAAGTAAAAGATTCAGCAAACTTTATCTGCCAATAAATTAAGTAGTGCATTTTTTTAATTTAAAGTTTTGGTTTCTGTCTAAATGTCAAGCTGAACATGTGAAATATTTTCTTTTATGTACAGTATGTTTGGAGCACCTATCATAGAAAATAACCTTAATATCTCTCTCTGTGCTTTCTGTGCACTTAAATTCTGGCTTTGGTAAGACAACAACCACTGAGAATATTTTTTTAATCATATTGATAGCATGCAAAACGTGTATGTGTTGTTGAAATTTGTTTTTTTATTTTTACATAAGTATTCTAGCAATTCAGGTAATCATCAACAATAAATCATTAATGATTCATAGTCATAGTTCATTACCAAAAATAACTGCATATCCCCAGCAGGACCACTAGCCTGTCTCTAAGAATTTGCCTGTTTCAAGGAGCTTGACATGCACTTTAAGGGTCAAAGGTCGTCCATAGATACCCGCTGAGGGGTCAGCTTCATTAGGTGTTAATGACCCTCCCTGAGGGCAAGTTGTCAGCTCTGCCGTCCAGCCTTATTTTTTTCTTAACTCAGCATCTTTTTTATACTGAAAGACAACCTGTTCTCTAACATCATTAACAAAGTTTATTAAATCCAGCTTTTCTTAATCTTTTCTACTGGTTGTTTCTCCACTCTCTCTCTCTCTGTCTCCTTCCTTTCCTGAATGTTAGATGACTGAACCACCAAACATCTTGGATCCGAAACAACACCAAACCTCATTGAGCTGGCTCTGCTGAGCATATGGTGGAATCAATGAGAGGGCCCATACATTTAGCAAACTGTCATCAGGAGACCGTTCAAATGGAAAATAGAACATAGGGAGCATGAAGAACAGGAACTTGGATTTATTCCCAGTGATTTCTAATTAATGTATGGTACGTGTCTTTGTTCCTCCCTTGATCTGCTAATTAGAGAGGAAACATGGGTGCAAATCCTCTTTGCTTCGCTGGAGGAATGTGCCTCTTGCAGCCAGAACCAAGTCTTTTCTCCTAATTTGAAGCTTGCTTGTCAAAGTAGAGGAGGCTTCATATTAAACCAATCACAGGCTGTATGATTTGGCATCCATTCAGGCAGTTATGATAAACAGACAACAGCAGGACTGAGAGTTTGAAGGACACTTTTTTGATGTTCAAAGCTTTGATTCCAGTTCCCTTTTGAGCTGGCCGAGTTCTTGTTAGCAGGGTATGAGTGATATTCAACAGTCCTCTCGTACTGACTAAACACACCCCCACCAGGGGTATGTTTAACTGGGTCTTAACTGTGTGCTGCACAGCTAAGACTCAAGCCTAAAGCCCTGCTTCTCTCTACATCAGTAATAGTTACATGGTTTGTTTGGTATAATACACGAATGGCAAATTAACAACTTTAAATATTCTAATAAGAATACATATGAATATTTACGAATAAATAGTTGTTGTTTGTAAGTCCAGGTAGCCATGGTCAGATTATGAGACAATGGACCTGTGGATACTCGTGAAAGGTCTCTCAACCATCTTATAATGTGTCTCTTTGTAGTAGTTTTGTGTCTCCTTGTTGTAATTTTTTTGCCTCTCTGAAATCTCTCTGCAGTTGTTTTGCATCTCTTTGTGGTGGTTTACTTGACTTTCCAACAGGAAATGTTAAAAGTCACTTCATACAGAGGTTCTGGTCCAGGGGCTCCCGGCCCTGTACCCAGTAGGTCCGTCCAGTAATCTGTGAAGTGTATTTTACAGCTGATTAGTAGCAATATGCTTGATCCTTCATTTAATGATGCATATCTTGTGGTAAAGCTGATGTGGTTTCTACAACAGTGATGCATGTTTTGATGTTCGCTTTTTAACCAAGAAGCCCTCAGAAGACATATCACTGAAGATTTCACCAAAATCAGAACAGTGTAATGTAAATAAAGGATTTTTGTGTTGAGAGTGATAGAGTTAAGGTGTCAGACTCAGGTATGTCTGGCTGACAGCAGACTCTCCCTCTTCCTTACATTTTCATACTCAGAGGTCAAAGGGCAACAGATGACTCCTCTATCAAATGACCACCAGGACACACCCCACCCACAAAGAAATCACTCTGGCAGGCAGTTGTTTCATTAAATCTATGCTTCATTTCAGGTTATGTTACACTGAGTGATATACATTTCAGACTGATATATTATTTTGTGGCTGATCGAAATCCCACCACATTCACACTCAGCCGCAATCTGGCAAGACATAAGGGATCATACATAATAATGTCACACAAATGGTTTCTCCCCAAGCAATTTGCTCAATAATGACCAATTTTTCTCTATCATTCACAGTAAATGAGTCCATTAGACGGAGGACGGTAACAGATTAATCACTTTCTTCTCATCAGAATAACCCTGTGCATATGATGGTCAAATGACCATAAGGGACTCTACCAGTGGAATGCACTTTGAACTCTGACCTCTGGGCAGGCAAGAGGGCTGACCCTGACCTCCAGAGAGGAGAGCAAGTCGTGGAGCAGAGCAGTGAGCAGTGACCAGTTGTTCAAGTCACTTCAGGAGTGAGAGGAAATGTTGTTTGGGTCATTGAAAGAGAATGTGGACAGTGGACAGGCTGTGTGTGTGGCTGTTTGGCTGTGGAAACAAAAAAGGTTTGTTTTCAGTTTGTTTACTGAAAACAGGCCTGAACATTTTAGCGCTGGGTTTTCAGAGTGCATTAAGTGGCTGGATTTGGTCAACAACTGAGGAGCATGAAGCTGAACATTTTAACAAACTCATATTGTAATGTTTAGAAGGGCTCTGCTTCAGTATGACCTTAATTCACCTTTATAATCACATTTATAGTCATGCTACCAGTGTGGCTGAAGGAATATGGCAGTGTTGGCCAGTTGCTCCACTACTTGACTCCAGAATTATAAAATCACAACATCTGTTAGATGGAATGCCATAAAACTCTGTGTTCAGATTCACAATCCCCAGAGGATGAATCCTAATGACTAATCCCTAGACTTTTCAACTAGTGGCACCATTAGGTTGACATTTGTGGTTATTACTGAACTATCTTTACAACTACTGGGTGGATTCAGTGTCATCAACGTTTCACCAAGTATTATTTTTAATTATTTTTTTCCTCACTGATTTTAGGGCAAAGATCCCCATTGTGTATGAATCTGGTATAAATGTTCTCACATTTGAGGCTTGATAATGTTTGACCCTCAAATCATCGTTGTGGGAATGTAAAACAATGCTCCAAAAACACAGAACTGTGCGGCACATGCCCAATAAAAGCAATTAAGTGGTTGTTTTTATTTGTTTGGTTTTTCAGAATGGAACGAGAAATGTTTTTCTTTATTTGGTTTTTCAGAGTAGAAAAAGAAATATTTTTATTTGTTTGGTTTTTCAGAGTGGAAAGTGAAATTTCACCAAATAAACTAAGAATGAATTTGCATTACTGTGGACATGCAGTAAGCATTACAGTAAATGTAGTTTCTGAAAACTTCCCTCTGTCCTCCAGCTGTTCCGTGCCTGACTGAGCCCATGCAGTGCCCTGTAAGTAGACTGGCAGACTGGCAGTCAGTCTTCAAGCAGCCTCCCACCTCAGTGAGTGATACTTGACCTCCTCAGTAAGGGTCACCAGTCACTTTCATTAGGGGTGTAAAGATCTGAAGGGGTGACATTCGCTCATCCATCCCGATGTCCGCGTTTGGCCTAATCCATGCATGTTTGGATCCTATGCACCTTCAGTGGAGCCAGACGCTCACAGGGACCATTGATAGGAGGGGTCATTGTGTGAGCCACACAGAAATGTATCAGGGATGGAGCCAGGGCTTTTTGGATAAAAGCTTGTTCTGTAGACCTGCAGCTGAACCATCTCGTTTGCATATCAATACCTTCAGGCTTGAATAACTTCTGTCAGCTGATGAATGAGAGATTTGCTCCTATCTCAGGTCTCAGGGCTCTCTGGTGCAGAGAGAGACATAAAGGAAACTTTTCACCAGCGGGAAACTTGACGACATAGCTGGCTGGTTCCCTTTACGCACTCCTCACCCATGTATGGGGTTGTGTGACATGAGGACATTCTATAACTCAAGAGTATGCGGGGTGGAAAATGAACACCACCCTCCTGTAAAATGCTAGTGACTTTTAGTAAAACCTTCCTAGGTGCTGCTAACTTTATTTCTCCATATATTTTTCAGGACAAAATTGTGAGTGGTGCGAGAAACAACAGAGTCGGGTGATAATTCTTCTGGAATGCTGAGCCCTTTCACATCACAATGCAGCCGTTTGAAGTTCACCTACAACATTACATTTCCACAACATTGCCATTGTCAGGTTTCTCTCCTTTGCTGGATTTTCTCACTTTATGACCTCTTCATGGATGTAGCTGAGGAATGATTAACAGGGAATTGAATCAAACTGACACCATCACTGATTGCTAATCAAATGAAATATGAAGTTTAATAACCACATAAATAAAAAAAGTAGATGTGTGTCACAGAAGAGTCTTCCCTCAACACATTGATACACTTCTGTGGAAACAGCGGTCAGCAATCTTCAGAGTCTGATGTATAATTGATTTTTTGCATATCTTTCAAACAGCACACAATAAACTGAGCTGGGATCAGGGAGCAATGGGGAATTGGTTTAGGGGCTTTCACTTTAATACAGTTTACCTGACTCCCCCCAGTGTGGAGCTTAACCTGTGACCACTCCTTCACCTTTACCTTGTATACACCATTGTAACTGTAAACTATGGTCTTTCATGTCTTGCAGTTATTTATATGAGAAAATAACAATTGCACAATCCTGAAAATAATAGTGTATTTTCGACACAAAAGAATATTTAAAAATATCCTTTACCAGTCTTAAGAATGGTAAATGTTTATATATTCAAGTGATTAAATTTAGATACTATTATGAATATTCCCTCCATTTCTCAGTTAAAAAATAAGTGTTAAACATTTATTAAAACATGGTAAGTGAATAAAATATTATTCACAGTGGCTCCGGATTAAACTCATAGCCTGGTCCAGCATCCATGTATGCACCCCAGTGTATTTGTGTTTAGATCCTGCATCGATTACAGATGTATGGAAGATATATCGGGTGTTAAATAATATTTTACAAATGTGTGTGCTCAACCCCTCAGTTAAATCAAAGTGACAGTGGGACATGGTAGGAATAAGCACATAACCCCGCCACCTATAAACTAAACAGGCAGTTATTGATCCAGACCATCTCTCTTCAGTGGAGGTCCCAGAGGTTGAGAATGCAATATTAATGGATCAGGGAGGAGTTGTTGTACGCCTGTGCGTGTGTTTACTTGTGTGTGAGTGTGTGCATGCTCGTGAGAGCGGAGCACACATCCACGCTCATAGCTCACGCAGGGCGACTCCATTAACCAGCCCAGTGCTGGTAGCGGTCAGCAGTTTATGACGACCAGGCTCACAGGTCAAAGGGGGAACGAAGAGGTCAAAGATTGCCATCTCCAGAAGGTCACCAATCACCCCGGTGAATTGATTGCTTACACATCAGAAAAGCCGCTGTCCTGTGTTAACTTCAAATTTAGCCCCCGTGTGCTTATAGCCATATGAACCCCACCACTCCAACCCATTGTCCACCTCCACCATTAGTTTCACTCCCTGTCTGCTCACCAAAGACTAAACAGTCACTTCAACATTTTATAGCAATACACTTATTTGCTGTCTTGCTGGAAGTAGGAAGAGAAGATTGATACTACTATCATACCTGTCTGTTCAATAAAAGGCTACTGCAGCCAGTGAGGTTAGCTCATTATAAAGACTGGGGGAAAGCTAACTTAGCTCTGTCTGAAGGTAATAAAATCTGGATTAAAAAACAAGGTTTGATGGGTTAATTAGTGAACTATAGAGGTGCTGGAAAACGTGGGAGAGTAAGAGTGGTATCAGTCTTCTCATATGGAGGTTTGTGATTTTAATGCTTGATTTATAAACATGGTAAAGGTTAAAAATTAAAGCAACAATCTCCAGCATTTTCACATACTGTGAATAAATAAGTCACTAAATCATCCCAGGAAATATGTCAATAGTGATGAATTACGTTTTGTTTTAAATCATCTGCCCAACAGATGTATTTTGTATTCCCTGCAGAAGCAGTATTGGCTTGTTTGGAATAAACACAAAGAGAATGAACTGAGAGGTTCTCAGAAATGCAGAGCAGAAATAAGTCCAAAACACATTTCAGAATAAAAGTTTTACTCGGAATTTCCAGCAGAATTTCAAATACAAAAGTCTCAGAGTAAACATCTCAACAATAGTTTGTCATCTTATAAATTAGGCTTTTAGAAATATACAGCTGCATGTAAGTACCATTTGTGGAGGTGAGTGTGAGTTAAATGAAAACAATCACAGATACAGGTGTGGTCTGTAAAGAATATTTTATACAAGCATTGTACTGGCAACATAAATAACAGCAATTTTACAGCATGTAGTGGACTGTTTTACAAGTCTGGTACCTCTTTGCACTAGTACCAGGTATCCCCCTATGTTTTGCTATAGCGTTTATTTTTTGCAAAATTAAAATAGTCCAGAAAAGGAGCTTGCACTGAAAGAACCGAAGAAAAAATAACTTCCTGTTACTGCTTACACTGTCTAAAGGTGAACTGAACAATGCTGATGTGACTGAAGTGATTCTGAATGATTAATTTATGTCTCAGCAACACATATTTGCATTTATTTAGATTGTACCATTGTGCAGAATTCAAACCCCTTTGCTTATTTCCTGGCTGGTTTAGTAGCAGAGCTCCTGTGTCCCACTCTAAGCTCCAACATGTCATTTGGTTTATCATAGTTCTGCCCAGCTGTCAAAGCTTGTTATTCTTTTGCCATTTAGTTTAACTTTGGGCACATCTCTTAGCAGCACTGGCTTCTTTCTGGTGTTATTTTCAACATAGACGTTGCGCTTCTAAGTGTTTTGGACAGAAATGAGAGCTTAGCATACTTCTGGCACTCTGGGTGCCAAGTGCTAGAAGTTCCAGTTTTAAGCAAATAAGCAGTATGCTTCAATCTGGCTTGCAACATCACACTGCAGGAGCATGAGCCACAACCAGTGCTTCTCACGAGCTTTTGTTTTGATTGAAGCTCCCATAAACCTTGTTAGCCTGCCTGTTGTAAACCTGGGGGGTGGCAGGAATATGTGTTGGCAGATCCTGCATTCATAGTTTAGAAAATTACATTTTGCACAGTAAAAGCTTTGGTAACATGAAATGTCTTCAAGATATCCCTGTCTGGTCTTGGACGTTGGCTAAACAAGAATGCAACTAAAAGTATTTAGGAGCTCTGGTGAGTAGCCGCTCAGTCCCAGCCAAAATTGTGGCCTGTCATTTGGTAGAACTTGAGATTGAAGGGTCTGTAGAAGTCTCTGAGCCTAAGCAAGACCTCAGAGGGGATCTGGGGATGGGGCCTGCCCTTTGACTTCCCCAGGCAGCGTGGCCTGCTGCTCCCCTCTGGCTTCTTTAGGCAGGGGAAACCTTTAGTCTGGTTGAAATAGAAGTGCTTGTCTGTCACCACGCGTTTGAGTCCTAGAAAGTCCTGGACCCGACCCATCTCTCCTGCTGGGTCTGTCACGAGGCGTTCGCCGCTCACAAAAAGGAAGCGTGAGAGTGGGAAGAAGCGCAGCCAGTTCTCTAGGTGCTTGGCGTAGATGCCGATGCGCACGGCGCTCCAAGACGTGTCGATGAGTCCTGTGGTGGCATTGCGGAAGGCCAGGTTCTGGAAGGACGGGAGCCCGGGAGATTTGGACAGAGTCTGGGTGTAATCAGAAACAGCCCGGGTCACAGGGTCACGAACCACCACGATGAGCTTGGTGTGGCGACTCATGGAGAAGACGCGGCGAGGGGCTTCTTTGGTGATGAAGTAGCTCGGGGTTTTCTCCATGGTGATCTGACCCTCCAGTGTTCGAGGCATCAGGTTCCTGAATGAGAGAGAAAAAGAAAGACAGAGAAACTCAGCTATTAATAAAACTGTACTCTAAACATACCAGGAGATTATACTTGACAAAATGCCAACATGTGCTCTATATTACAAAAATAACATCTATATATTAGAAAAAAAAATTAATACATTCCCTTGGTATTCTAATAATTCTCAGTACATTCCTTTGAGGATGCCTCTCTTGCCTTGAAGGCTTTTTGATTTTGCTTTGTAATTAGTGGGCTAAATCTGTGATTAGAGGGAGATAAACATGACATTAGCTGCTGGCATTGATGGAGTGACCATGTCAGCACAGACTGGGAGGGAGTCTGTGAGCGGCTACTGTAGGAAAACCGCAAGGCTATATTAACCTCAGAAAAGCAATTTCCTCTCATCCGCTGCCTCCTCCTAAACAGGCTCATAACTGCCTGGACTCTCCCTCTCCTCTTGTTCTTCACTGTGTTCCTCGAAGCTGGGAGAGTGTCCCGCAGGACTGCAATAATGGCTACACTACTGTCACACTGCTGATATTTGTAGTCTTACAGCAGGGTTGGAAAAGTTTTATTTCCCATTTTTATCTTTCTCTCTCTTAAATTTAACTTGGTGTCATATCAAAAAGTTGAAAAACAGCAGTTAATAGTAGCAGTTTCCTACATAACTTAGGAAAAAAGCAGATTAAGAGTCTTTGGTTTTCACAACTATTTTAGTAGTCTGGCCATTAGTTTATTGGTAATAAAAACACTGCGCTCAGAAAGTTTATAGGCCTTTTTCACAGCAGACATATGGACTTGTCATAGTAGGAAACGCACATGATTTCCTAATAACATCAACTGTCATGACTAGCCCCTAAGTGGGCTGTTCTCTGAACTCTTTTGGTTGTGTTTTGAACTCTCTTTTGGACTCTCGGACGCTTGTTTAAGTTTTTGTTCACTGTTTTTGTTTTATTTTGAAATCATGGCCCTTGTGTATCTTGTCTTGTTCTACTTCCTGCCTTTGTCTTGTTTCCCTCCATTTGTGATTGTCTGCCCCGCCCTAATTGGTTTCACCTGTTGCCCATTGCCTTGTGTATTTAAGTCTCGTTATGTCCCTGTCCTTGTCGGTTCGTCTGTGTCCACTCATTAAAAGACTTTAAGTTACTCTTAGCCTGTCTTGGGGGTTATTGCTTCTGGGTCCTGGCCTGATTCCTAGTCTCAGCATAACTTCAACAATGCCTCTGTGCTATTCCAGTGTCCCAGTAAGCCCTGAGAGTGTGACATTCAACCAACATGTACAATGAAACTGAAGCAGCTAAATACAATTTAGCCATCATTAATTTTATTAATTGCACCTGTGCTTTTCATACTGTAGGAACAGTGCTAAAAAGAAGTCAGGAGGAGACATGAGAAGTCAGGCAATCAGACACCTAACCTGAGTTGAAAGAAAAATCTGTTGTACTTTGTTACTTAGACAATCTAATCTCTAATTACAACCTGTCTGATCATCTGTCCACTTGTTTTATGCCCTGTCTGACTTTGTTGTAGCAATGTCACCAAGTTCCCAGATCTCAGCAATCACAGCTGCGAGTACAGTGTTATCATAATTGATAGAAATAATGGCCAAAACTGGCCATTATTGTAATAAACTGGAATTATCCTTTAATTTATTGAATATTTGGCTGCAGTAGTCTTATTAGTAACGCCTACAGAAACAACAGGCTTAGTCCAAAAGTACCCTATAACATGGCATGCCATGTGTTCTCATTCAGCCCCGGCTATTGCCTTTGGCCCTCTGATTGTTATTATCATCAGTGGTAGAGGTATTCTAGGCACACTTTGGCTTTTAGAGGACTGGGCTGCCCTCTTCCTCTTGATCTTCACCCCTACTTAGATGACTCAGAGGCTGAGGAGATGTAGTAGTACTTTGAAAAGTTCAACAAACCCTAACTAAAGCCTGTGTTTGACTGAGAGTCCGTATAACGTGCCAGAGCAGATTGTATATAAAACAAGGGAAATGGGAGGGAAAGGAAAACCTATTTGTCTCGTGTCGTTTATTTCATTCAAATGCTACTGTAACGCTAAAATGGAATCTAATAACCTCCGCTGTGAAAAATATCCTGCCAATTTTCCTCTCTTAAAAAAAGCACAACAAAAAAAAAAAATACAGCCCGTTTTGTGGAGTTTGAAGAGAAGACTCAAATTTCTTTGCGTTATAGAAACCTAAGCAGTGAGGAATGCCAGTGTTGCAACTGTGAAAGATCCCTTAGCTAATTTCCATGCTTCCCCCCTCCCTCCGCAGCAGGCATGTGGTGATGGTTGGGTCTGAGTCTTCGTGGTTGGTCTGTAAGTGAAGGGCTTATGGGGCTCTGAGCTCTGGTGTGTGGTGATGGAGCCAACTCCATTCCTCTCTTTCTCTGATCCAACACACACACTCAGCTCCAAGTCCGGCATGTCCCCTGGCATGAAGCTATGAGGGTAGCACCAAATACACAACTTATGGTATTCATAAGAAACCTCTAAGTTGTATTACAGGGCTGGGGCAAAACAAAATTAAGAAAAAAAGAAGAGTAAATACCAAAAGGGAGAAAAGTTTAGAAAAACAATGCTGTTTCTATGGCTTGTCTCTTCGGTTGTATCACAATGAGGAGCCAACGTGTATAAGCTACAACCTATGGCTCTGAAGCCAAGTCTCTGAGCCTGTGGGTCACAGGCTTATTTCTGGTCACCACATGACGTGAGTGGCAACACAGTTTTTGTGAATCTGGGTCCCAGAAAAAAAAAGGAGCTAAATTTCTCATTTGGATCCAAGGAAAGTTTAACAACTCTGGCTTTGAGAGGAAATTCCACCCTTGGATACTGTATCTCTCATGTGCCATCATGTCTGTGAGGTTACTTTGTGGTAATTGCATGTTGTTTTGGTGTATGTACGTCTCCTCAACCTGCCTCCTCTACCTCTGTTTTCCTACATTTCCCAGAATGACTCTCAACAAACCCCAAGAGAACATGCCCAAGCAATTAAGTGAATATTTTCAGTAGAGAAGGAGAGAGTTGCATCCTTTAATCGCCATATTTTTGGCTGCAGGGCACTTGGGTCCCTTAATATTGCTGTCAGGAGAATCTGCTTCTTTTATGATAAATTTCTCCCTGTATGACTCTTGATGTGTTAGTGGCTCTAGAAATAATCTCAGTGCTCTAAAGTGAACCGAACTGAAACCTGACGGTTACTTTTTATGTTTTAGATCGTGAAACAATCCTCGCTTGTCAAAAATGGGTGTTGTCTCTCTGGAAAAATCTTCTTCTTCTTCTTCTTCTTTTTTTTTTTTTTTAAACCCAATAGCATACGAGAAAAATATGCTACCAAACAACAACGCAGGACAACATGCAATATATTTTTAGTGTCTTCCCGTCCACTGCCCACAACCAAATCTGAAGGCAAAAACAACTGAGGTGCCAGTGTGTTTGCGCTTTTTGGTGTTTTGTGAGCGTGTCTATAGCACTGAATGGATGTTTAATTTCATCCAGTCAGTCCTAGTGGAAGCCGTAGTGTTCCTATGCGAGGCTGAGTGGTGCTGCCACTGACATCATGTTTATATTTTGGACCACTAGCCTGTAATCACAGAAAAGCCTGGCTACAAAAAAGAGAGCCCAGGAGGAGGCCACACAGCAGTGGAGTACAGGGGGGAGAAACTAGGGTGTGGGGGTCTACATCAGAGAGGGAATAGGAGAAGAAGAAGAAGAGAAGGAGAAGAGAGGGGTAACAATACAAAGGAAAGAGGGAAGAGCACAGATGGAGAAAAGAAAAACGGCAGCAACTCAAGAAGGCATGAAATCCTCTCATTAACCCGAAGCTGCTATTCACAAGCATCTAATCTCTTTTTCTATCATAAAGATGAAAACGCAGTGTTTGTTCTTTTTATCTGATACCACCTGGTGTGTGTGTGTGTGTGTGTGTGACGCCGCTGACCGCTGGCCTCTGTATGGTTTCCAAAGAAAGTTTAGGGAAACCTAGCGACCTGATGTTTGTTTTCATCACACCTTTACCGTTAGCATCTGGAGCAGGAATGCGGTCGGGTTTGAAAGTACACAGATGTGCGTTTATCTGTGCATACAAATGTGTGCAGGCACTCTCACACACATTTAGCTGTGGTCTGAGTGGGTGGGCTGAGCTTTATTAGGGTCTGTTCAAAGGACCGCAGGCTAATAGGCTACTGTTTATGACTAGAATATGAGGACTCACGAGTGACCCGTGTATGCTGACCTACGTCGGGAGAGGAGCAGGGCCTACTTTATGTGGATGTAGTAGACAAACATTATGTGAATAGCATTTTCCATGTCTGGTCAAAACTGATTCTAATTCAATCCACATTATTTGATGTGGTTAAAGGGGCACGGTGCTGACGTTACACGCACAGCTCACTTTACCTGTCATGGAGAGCACTACAGGCTCATGTTGCTCTGGCTGTGCTTTCTAAAGGTTGAAATAATTACCCCGGTGATGTCAACATGATCTCAGCTCGGGCTTTTTGACACTTCAGTCCTTTAACAGAAAGCGTGTGTTACAAACTGTTGACATGTGCAAGTGGAGTTGCTTTCAATTATAAAAAATGTAGGTTTAAGTCTTTTTTTTGCCATATTAGGCAATAAAAGTCAGGATATCTTGTCCTCAGCTGCACAGATTTTGATGTTATCCCTTAAAATCTGTTTCTTGCAAGTCTCCCAAATATGTGAAAGCACAAGACTAAATTGCTGAAGTACCCCTTTCAGCTACCATTAAATCCTATGGATTAAATTGGAGATTACATTTTATATTAATTTCAATAGAAATATAACAAATGGTAGACCGACAAACTTGCTCAAAGGAAGAAAAAAGTTAAAAGAACACACTCGTTCTTTGACAACTCTCCACAGGCAGAGTATGTACATTTGGTCTATGCCAATTATTCATGATCTAAAAGGGAATAAAAAGAGGCCTTACAACCTATTTGTTTTGCAGCATGAAAAACTCTTTTCTATCATCCTCACTGTTTGGGTAGCTCTCTCTGACTTTGGAGGGCAGACTGTTGCCCTGAATGAATGGGTTTACCCACTAAAGTGCTTTTAAAATGTGAGTGTGTTTCTATTTCAAAATAAAAAGGGCACCTGCAGGCACTGTAAACACAGTGGCTATTATCGCTTTTCCAGTGGGAAGCACACACATCAGCCATTTTCATTTCTGTTTGTACACCACCCATCTTACTCTTTCTCTGCTTTGTGCTATGACACACACACACACCCATAAACACAGCACAGACACATTCACAGCAACCATCTGAACATGCCTTCCACAGGATGGATCCACATCTGGGAGCAATGAAGTCCTCAGTTTGTGTGTGTTTGCGTGTGTGTGTGTGTGTGTGTGTGTAGGGCGGAGATGAGGGAAGTGTTTCTGGGTTAGGAAGTTTCCCTCTGGTCCCAGGGTTCGGAGCTCTGAAAGCTGTGATCCATACCGGCTCTGCTAGGCCAGACCCCTGGACCCTCTTAATCCCCACCAGCCTGCACTGCACGGAAATGGACTCTTCCACCCTGAAGGTCAGAGGCAGATGGTTGTGATTCAGAGGGCGAGACCACCGGGGATCACGGGGGATCATGTAATGCAACATGTCATCATGTGCAGCTTTCTTTCTCGTACACGCTGCGTCTCCCCCTCTTTTCCTTCCTCGATCTCTCCATTTCCCTCACCTCCTCTCATTCCTCCACTTTTCCTGCCTCCCGACTTCAAAGCCTCTGCTTGGCCTCTACTGTATCCTTCAAAGTGAGACTGTTGTGAATATATTTGACATGTGCGAAGGAATTTTAAAACACATTGACATCCTCGACCACTACAGAGGGACACATGAAGACAGATACAGTCTGCCTGTGTATGTTCAAAGATCTGTAAAAGCTGTTGCGTGGAGGGAGAGGTTTGTTATTACTGATGGCAAATACAGGGCTGAGGAGCTTCTGTGGGCTGATTACAAGTCAGCGGGGACTGTAAGCAACTCAATAAAAGAGGAGGTAAAGTAGTGCTTCTCTTTGTGTCTGTTGGAGGTGGGCCATTACATTAGCTGGACGACATTTCTGGCCAATATTTAGCCTTTTGTTAAAGGTATTCATTTCTATGTAAAAAATACAGAAAACACTTTTTGGATATTTTTGTATTTTTTCTTTTAGGTATTCAAATTTCTGGTTGTCAGGGTGCCAAATGGAGATTTTAGGGCTACAGTAATTAATGATAAGTAATAGCATCTGGTTTTCATTGCAGAGTTTTTGTGATTAAATGAGGTTTCACAGGTTTTCCCTGTGAAGAAGAAGAAGAAGAAAATTCAGGTGGAAACCATCTCTGCTTTCACGTTTTAGAAATGAAATAAATATACATTGTATACTGGTGCAAGTTATTATCCATCAGCCCCTTTACATTACATCTGCATTATATAAACCTATACTGCCTGCACTTCATGTCACTATATCTCACTTCAGCATGTGTGTGGCGAGCTATTACACACTCCGAAGGTTACCGTCTGGCAGACGCACCCGGGTGGTGAGGAGTATTTTTACTGAGGAGGTTTGCATCACTGGGGTAGGTCGGTAGGAAAGAGCTGAAGAATGTGTCTAGCTGAGGGGAAAAATAGAGGCGTAACAGTTAATAGAGACATCACAGGGCCTGAGAGCGGTGAGTGAGTGAGAAGTGGTCAGTCAGAGTTTCCTCTGAGAAACCAGGGCAGCCCTAATGACAGAGGAAGATCTCTATGTTGCCTCTGTGAGCGAATGTATGTGTAAATTTTAACAAAGCCACTAACTGTATACTGTTTGAACCGTTAGCATTAGCTTGTAACCATTTGTCTAAACACATGAGTTAGTTTATTATGAACTGATGTAATAATGATTTGTTTTAAAGGAGTTGCTTGAAATTTTGGGAAATAGGCTTCTTCACTTTATTACTAAGAAAAAAATTAAGAAATCACAGCAGGAATAATAAGCACCATCACCGAAGATGTCACAAATAAGATGAAAGCAGAATTTCGAAAATGTCCACAGCCAGAAAAAAGAAGGGAAAATGAATAACAGGAAGAGGGGATGCAGTGATTATGCCTTCCTGATAGTGTAACAACCTGTAATGACAGAACATGGAAATACAACAAAGCCCGATGTGTGTTTCTGAACGTATGACTGTGCTATATGTGTCCATATGAGCAAGTAAATGTGTGTGTGCGCGCACGTGTGTGTATGTTGTCACTGATTGCTCCCACCCCTCCTGACTTATCGAATGGGAAAATCTGCACTCGTGTTCCTGCTGGGCCCACAGTGGCCTACTTGTGTGGCTTTATCTACGAGCTGCCAGGGGCCTCGGGGGCCCCACCCTGCCTTCATCCGATCTCGTGAACACAGGCTGGAGGGAGGGACGGATGCATAGATGGGGTGGAGAGACAGACAGATTACTGAAGGACGGTTCCTGTTTTCGCATCCCGACCTCAGTGATGTCATGATGTCCTCGCCACGGTTACATAATTGGACTGTTAGTAAGATGGTGAAGATGAGCTGGGAATGCATGTGGACTCAGTTCAGTTTAGCTGACTGGCAATTTAAATGTAACACTGGTGAGGGAGCAGGCTTTAGAATTAAAAACAGACAGAAAATCAGTTGGCAAATATATTCTTAATGGATAATAATCGTTTTAATCGAATATCTTTGTTTTTTGGAGTTTTGGTTGGACAAAAAAAAAGAAAAAAACATTTGAATATATGTGTAATACAACTTGTGCACTGGGAACCTGTGATGGTCATTTTTTTTGCCACAATATTTTCGGTATTTTTTTATGGACAAAATGATTAATCCTTTATATAATAGAATACAAATGAAAATTATTGTTAACTTCAACCATAGAGAACATATTAAGATGTATTTAAAAAATATCAGGTAATTTTAAATATACTAAAAAAGCATTGAATTCATGTAATGAGTTAATATATACTTTGCATTACATGCCAATAAAATAGTATAAACAATAATAATTTAATAATTTATTTCTTATACAGATACAGTGAATATAATAAATTATACATTATACATAACATATGATAACATTCTTAATAATCGATAAGTGAAAAGTGGATTTCTATTTTATATTTTTAAGTTTATTATTTCACATTTTTAGAAATACACTGCAAATATATTCTTACATGTAAAAATTCTATTCTAATATTATGGTGTAGTGTTATATTGTGTGTGTGTGTGTTTTGTGTATATTGTTGTATCAAACACACTTTTCACGAACCCCGGACCAAACTAAACAGCTGTGTCTTATCTTTTAACGTCACGTTAGTCAGTCAGTCCAGTTAAAGATTAAACATGAGACAACATGTACATACTGTAATGTTTACCCTCTCCTCTGACTCTGCCCAGATGACACAGAAAACAACCATGTTTTCACTAATTAAACTAAACGAGTGCACACACACATGTGGAACACACACACACCTCAGAAACACTATAATCGACTCAATATGGACTTTTGAGTCGTCTGGCAACTCCCCAGATCCCGACCAATAAGAACATCCGATACTGTCCGATCCTGACAACCCACTTCCGAGCAGCTTGAGCTTGCCACTCCTTGTGGTTTCTCAGCTCATTGTTAGCAGTGTCTTAAGCATAAAAACGGAAATCACTGCTGGCAGAGGCACGGCTTTTACAACTGGAAACAGTCCATTCAGCGGTCTGCTATTAGTACCATCTATCAGGCTGATCAGTGTGGACTCCGCAGGCCTTGGCTACGTTTACACACACATCAACATATAGAGGACACAGTAGATTTTGGATGGACATGAAGCGGGAGCTGGTGTTGGTTTCCAGATTTCCTCCCATTGCTACGCCTTGTTTGATGTTTTGCTTCTCCTCAAATTCAGCTCTAACGCTCTGTGCCAGAGTTTCAGGCGCCATTAATGTCATTTCCTCTCGTAACCAGCGCAGACATCACCGACAATTAACCAATTCCGCTAAGTTGGTTAAGTCAAACTGATGGGATTTTTTTTTTCTGAGGAAGTTTTATGTGCATACAAAGAAAGGTGTGTTTCTCTGGGGGGATTCTCCGAGTGGCTGAAGGTTCTCACGATACCCTCCCCAGCCACCCCTCAACCCAGTCAGGCAGTCAGACATTAACCAGAGATGGACACCAGTGAGAGGTCTACGGCCGCACACACACACAC
Source organism: Toxotes jaculatrix (assembly GCF_017976425.1). Lineage (NCBI taxonomy): Eukaryota > Metazoa > Chordata > Actinopteri > Toxotidae > Toxotes > Toxotes jaculatrix. The sequence continues at coordinate 7,498,587 of NC_054414.1, forward strand.
ACACACACAGTCAATATTTACCTGCCTCTCCAGACAGTTCAGTGATGGTTAACTGGGTGTGGATTTGAGTCACTGTTCTGTCGGACTAAGCCAAACAGCACCAACTATAAATGTTATTAAACAGAGAATTGAGCTGATATTGTCTTCAAATCCTGTTTTTCGATGTAGAACAGTGGGGAAAAAAAGTTTCAAACCCCTAAGCTTTTAATGGGGAACAAAATCCTTTTTCTCGTGTTTTCCGTTTTTTTTTGATTGTATGTAAACTGATCTAAAATAAAAGGCTGATGACACAAAGAAAGGAGAGGGGAAAAAAAGCAAGAGGTTAAGAGGAATTAAAAGCAAATGATGTTGAGAAGGGAAGATGGAGGAAGTAGAAGGAGGATGATTATGCTGTGGTGCATTAAACATGGCGGCTCGTCAGTCACCCTGGTCTCACAGATCTCTCGCTGCCTCGCTATCTGCTCCGTCTGTTTAACAGGGAAAGCAGATTTTGATGAGTTTGTGGCGGGGGGAAAAGTAACAGCCATGTCTTGAGTCTGTTTCTTAAAATACACATTCCTTCTGACAGTTTTGAATTAAAACCCAGAAAACTGAAAATTAAAGATCAGTCACAGTCATGACACAAACTGTCTCTTTCTGTGCTCTTCGGTATACTGTACTGTGATTGTGATTGAAGTGCAGTGAGGTTCATAGTTTCCCCAGTGATCCTCTCGTCGTGCGTCTCTTACCAGTCATCTGCTTTCATTATTTCTGACTGGATGAGGCACGGCACACTGGGACGGGTAAGGTCGACCAATGACGGGCTGTCAAAATATCCATGACTGAGTTGAATCAGTCTGGTTTTTTCACCGAGTAAAAATCCATACCTATCCTACACCAATTTATCAAGTCATGTTTGATTATACCCTAAACGTTTTCCCAGATTAATTTACATATTACAAAAATGCCTTTACATGTAAATAGCAGTGCATGTCATGCTATGTTTATTAGGTCTGACAGACGTGTCAGAGAGTGTTGCCCACGTTCGTGGATATAACCGACTAGTTTTTCCTTCCTAGTTTCTGCAGCTTCAAATGTTCACAAAGCACTGAACCCTGTCTTCCACACAAAGCCCTCTTTCTTCCCGCAAGATCTATACATTTCCTATTTTTCCAACTTCTTCCCTGAAAGCCTCTCTTTGCCCTGAAACCCTGTGTCAGTCTCTCTGCAGCATGCAGCTTCCAAGAATGCGAGCAGAGAGGAATTCATCCGGAGAATCCCCTGTGATTGGTAGAAAAGTCTGACAGGAAATAAAAACCTGGACATTCCTGTCGAGGTAGCGCACCCAGCACTCAGCTGAATTATATGACATGCTTCCTCAGAGAGAAGAGGCTATGAGAAAAAGAAATCAGTCGATAAGGACGAAGATATTGACTCTAAAGATAGAGAAAGAGAAAGAAGCTCTAACAAGGGTTGAGAAGTCGTCCAGGGGCTTTACATTACACAGTTTGAGTGACCTGAACAAGCCAATAAATCCACTCCAGCAACACTCAGGCTGGGGTGTAAATGTCAGCGGTGGAAGGGAGTAACAGCTCCTTGTCAACAAGATTGAATATTCTGAAGTTAATTCATTTCTGCTGCAACAGCGTGATAAAGGCAGGGAGAGAGGGAGATCAATAGAAAGAACCTATTTTAGGTGATCGATGTGGGGAAATGACATTTATATCTGCCGGATATTTATAGTGTCAAGAAAAGGCTAGGAGATGCTGAGAAGAAGTCGGGGACTGGACGGACCTCAGGTAGAGCCGAAGCAGTGTGAATGAATCCGAGCTCACACACACACATGCTCACACTCACTCACTTGCACACCATGGCTGTCTAAACCCTCATTCTCCACCACGAAACCACAGAATCGTTTCCAGTAGATGGCAAAGCCAAGGCTTTTCCACATATAAGCATTTTTTCTCAAACAATTTGCCAAATGCTTCCTTTAAGGATGTCCATGTGTTTTACTTGGTTACCAGCTGAAGTCAGAGGCCAAGACTCTCTCTCGAGCTCAAAGACACAGACAGCACTTTGAAATGAAGAGCTCTGTCAGAGAACAAATGTTTAAGTGATACTTTCCAGGCCAGTTTCAGATGATTTTGTTGGCTTCACTTGCTACGGTACTGTTTCAAATTGATATATGTGAATCACCGGGTACTTAACATGTAATTACACTAAATGAATAATATTTTTATAACAACATATGATATCTGGAAGTATGGAACAGGCAGGAGCACAGAGAGGGAAGAAAGACAGGACAGGAGGAAGGCACAGGGAAGTCAGATGTGTATTCATGAGCCACTGAGTAATAAGGGGAAAAATCAGGGCTGAGATATGCCAATCAATACTTAAGACATTATTACAGTTTATTAAGCTTTTGTGAGCTACATGTGACCTGTAAAGTGATGTGTGAGAGACAAATGAAAAGAACGCAAAGGAAATGAAATGAAGAGAGTAGACCAGTGGTTTCCAGCCTCTTTGTGTCTGATCTACCCCCACAGCCCTGTCAGATAACCTCCAGTAACCCTTCACTGACACCATCCATCATGTTACAAACATGTCCATTCGAAGGGCTTTTCAACTGGATGTTATTTAACACTATTAATTATACAAATATAGATAATATTAGCCTATGATAGTTTTCATTCATAAAATTGGTTTGTAATCATACTACTACCACTTGGAGTGGCAGAGGTTGGAGTATTCATTCAAGTTTTTTTTTTCATTACTTTTAGATATTGAAACCGTTTAACTGTTAGGCTGAAATTATTATTTGTCTGCTTTGATCATTAATCTATTAGGCAAATGTTTCTTTATATATATTTTACCCATTAAGCCATTACTTTCAGTTTCAACAGTTTCAACCACTTTTAGCTTGCTGTTCAGACCTGTCGGCTTGCTTGCTAACTAGTTTTCTCAATCACAAGATATAGTGCATGTACTACAGCAGATTCACTATGTGGATAGTGATTCTCTTTTTTTTTAAGCAAATCATAATTTCTATTTTTGCAAATGACTTGAGCTACTCCACAATCTGTTCACGTAACCCCTGGCAAAGACAGAAGTGCCCCCTGGAGTACCCCTGGTGGAGAGGTTACTTGTATTTCAAACATTTACATCTGTCTCATATAAAAATAAAAAAGAGTCTCAATAACTCTTAATGCTTCTCCGTAAGCCAGTGAGCTACACAGCCCCTGGGTACAATAAGCTTCCCCTATAGCACTAAAGGTTGAGGTGTAGGAAGACTGAAGCGCTCATCATGGACCAGCGCTACGGGGCGACGGGGGCAGCTGGGTGGGGGTGTTGACTAATGCTTCATAAGGCCTTGTTTAACTGCGACTGGGAGCCTAATCCCTCTCACCCTGTCTGCATGTCCCTGAGCTGTCCATGTTAATGCCTGTCCTGTCATTACACCAGTCCAATTCACACAGTGTTGACACGAGCTGTCAGCGGATTAGGACCGAGCAAAAACACATGTTTCATTATGCCTTCAAAAGAGAAAAGACAAGAGAAGAAAAGAGAGGTGAGTGCGTCATGTCTGTGTTAAAAGAGTACAAGGTAAGATCAGTTTCCTATCAACAGAAAGCAGTAAAAGGAACGCGTAAAGGTCGCTGGTCTTCTCACCTTAACCCTCTCTTGTGTTCAGTTATGCTTTGTGACTATGCAGACCATAATAACTACAGATCTTAGAGTGTATTGCTTCAACTGAAAATGCTACTCCAGACGACGTATTCTAACGTCTTGTCTTCTAAACGCAACGATGGCTGAAGCTCTTGGGAAGTGGCCATTATCACCACCACCTGCTCCTGGCAAGAAACCATGCTGGCGGCAGAGAAAACTTCCATATAGCACCTTTCAAGTATAAGTTCATAGAACAGTAATGAAAATGAAAATGAAAATCCTTTGTTTAAAAGAAAATTTTAAAAAAGTAATTATTCTCCTTTGAGACAAATCCTGCTTGTTTAGGTAAAATATTCACATTCAAGAAGAACTTTTTTTATAGTTTCACCTTTACATCAAATGCTGAAAGAGGAGATGGATTTGCATGATTATATACACATTTCCCTAAATTAAAGTGATAATACAGGTATTTTTCACTGATTTTTTCTGACATCTGTAACCCTATCACTTCTCATTAACACCGTACGACGACTGTAGTCCATTCTGCATTTTTGCATCTATGAAAACTGGTTGCAAAAAGCCATTTAACAGCCCTAAAAACTTACACGTGTGTTGAAAGCATTTCCAGGGGTTGAGTTTTAGTAATGTTTAAACTCATGTGCAGCAGTTAAGCTCAGAGTTAGACTGCTTCAACAAGCTGCTGTCCACATGACTCACAGCTCATCACACATGCATCATTTTGATGTAGCTTGCATGCAGCAGGAAAGTCCCAGCCTCTTCCTCTTCGTGAGAAACCGACTTAGTAATAAGAAAAACTAGCTCTTTGCACATGCACACACACGCGCACACACACACACACACACACATACACACACACACACACACACACACACACACACACACACACACACACACACACACACACGCTTTGATCTCTGATGTCACTTAGTGCTGTTCCACCTGAGCCTCACAGTGAACCGATCGTTACCCGGCAGTATTGATCTCTCCCTGTGTCTCTCTGTCTTCTTCTCTCACCACACATTTTTTTTCTGCCACACCTCCGCGTTCTCCTCTCTCTTCTCCTCATCTCTTTATCAAACTGTCATTTAGTTCCCAGACCTTTTTTCCCCTCATTCTTCCTCTGTAATGGTTCTCCTCGTTTCCCTCCCTCCCCGTCTCTTTTTCTCTCATTTCTGCTCGACCTGATATGAGGCAGTAGTATCCACTACAAAATGAAGCTCCCTCTGACCACAGCTACTTTTATTTATTCATTTAAATAAGTGAATTTTAATGTCTCTCTCTACATGCTGCCATCCTGAAAAAAAAAATAATTTCTCTGGGTTTCATTGGGGAAAAAAAAAAATAAAACAACTTAAAACAGGCCGTTTGTTTAGGCGATCCACTTGCAGTTACATGTCCACAGGACTGAAGGGTCATCTGCACCATCACCACTGTCTACCAACAACCCATCCTCCCTCCATGATCAGGGCTGGTAGTGATAAGGCCCTCAGGGGACCAACACAGACACTTAGGGAAGCGGCGTATCAGCTCAATAAACAGCAATTTATTGGCAGGGGACTGAATACACTGCCATCCTTGGAAGCTATCAGCAGAGCTTCTTATTGGTGCTGAGAGATATTAATGAAGAGAGGAGAGGGACCACACCAGCATGGCATGATACGTGTGCCTGCACAGAAACACACTTTATGTGGACTAATAGGAGGAGAGTTTATTTGAATAAGCTCTGTTTTTGCAAGATCCTGCTCAGTTGTTAATATTTACTTATTTACTACAATAAGGGAACTGGAAAATACATAATAAAAGGGATTTGCATCATGCTACCTAAAGCACTTATTTGGTCCCAGACTGGTCGACAAAAAAGAGTAAGAAAAAAGTCTTTTATACATGATGACACCAGGAATTGTCTTAAAACTTCCCACAAAAAAAAAAGAAAAAAAGAAAGTGTTTTCCTCTCAGCATTAGGTGCTTCTGCCTAATCACATGTCATCCACCCAATCAGACTAGAAAGACTAGTTACACATTCCATGTGCAGCTGTTACAGATAAAGAAAGATATGCTTATTTTGCAGGACAGAGCAAATTCACAGAAAGTTTATTAGACTCTAGAAGAGAACACAGATATTATTGGGTCCCAATAAGAAAAACAAAAAAAAACAGGGGCTCCAGTCCACTTGTGATGCATGACCTGATATTACTACTGTACATTAGCACCAAGCTTAATTCAGTATAAACTATCCATAAACAGAAATACTATCATTCATTTTTTTTTAAATAAATTCATCTTGAATGAATGGCTCCAACAAATTAAACGAATTAACAATCTCAATAAACACGAATCAAAGATGTGTGCTCATTTTCATACAGGTAAGAAGACAAAGAAAGTCTCCTCCTCTAACTTTAACTTCCGGGCGATTGAAGTGAAAGTGGAAAGCGACACTGAGTCGCTTCAACTTCTAATCAGGAGTCCCTTCGTTTCTGACCCGAACCTTGACCCTTACAGTTCAGTACTATTCTGGTCATTTTTACGTTTGGGGAGAGCAGGGGACCTTGTGATTTCAAGCCATGAATTCTTTTATCATCAAGTAAACAAAAAGTTCAAAAAAAAAAAAAAAAAAAAAAAAGAAGAAGTCCTGCTCACCTGTACCATTCCAGTCCCTTATCGTAGAAGCGGTCAAAGAAGTGCGGCTCAGCGCCCACGGCTCTCACGTCCGGGTGGATGCGCAGGAACTCCAGCAGAGCCCGGGTGCCACCTTTCTTCACCCCGATGATGATGGCTTGAGGAAACTTTTTGGTGCCGAAATTATTGGCTATAGAGATATTGTTAGATGGAGCATCGCTGTTCGACAAGTCCGACAGCTGTTCCCGGACAAACGAGACCGGGGACGCGTTATACGCGCCGAGCTGCTCCGGTGACTGTTCGTGTCCATCATTTAAGATATTTTTACTCTGAAGATTAATTTGTCGGTCAAACACGGGCCTGGGCAGTGAGTCGCAGTATCCGTTGAGGCAGTAAAAGAGGTAAGTGAAGAGAATGATCATGGTAAAGAAGACGGACAGCTTGGACTGCACCTTCAGGTGTCCAAAGTTGAACGCAGCTCTCCATTTACTACATCCCATGAGTCGCAATCCTGAGCATGGGGACACAACGCAGGAAACATGGCATATCAAAGGACTTCATACTAATGTCTTTTTTAAAAAACGAAGAAGTAGTTACTCAAACTGGGAGCGCTTTAAAAAAAACACCGCGTTCGTGCCACAACAGCAAGTGGCACAAAACTTGCCCACCGCGCGTTAAAAAGCTCCACATGTTCCTCAGTTTATCTTATCCGTCCCTTTGTCTTTCAACTGGATTCGTCAGCTCCTTAAAGCATCAAAGGCAACTTGTAGATTTATTCGATAACTTGAGCTAAGTCCCCAGCGAGGCGAGGCTGAACAGTGGCTGTGGATTTATGTCCCGCAGCGCTCCGTGCCTTCTGTGCGCTCCCGTGGCTCCATGGCAGCGGCTCTATAGGAAACCCTCAACACCCCTTTCCGTCTGACTGCCAAATCCACGCCTTGTTTATCAAACACACGCCCCTTCCATCCTCAGCCCGTGCGACACTAAAATAGCAGAGAAAATAATTAACAGGCGCGTTGCACCCTCTGACAGAGACGGAGAAACTCTCATATCACTTTATTTTGAAAGCAATTTTGCAGAAATATAGGCACAGTCGTTAGTTTAATTGTATTTAATGCATCTGAAGAGAAGAAAAAAAAACGCTGGGAACATGATTAAGAGGGGATATTAGTTTTTGATTGCAGGCTGAGGATGCTGTTCCCTTCATTTCCCCTTCAAATCACCACATCTACGGTTTAACCTACTGCAGATTTGGAGACATTATTATTGGACTGAGCTGCAGGTTGCCTCTTGGTCAGATTGTCGGTTTTGAATGGCCGGCCAGTGGCCACCTGCTGTCTGCTAGCCCCCACTTGACCACACACCCCCATGGAGCCAGCCATGACACACACATTTAACCTTTACACTCCTGCCCAACAGGGACAAACAGGTGTCCCCAGCTTTTTCTATTTCCTTTCTCCCTGTGTGAGTGAGTGTGTGTGTGCATGTGTGCGACTATGGTAAAACTATGGTAAACATGCAGTAACCCAGACCACCATCACTTTCTCTCTTCATCTACTTCCATTTTTGCTGTAAAGATAAATAGGAAATATTGATAAATGTTGTGACTGCAGGCACGAAAGGAAAAATGTACAGTGAAGCTGTCGAATAAGACCTCAGGTGTTTGGAACAAAATCCTTCCTATATCCCTGCGAAATCCACCCATTTGTGCCAGAATCTTACCAAGAAAACCTAAGGACACAAATCCATATTTTCAGCAACGACACAGACATTCAAAATGTCTGGGATCCCTCTGGAGAAGGCGTACTAGAGGGTTACTGCTGTGCTGAAAAGCCTAAACAGACCCCTGATTTATTTCCACAAGATAAAGATGCTCTCCGATGAACCTCACAGTTTGCAGCTGGTTCTTCCTACTACTCGTGTTCCATCCGGTTTTCTTATTTGTGGCTTTTCTCTCAGCTCCAGTCATCTCGTAATCAGTCTAACAAGCACTGTCACTGTCGAAATGGAAAGCCGATGCTCATATAGGACATTCTGCTAGCCAATCAAAAGCCCCAAGCTTAATAAAGAAATGTGGAAAGAGGCTACTTCAGTGGTTATTGCAGTGCTCACCACATTATCACCAATTCTGGCTCTAGAAAGATCTTTTTTTTTTTTTTTTACAGCTGCATATCGGATAGCAATGGAAACTCTCTCACCCACATAGTCCCATGTCAGATAGGGGGTGTCTGTGTTGACCATCGTCTGTAACTCTCTGAACCTGATGATCCGACCCACTTCACTATGTCCCGCAGCGCTTCACACTGCGACTGGTGTGAAGCTGTGCGGAGGAGAGAGGAGGTAGGCATCTCTAGCTTCTCTCTAGCTCTCTCTTTTTTCATTCAACAGTTTGTCAGAGAGCATGTCTTAAGAACTAGTTCTGAGGGACCTCAGCCCTTAGGCTATCTCATTTCATGTTATATGCTAGATGCTCTTACTATGTATATGTTATAAACACAAATAGAGTTCTGAGGGATTGGACAGTCTTTGTCTGAACAACACAGGCTTCTACAGGTGGACCCCAGAACATGTAATTGCTAATCCAGTGCACTTATTTCATGGTTTATTACTGTTTGATGTATTTTGATGTGTTTTTTTTTTTCAATTGTCCAGTTACAATGGAGTGAATCTTGGGTTTATCTTGTTAAAATCTTCCTTTGTTGAGTACAAGTTTCAGTGTCAGACTACATTGTGAAATGGATGCTGCTGAATACTGAACCCATTTTCCTAAAATAGTTTTTTTGATAATATATGTGTTACAGTATAAATCACAAAATATTGGCACCTTCATCTTATATGTTGAAGAATAAGTGAGGTGGTACATGGCAGCACATCCATACGGGTGATAAATCTGAAGGGGGTGACAATATCTATCGACCCAGGCCTCCTCCAACCTGGCAGTACGTCAATTTCCCAGAGTCTCTAAACAGAGAAGGCATCATTTACCCTTCTGTAGTCTCTGTGCAGTCCTCCATATTGATCTGCTGTGATGTTGAAAAACAATCGGAGACGTGCCACTCTGTAGTCAAAGTGATCAATAATATGGGCCTGCTTTGTTTTGTTTAATGTGTTCCATAGGCCTACAGAGCCGTCTTCTCTATACTTTAGGTACAAGGTTCAGAGGATCCCTATTTGTATTTGATTTGTGTCAGCAACATTATGTACTTGTCATAATTGAAGTTTCCTGAAAATATATGTATTTTTGTGAATTCACTTGCTTTTAATGCCATGGCACACTAAAACTTACTGCATAAATAACATGCGATGCATGTTACGTATTATCAGCCCCATGTACAGTCTCTGTGTAATCCTGAATGACAGTCTAATGTATGGGAACTATGTTCACAGTTTACAGGGGAACACCTGAAATAAGGCATTCTCACACACACACACCTGTGTCTGTGAGTGACGTGTTGAATTCCTACCCACCTGTGTAAGGTGTGTGGCTGTGGGAAGGCAGACAGCTGTACAAAGCTCAGCGGTGGCTGCTCTGCTCTGTAATCCTCGGTAAAGTCCCTGTGACGACCTGCGGCGGCTGCTTCAAAGACAGGATCTGTTTCACGTGTTCCCTCTGCTCCCGAGCCTCTCAGGATCATTCACTGCCATCACATGAGACCAGCTGATGTCTTACTGAGCACATAATGGAGGAGAGTTGCATGTGAAATTGTTGGTAAGGTATTTAAAGGTAATTATTAAGTTGTATCATCAAGTACAGAGTTACACGGCAATATCCACCCAAAGTTTGCTAACATTAGCATAAACTACTACTAATATCAGATTAATATAGCCCTGCTGTAACTTTTATTCTGAACTGGTTATTTAACACTGAGTTTTGTGTTTCTTTCCAACAGGATTCCTGTTTTCATGTTTCTCAGCTAATCCCCCCTCACTGTTTCAGGTCAAAGGGAATGCACCAGACACCTCAAGTTGTCCAAAGGGGCGTTGCAGTCATAATCCCACAGGAGAATACAGCTTTGTCCCAGTATTGTACTGGATCACTGAGTATACAATACATGCGACTAGTTACTGAAGAGCTGCTCTTCAAATGGGCTGTTAAGGCACCTGGATGGAATGTGTCTCACTCTGAGCCTGACACACACACACACACACACAGTTGTCACCGAACTCCTTCACATCATCATTAAAAACCAGTGCAGATCAGAGGGTGAGTTTCATGCTGTGGTGTCTCTTTAAGTCAATCTGAGAGATTTAACCCAAACTTCAACAAAAGCTTTAACACTTTCAGTTTCACTGAAGCGAAGATGGTTCCTTCTTTTTTTCCCTGACGTTTGTAATTATGGTCTGTAATATTTGATGTGAATGTACTGTATTGTGTAACCCATGAATATATAACTAGAACTGGATGTCAGAATCAGATATGGTTACTATTCCTGTGGCCCATTCACTCCAGTGACAGTTATTTGCCTCCCTGGTTTGTCTCCGTGATGTGTGGTCCACTCCATTCACTGTACAAGCTGATCTCTCTTTTTCTGGCCTGCTTATCTCATAGATTTTACATAGAGATAATTCACACATACATATGTACAACTTTTCTAGGCTTTAATGAGATTTTGCAAACATTTAAATCTGTATAATTTAAAGCTAAAAATCACAGGAATGTAAAATTATAAAGAAAAATGATTGACTTTGTTTATTGGGGGTCTATGGGGACAGCTCTTTTTGGGTTGTTTTATTTATTGATTGTTTTTTTCACTTGTGTGGTTGGCCACTGGGACAAAATGCTGCTACATGCCGAGCCCCACCTGGGGACATACGCTGGTCTGGACACACCCCTTACTCCATCAACAAAACATCCAAGAAAAAAAAAAAAACACTACAGTAATTACTGGGTAAACTGTTTGAATGACAGCTACCCTCTGTCAACACAGAAAGCACTGCAGGAATTTGTGTTCAGCAGCAAAGATGTCACCAAGAAAACAAACCCCTGCATATTACCATTTTAAGATGCTATACTCAAACAAAGCACAGACACCAACCAATGGGAGAGTCCATACAGCCCCGGCATCTGTGCACTGAGAGTCCCCGTGTTGTGTGAAAGCCAGTGACAGAGCCATACTCTCAGCCATAACTGCAGGGCAGAGCTCTGCGGTGAGCTGGGTAAGTATAGGGCACGGCAGCACTGTACATTATCACATGGGTGTGGCTACAAGCTCGCTGCTCGAAAAAATGTTTTCAGCTGAAGAGTAAAGAAGGCACGTAAAGTGGCAGGCATGCCTGCACAGGATCATTGGCTCACTGAGTGACATGGGTAAATGTGAGGGTAATAATAAAAAAAAACTGTTTACCAGCTTAAAGCTGAGTCATCACAGAGGGAAAAGGTGAGAGCTGCTGCTTCCATGAGACCCAACCTGATGCATGCCTGTCTTATCATATTTAAACTTTTACTACAGTAGATTGTGGTTCAACAGTGGCCATTATCTTTATTAAAGCCTCCCAGTTTTCCATGTTGGTTGTTTAAAGGGAGGAAAAGCAGCTTTTAACTTGTGTTTATTTGTTGATACAATTTGTTTTTGAATGAGCAGACTGAAAGAAAATGCCTCTTGGTTGAGAAAAAAAATTGGAGGGCAACAAAGAGACTTCAGATGGTTGATGCATAGTGAAAACATTAAGACTGATATTTTGTCTGTCATTCAGTCATTATAAATGTACTCTCTGTGTAATAGGACTGCAATAGCGAGCTCTCAATCTGTGTTGACAGGATGCTGACCAATCACACGCTCCCAGCGTTTCAGGCCCATTCACAACCCGATGGAGAAACAATACAGGAAGAGATAAGGCCTCAGGTGTGTTATGCAATATTGAGATCCAGACTAAACAACATGGACAAAAATCAACTTATCTCTTGACATCTGACATTTCTGTTACAATGAGATCAAGAGAAGAAAAGAGCCTGAGGCAAAATGTAACATTCAGCAGACGAGGAGTCATTTTGAAATGTGCATTTCCAAATTGTCAAACTGTTCCTTTAAGGACAATACTTGTATAAATGGACTTAGTTATGTTCCAGCTAAGCCAGCTGTCTCCCTGCTTTAACTTCATATTTAGCGGACAGATATGAGAGTGGTGTCGACCTTTACAAATAACCCTCAGCTTGAAAGCGAAGCATGTCCATTTATTTAACATAAAATATACACGTGAAGTTGGACAAAAACAAGTTGGGACATAAAACAGCCAAGAACCAAACAAAGGAATGAAGCTGCAGCACAGGTGACGTCAGGTCCTTTTAATGACAGTGGAGCTATCAGCTGATCTGCTCTGTTCTCCACAGCAGTAAGCAATCGACCTCTTTGATAGGTTATCTGACAGGTGTAATTCAAGGTAATAAGACCACCCTGTAAAATGTGCTGATTACAGTCGCACGGCAGCCTCTCAACTCTACCCACAGGTTGTGCGAGTACATTTGATGCGTGTGTGTCTGCGTGTGTTTGCATGCAGGCATCCCTTCGGTGACCTTCCATTTTCCTCTGCATCAAATCCAAACATTTAGCCAAGAATCTTGGCCTGCATGCTACAGCTACTGCAGGATTTACTGCACCATGTACAGAGGATTTCCAGAACCATACGATTCCATGATCTACAGTCATGATGTCATTCATGCAATAAAGACTGGCCTATAATCATTCTGGTCACTTCTTCTGTCTGCTATGAAATTCCACAGAGGAGGATGATATATCAGAGGCTGGACATGGCTGTAAATATAGAGATGCACCGCACAGACCATCTGATAGGTACTTGCAGAACCCAAGGACAAAATAAAAATGACAAATGCTAGCATTGGTCTCCAGCATGGTGGATGCATAAGTTTGGAAAAAAGGAGCTGTTCAGAGTTCTGACTTTATCAACATGCCTCACAATCCTCTGTTTGATTATTTGACTATTTAAGCTGCAGAAATCAATGGATTGGAGTGCGAGGGGTCCTCCGGAAAACTTGTCAGATCTTCAGCAGTCTCACCACAGAATTATACCCCTATGAGCCTGAGCCTGACCCACTGAAACAGACAGGCAGCCTAAACAAACATGACCCTCCTAACCACTACTACACCACACACACAGACACAGAAACACACACACACACGAACAGCACTCACACACACCAAAGTCTGCTTTCAGAGCATATCACCATTCCAAGTCTGCAACAGAGGCCAAGAGAAAAGCTCCTGATTAAATAGTTTTGGAGCGTGCGTCGCTCCGGCTCGGGGAGCTCAGCAGCTTTGAAGCCAGTTGCCGAGTTTTGCCTGTTATCTGCTCTCGGGGACTGAAGATAACGCAGTCAGACAGCGCTCAGAGACGATGTTTACAAACAGTCAGTGGCGCTGTCAGGAGGAATTCGTGGTGAAGCAGAAATGCGGCTCAACAGAAGGCAAATCAGACGGTGATGACTAGAGAGATGTAGCTTGAAACCTGGATGTGCTTCTACCTGCTGCTGCCAGACATGCTATAAAGCACGCTGTGTAAACTTTGTGTCAACTCATATCTTACTTCTGTTTTCAGCTGGATGTCAGTTAAAGGGTCAGGCCACCCACATCACAAAAAAAAAAACATTTTCTCACTTTGCTCTGGTAGTAGATCTATGCAGATACAGTAGCTTTGATTTTATTTGCAGGTTTTCAGATATCTGTCTCTGGCCTGATAAAAACCCAGAATGATAAAAAACTTTCCCCCTTTTATAATTGGAATATTAGGCTCTGTGAAAACGTATCTATTATGAAAGCATTTGAGAAAAGACACCTTTTTGAACATTAGCTTCTCGTCCTCCCTTTGATGTCAGGGCTTTCACCCTGCCTTAGAGTATGACTAATTGAAACAGGTAGAATTATACCTTTAGAAGTGGCTGAACAACACTTTTGTGCAAAGTAGCTCATGTCAAGTGGTCTTAGGCTTCCCACTGTCTTCAGTTTTAGTCCTCTGGAGTCCACCTGCAGGCACTTTTCTGAGCAACATAATAGGGTTTTACATGTATATAGGCACATGTATAACATTTACACGTCGGAGCCGTTGTGAGACATGTAAGAAGAGAAGCAATAAGTCAGTAAAGTCCCTTGTTGCTTTCTAACTCAAATCCCATCTGGAGCTGAAAGGTGTCGATACTGCGCTGTCTTCGCCGCCTGTCCACTGACTTATTGAGCAGCAGCTCAATGCTCTGGATCTGCGAGTATGATGTATGGCAATACATGCGTGGGGTCCGCAGGGACCTGAGAGATGCCTCTGACACTGGGGGACACACAGCAGCCCTGGTGAGCTGGGCGTTGCAGTCGACAGGCACAGCACATGTCAGGGCATCAAGATGGATGGTAGAGATTTGCTCTGTGTCCAGAGGATGGAGCATAATTTAGCCCAGATGCTGAGTGACTCTCATCCCACTGACTGCCTGGTTAGCTGCCTGCGGGTTGATGCTGTTTGCAGCCAGTTTATGATTTAACTTCTGACCACACAATCTTCTCACACCAGGAGTAGGTTACACAACACACTTTGTCTTTTTTCACTCAGACAGTTTGAAATTTTCAGACAAATTTACAGCTTGTGTTAACAGGCCTACTTTTCTAAACTCAAGGCAGCAAACAAACAGCTACCAGTGAGCGATCTTACAAGTAATTACAAGTTTTCTACCAAGGTTCACTACGTTGCACAGTTTTCAACAATTTCACACGGGCAAATTCACAAATACAGAGTAAGAGGCACATGGCTGAGATCACAGACACACCCTGGTACTAACAAACTAATTGGCTGCAAGCAGCAGTTGATCAGAGCATAATTACTTTTGTGCAAAATTACATCACTCATCACTGGCTGAAAGCAAGTTCAGGCCTGATTTTAGGGCATTCTGGGAAATGTAGGAAACACCCAGTGTAAATAAATGTAAATTACCACATATCCCAAAATACACTGAACATCTCTATTCAGCGCCAATCTGTAAAGCACTTTGACAGTTGCTGTTGCTGAAGGAGGGACGGGCATTTTACCACCACACTAACCATTCAGTGACGTTCAACCAGACAAGATGTGGTGTAACATTCCTGAAATGGAGGTTGAACTGCCTTCCTATCCGCTAGGATACCACAAAACGTACCATGATGGGGGTGTGGTAAAACCCGCAGTGTGTATCAGCAGCCCCTATGGGAAGGCAGTTCTGTTTGAATGTTTTAACGGCTAAATCTAAATCTTTATCTAGTTTGAGAGCATGGTGCTTCCCCGGCTCATAACAAAAGCGTTATCTGTGTGTGCATACGGGTCTAGTTTTTGTGTGTGTTTTGGCACAGCAAGCTGCTCTAATATGCCCTAATAACCATGATGTCATCCACCTGTTTCTTGGCTCGGGGGCAGCGATGACTGATGGGACAATTTTGCATAATCATCTTATCTGATTTGGAGCTTATGAGCTGAAACCCCGAGAAATTACAAACCATAAATGTGAAAAGTCGCCTATTCCAAAATACTCTGGGGATTTATCCACTTTGGGAAAAATGGTCCAACAGAGTGTTTTCCACTCAGTTTCTCTAAAATAATGTTTAGCAAGACTGAAAAAGTGTTTGCTTTGTAGACCAAAACATTTTCTTTCATAAAATACACTAATTTGGTTTCATTTACCCTTTCAATCATTTTGTGGTGGGGGATTTCTTCCTATAAGCTGTTCATTTTTAATGGAAGATTCACCTGTACAGCCCAAAAAGGGAAGGTGGGCGTCCTTGAATGCAACAGGGCAATAAAAATACTCTAAAATGACCTTCCAGAAGATGCAGCTGTCCTCTGAATACCCTTTCCTTTTATAATATTGTGTTGGAAACACATAATTGAGCTCTTTCATGCCTATACAGAGATGTTTTTCCCACTGAATCAAACATTAACCCTGTCTCTAAAATGCCTCGGGTCAGCCAGGTTAATGCAGCGTCTGTGCGACTCGACACTACACTAACTGCCCTCGGAGTAGATTCACCATTAACCTGAAGTTCAAGGGTAAAAAAAAAGGTGTCCTGAGTTTACACCACACTGCGAAAGCACTTCTTTTTAGTGGCCTCTTTCATTTCACCGATGGAAAGTCAGATGTGAAACCCAAAATGTTGCCTCATGAATGTGAGTCATACAGTGGGTAACGTCAGTGAGCAGAGGATAATTTATTGCTGATGCATCCGTCTTGTAGTTGAGCACGAAGAGGAAGCATTTTATGAACCACATCCCTGTTCAAACCAGTTTGGTAGTTAACCTATTTGTGGTCCAGACACATACCGCTTTGTTATTGCCAAACACTCCTTTGAATTCAGGTTTACCAAGAAGTAGAATTGTGAGGCGCTGACAGGAAGCTTACTATCATTCACCTGCATCAACCTCAGAGGAAAAACCCCAGTAAGACATTTAACCAGTGTCTCATGGTGTTTTTTCTTCTTCCTGAGTATAATTGACTCAGACTTCATTTTTTTAAAATGTAGTGATGTGTAGATTCAGGCAAAGAAAGAAAAGAAAAATGGGGGGGGGGGGGGGGGGGGGGGGGGGGGGGAACTAAAACCTTGAGAAAGAAGTTTCCTTCTGAGAATCCAAGGGAAACGTAATTCTAGTAAACATTAGAAATCATGAAGTGAAGCCGAAATAACAAGCTGAAATTTAAAAGCAACGGGTTTAACTACTGTGACATGGATGAATCTAAAAAGGAGAGACTAGCGGAAAATCACAGAAAGAATAGAAAGAAGCACAAGAACACCAACACAGTGTGTTGCTAGCTGCATTAAAGCTATGGTCTGTACAGATGACAAATTATCTGAGCAAATACACAAACTTTCCAGTGGTCAGATTTGCACAAACAACACAAGTTAAAAAAAAAAAAATCACTTTGTTTTCTGTTTGAACCCACCTGAATATCTTTGGTCATCCCTTCACTTTTTCCATTTCATTTTAATTTGTACAATACTTTGGTTTGTGACTACATACCATTGTTTAGTCCTAATTTGCAAATCTTAATTAATGCACGCTAAAAACACAAACAATGGTTACATTGGTAAAGATTTTATTTTTTATTTTTTTAAATAACAAAGACACTTCTTTTAAGTGGCTGAGGAAAACCAAAAAAAAAAAAAAGAAGACAGAAAGGAAGAAGTTTCAAGAAGCACAGAAGCATGAAGTAGATATAAATAACAGGAAGAATAGTGAGTCATCAAAAAAAGTAAATTATGGTTTGAATGCACCAAAAGTCACAGACTTTACCTGTTATGTGAAGTAGCAAACACATTCTCATGTACCTGCATTTGCTTTGTGCTTATCTGCCATTTAGCTGATCCTGTACATGTATGATGGTGCAGAGCATAACACAACCACTGCCAAGGATGTGGGTTTCATTACTAGCGGGACCACCTATGCTAAAAATGCATGCAGTCACAGTACAGTAAGGCAGCCTGGGTAAAAAACATCCACCAAATGGACTACGCTATGTTAAAAGAATAAACTTCTGAGCGTTTTCCTGCCAAAAAAACAGAAGAGGAAATTTACTCAGCCATAACAACCTCAATGCAAGGTCAGGCTTCTCTGCCACACTGAGGGCTGAACTTCATTTGAATACCTTTGGCAGCGAGTAGCAGTGAAGTTGGATAGATGTGGAGTGGTGCTCCAGAATATTCAAATTGTTGATGCTGAGAGTTCAGCGACATCTACCAATGTTATGATGACCTCTCGTAATTGCACGCTACAAGAAGTGATGTTTTGAAAGAAAATATGCTTCAAACTTAACTTGTCTGTGGTGAGACCAGTAAAATAGAGTACGGTGTGTTTTTCTCTGTGTGTGTTGTGGTTTGTGTGTGTGTGTGAATTCTATATGTGAATGACATGAGACAACAATGCATGTGATAACAGAAGGTGGAAAGAGACTCAGCTCAGGGGTGCGTGTGTGTGTGAAGAGCACGGCAGCCTGTTGACTGGCACACATTTTTCTGTGTTTGTGTGAGTGTGTGTGTGTGTGTGTGTGTGTGTGTGTACTTCCTTTGTAATGATAGCCCTCAGTCTCTCACCAGGCGGCCAGGCTACTCCTCTAAACCTCAGGGTCTCTGCCAACACCCAGAGCCCAGAGAATATGGCCTGCAGCTGGGCCACAGACAGAGCCTGAGGACCTATTAGCTACTGAAGCAACCGGCATCCATAATTAATTCAAGACAGCAATCACACACAGTTTGTGTTCATATCAAGCAAGTTTCCGCACATGCAGCAGTCAAAACATGCAGGTAGCAGACCAGAACCGATAGTATCAGATTCTGTTTACATTATGCTATTCACTTAACTGGCAAAACCCAGGAACCTACACCTACACACACATCTGATCTAAAAGAATGACAACTCCATCTAGAGGTCAATCCAGGAAACATCAGTTCAACAGTTCCTCTTCCAGTCCAAAAGTTCAAGACTTTCTTTTCTTAAGTCAAGATGACTAAACCACACTGTACAAATATTCCCATCCCAAGTCCTGCATTGAAAAGTAAAAACATGTAATACACTAAATGTATCAAAAGTAAAAGTATTCAAGGTTTCATTATTCTAATTACTGAAGCATTAACATGTAGGCAGGATTTGTCATGACTAGCCCCTATGGGGACTGTTTTCTGAGCCCTTGTTTTGTTTTGAACCCTTTTGTGGACTCTTGGACTCTTGTTTAGTTACGTTTTGTTCATAGTTCCTATTTTATTTTGAAATCATGGCCCTTTTGTATCTTGTCTTGCTCTACTTCCTGACTTTGTCTTGTTTCCCTCCATTTGTGATTGTCTGCCCCACCCTAATTGGTTTCACCTGTTGCCCATTGCCTTGTGTATTTAAGTCTTGTCATTTCCCTGTGTTCTTGTCAGTTTGTCTGTGTCTGTAACCGAGTCTGTGCCTGTGTTGATACCCAAGTCTGTGTCTTCCCCGCGTTCGTTCCCGTACCTGTGCCTTGCACTTTTCCCCCACCTCATGGACTTACCTTGGTTTCCTGTTTTCAAGTAGGAACTTTTATGTTTTTGTTTAGTTTTGTTCCTAAGTGTTTTTCTGCCATGTGGGTCCAAGTCCTTAACGCGCCCCCCGTGACAGGATTGCAGTTGGTGGAATTTAATACTATTTTACATACTGCAAGTTTGTAGTTGTAGTTTATGTTTAATAGTGCATCATATTTTATGTGCCCAGAATATGTTTAGTATGTAAAATCTGAATTTTTAAAGTAACTAGCTGTCAAATAAATATAAAAATACAGTAAAAGTATCGTCATGTTTCCTTCTTTCCTTCCTTCCTTGGTGAATTGTACTTCAGTAATTGTACATTCGACCACTGCAAATAAATAACAGACAAGGCAAAAATGTATCAAACTATAATTTAATCTTCTTTTATATGAGTGCCAATAAACTGTCACAAAGGAGGATAAATCAGAATGTTTTTTTCCACTTCACTTGTGACTCAGATGTTTCTGTAAAATGTAAATGCACAAAGGTTGTGAGAGATGTATTCATTTGCATTTTCGCTCAGGCGAAAGGTATCTGTTCAAGTATATAAGCTTACAGTACATGGACAAACGAGTTTCTTTGCTATTCCATGATTTCAGAATAAACAGATAAAAACAGATACCAAAAGTGCAGACGGACAAGAATGTGAACTTCTTCAGTGCATAGATAATATGGTTACATTTACCTTTGGGAAGTGAATCAGAGTAAATGATACAGGAAATATAATGTAAAATTATGTGAAAAAACAGCAGCACTATGTGGGAAGCATCCACATATCCACTGATAAATGTCACGAAGAGTGACATAACAATAATGGAGTCAATATGTATTTCAATATGAGGTATTCAAAGAATATAACAAAGTTTTTATTTGCAGGAATATTTGCAGAGGTGTAGTCTGGTCCCTGTGTCAAAGGCTGGTCAAAGATTCTTCAGTGGACAGGACGTCCCTCTCAGGCCTTTGTCCTGTCCACGTCACGCGCTGACCTGACCTGTCCACTGGTCCTGGACTGAGCAGCAGATACAGCAGGTGAAGTGAAAAAACTCATTCCTCGCTCTTTATTGGTTGTCCTTGCCTGAGACAGATATCCGAAAAGAACTCATGGTTACAGAAAAATTTCATATCAGTCAAATCATACAAAAATAGATTATTTTTAGCAGCACAACATTGTAATAATTGTAATTTAAATCATGAAGTGGAAAAAACTCCCCCACATTAAATCATACCAAATCTTTTCAAAGAATATTTTGCTGTTTAAACAGCCCAGTGCTTTATAAAGTAGTTAAAATCAGCTCCTATTTGACCAGCTACAACAAAAATGTCCTATATCCTGTGATATAAATAGACATAAGTGTGTTTTGCTGTTAAAACATTTACAATTTTCCTTTACTGGACTGATTTAGTTTTAAGGCCTCTCCCAGTTTGTTGCTGCAGGCCCAGAGCAATGGAGGTGAATGGAATTTCATTTGTGCTTGGAGCACAAAGGAGTGTAAAAAAACACACCCTCAAAACCCTCAAAACTCTCTGGAGAAACAGTGTCCTACTTATTTGAGAGAATCCACAGATCTCACTTTGGACAGTCCTCATTATTTTCCACTTTTGGTTGAAAATAGTTACAAATCAAAATAGCTGACAGTGAGGTTTGTGGATTGTCCTGAGTTTTCCATTGTTTCTGGTGGGGCAGGTTTTACGATTTGGTGGAACTGACCCTTTTCAGCCTGCATGTCTGGGATCTGTGGTCACCTTACCCTTGTTGGGGACAAACTTGAGCGAGTGGCTGAAGATTCAAAAACGTGAGACTCCCTCTTCTGGACCATCATTCACAAACTCATGGCCCAGACCGTTGCCACACTTGCCACACAGGACCTGGGTGATTGTAAATGATGGTTCAGCAGTAAATCAAAGATGGTACAGTCCTTTAAAATAAGCAGTGGTAAATTTATGAGTAGTAACATGAGATTAATGGGTCTCTGACCTTGAAGGCAGTGAGAGTCTCCATCATCTTGGTGACACTGTCCTCCCTGACGGTGTCAGTGAAAGCTGGCCAGGGAGACGAGTGGGCAAACTTGGACCGACTGGAGAACAGGGGATGGTTGCACTTGGAGCACACATATATACCTGCAGGAGACATTTACTTTTTAAAATAGTTGCTTTGTTTCACTTCCTGCCTGAAAAAGATAATTATTTAGGGAAGTGGTTTAGAGGTCTTGACCCCCTTATAGACCCAAAGGCTTTATTTTGAAGGGTTAAAAGCAAATTATATTACTGCTGTATTTTCACCATTATTGTTATCTATTGGTATTGGAAGCTTTGCTTTAATTCGAAATAGTTTTAAGTACAAGCGAACACAAACTGCTCTTTATCAGTAGCCTATATTCCCAGATTCTGTCACGCCACATGCTCTTCCTCTGCACCATCGTTTTATTACACAACACTTAGATATGTACGTACTAATAAAATAGTAAATTAGCTAAAAAGATGTTTTAAATAAACTTTACAATAAGCAATGAGTAGTAATAGTAGAAAATAAAAATAAAATGGTAATTTCATCCTCCATAATCCGGACTAGAGGGAGGTTACATCACATCACTGCTTACTGAATAACAGTCACCGCCTGCTCACCTGGTTTGAAATGATCCTTGTAGATCTCACCGCCTAAAAACCGACAGAAAGACATATTGCGGTGTCTCTACGGACCGAATAGAGGCTGATTAATTCTCTATCTGGCGACAGTGAGAGCTGACCGGACAGAGCAGGCAGGATGTGTGGCTGTCTCCCTCCTCTCGTGTGAGGTGATCCTGGCTGGAGATTTAACGGGATCTCCGCCCACTGCAGTCATCCGCATTAACGCTAGATGTCAGTGTCTGACAACAAGCTCGCAGGTGTTTTTTGGATGGAAAAATGGCATCTACAGACAGAAGTGTAATGGAAATCAGATCAGTATATAGTATATAACTTGTCATTAAGTGGCTTCTGAAGTTGTCCCCATAAACAAATGCTGACCTTGCACATATATTACATGTATAGCTCTCTCTCACAGTGCCTCAGCACTTTTCTGTTTTTATCCACTAGCAGTTTAGAGAAGATTTGTCTTTGGGATCATCACCATCTGTCTCATTTTAGGCTTAAGAGGTCTCAGTGGAATAAGATACTGGATGTCAATTTTATTTCAGGGTCTTTTTTTTTTCCAGAAACATGTTCATATTACATTCAGATAACTAGGACTTCTAAGCTGCCATAGCACAGCATTAATACTGTTTTGTTAAAACTCAAATTAAGGAGACAAGTGATTTGCAAATCCGAAAGCCTGAGTTATTTTATCCATCTGTGACACATGCAAATTGTTCTCAGTGCTGCTTGCAAGCACCTACAGTGAGGTGTGATCTGATGTGATGTCCACTGCTGCAACTTGAATTACTTACTTGTTAAATGATACAGATTGTTTAATATGTGAAGAGAAGACATGGCAACCTTTTTTTGTGCAGTGGGGTTGATTACATTAAAATCCATATAGCTTTTCAACCTCATCATGCAACACATAAGTAAACTGAACTCTACTGCTTTAAAGGTTTTTGGAAGAGAGAAAATAATCATGAATCATACCACAGTTATTTCCAGCACACACACACTGTTGTCACATCCAGCTCTTAAGTCAGGTCCTGTTTGTCAGTTTTCCTTGATGCCAGTTTAATTTTCTGTTTTACTTTGAAATCACTTACCCCCGTTGTCTCTTTTGTAGATTCACTTCCTGTCCTCCTTTGTTTCCTGCCTTTGTGATCACCTTCTCTGCCCCTAATGTGTTGCACCTGTGTCTAATTGTCTTCCTGCCTCCTAGTGCATTTAAGTCTTGGCCTCCCCTTTGTTCTCTGCCAGATCGTCTTTGTCTGTATAGTCAAGTGTTACAGCATTTGTTCCTTGTGTTACTCCCTGTGTGTTTTGACCTGGTTTGTTTTCCTTGCGGTTTTTGCCTTTGCCTAACAATTTTGATACCTCTGCCTGGTTTTGAACTGCCTTTACCCGAATCGTGCATTTGAGTCCCTTTCTGAGCCCTCTCTTTGACAATTGTGAGGAGAAAGTCGATGTTTAATCACAGAGATACACATCTAACACGTTCTTTGTCACTTGCTGTGGAGGTGTCATCTCAGACAAATCATGTTGACTTTATCAGACCCCGACAGCTATCAAGAAGATAACCATGAATCTTTTAGCTTTATTTTACAATTGAAACACAGTTTCATAGTTTCATATTGAAAATGAATATCTTTTTTCTTGGTAGAAAGAGAGAGTTCAGACATTATATTTCCATCCATTGTAGGTCTTTATCCTTCATTCATATTTGCAGTAGTGCTTGAGTGCCTCTGGCAGCTCCAGCCAGTCAATGGCCATCCTGTGGACAATGTGCTTCTGGATGGCCTTCCTACACAATGTCTGCAAGGATGAGACTGGAGCAGAGAAGAGAGAACAAATAGACTGTGGATTAGCAAAATGGAAGGAATAAAGAGAAATAATTTGAGAAATGTGCATTAATATTCATTAAAAGCATGGATGGACTGATGAGCCATCATATTGGTCCATAGGCCCCTGAACCAGAGCCCCTGTATGATGTGAGAGTTAATACTTCTAGCTGGAAAGTCAATTATGTGGCCACAAGAGACACATAATGACTGTAAAGAGACACGAAGCAACTAAAAGGAGACACAGAACAACCACAAAGTGACGCAAAGCAGCTAGGGCCTACAAAGACACACAACAAAGAGACTCCGATCAATTACGGAGACACAAGATGTCCACAATGAGACACAAAGCAACCATAAAGAGACACAAAGCGACCTCATAGAGACTCAAAACAACCAACAAGACATGCAAAACTACACAATAGGGAAGAAAAGACAATTTCAAAGACACTGAGAAAAACTAGAGATTCAAAGTGACTACAAACATCGTCTCTCAGTGTTTTTGTGTCTAAGAGTCTGAAAGTCCGAATTCACCTTCAAAATGTGGCTGAAAGAGACACAAAACAGCCCATCATTTGTTCTCATTTAGTGTCTCTTTCTGTAAGTGACATGTCTGTACCCAGGGGCTCACTGTCTCATAATCCATCCATGATTATAAGAACCACTGTGACACTCACATCCATACTCAACCTGGACAATTCTGACACACTTAGTAGCAGCAAAGACGTCCACCACTGCGTAGAGAGGCTGGATGGTGGGAATCCCCTTTGCAGAAGCTCCCATGTCCTCTCCATTGATGATGATATGCATATCACCCAGGTCTCTTCCTTTAGGCACATACAGTACTCCTATCCTGCTGCGTCTGGCTGTGGGAGGAAGTGCGTTGGTCTTATACAAGTCATCCAAAATGTGGCTGTAACGTCCCGGCCGGCTCCTGCCGACGAGCTTGTCTCTGGGGATTCGAACATTCTCAATGTACAAGTGAGAGTCAGTGAAGAAAGTCTTTGGATTCACGTTGTTTCCTCCTCCATCTACAGCTCTATCTTCAACTTCCCCCCGCCCGAGCCTCTGACCACCAGCCAGTCCTCCCTCGCCCGGCTCCTGGACCTCAGGATCCTCTATGATCTTGTTGTGGTTGCGAGTGATAGCAAAGATCCAGCTGTCTCCAAGGTCTGTAAGGTCCGGGATGGAATATTCAGGTACCACTTCTAAGTCCAAGGGATTCCTGGCAGTCAGGCCGATCCGGAGGTGGCCACACCATCCCAGCTCCTTGTCCTCGATCTCTATGAGAAAGATTTCCCCAGGCTTCAGAGGGTGTTTGCTGAAACACACCCCGTTGGCAAAGCTCTCCACCCGCATGGCCTGGGTTCCTGAGTGGTCCAGTCTGATGTTGATACCATGGATGGGGTGAAATTCCATAAATTGGTCAGGAAATGGTTCCATTTTCCGGTGTGCTTCCACCAGGTCAAACTTTCACTCTGCTGTAGAGAAAAGAAATGACACTGAACAAAAAATTCCCAGTTGGATAGCTGTGAAAAAAAAAACAAATAGGGTCATACTTACAAACACTGTCCGATCAAACAGTCTTGCAGTGGGGTTTGTGACTTAGCGGCCAACATGTGGTTATTGTAGAGACCCAACAACTTACAAAGACACGACAAAGGCCCTGCTCTGCCTATCTGTGAGCCACTCAGGGAAGCTTCTGGTAGGGGGCTATTTTTGACCGGCTGCACATGTCAACAGATGGCAAGGTATCTGTGTGTGTGTGTGTGTGTGTGTGTGTGTGTGTGTGTGTGTGTGTGTGTGTGTGTGTGTGTGAGAGAGAGAGAGAGAGAGAAGGGGGGGGGGGGGGTGGCCAACATACTCATGCTTGCGGTTAGTGGGAGAATCAAAGCCCCCTGGGCCCCCGCACCCATGTACTGAAGTAATAGCTGAGTAATTATCATAATACCGTATGCCAGGGAGATATGTAAAACAGCAGGCCTTTCATAGCTGTATTCTAAATATAGTCCATGCAAATGCAGTCTGGATTTCATTCTTATGTAACGCAATTAAAGTAATATACCAGGATATATATGTCCATTGAGATATATTATGATAATGGAACTGCAGCATAATAATGTGGCAAAGAATTATATTCAAAAAGCGAAACTCTTAAAGTAAAGGCTCCTGAGCACTGTGGCACTTACTGCTGATTAACAGTAGCTCATATCACTTCACTTTAGAAGTAGCAGGTATTTTTTATCAGATCATATTAATTATAATGCATACTGAGAAAATACCTATCTGTTCCCCCAGTATACAGAAGAATATATGTTAATTGTCTTCCTTAATGTTTGAACTGAACTGAATGTGTTCACTTCAGTCTCTTTCCTCATACCTTTAAATACCCTGCTTTATTCAAAGAGATTTTTGTCTTTTCTAATTCAAGTTTTCAGAGTCAGTGTTCTTGAGGTTCTTTTATCAACACACATTGCCAGTCATGTAAAATACATAACCACCACTGTCAGTTTAGGTATAGTGAAGCACATCTTAGCTATTTCATAACAAGTACAACCCAAATGTTATAAGTTCAGCACAGTTTTATTGTAGTGCACAAGTTACAATCAAAAAAGAAGGGGCGGTGGGGGAGAGAGTGAAAGGGGGAGAAAAGGGGAGAGAAAGGGGAGAAAAGGAGGTGGGGAGAGAGTGAAAGGGGGAGAAAAGGAAGTGGGGAAAAAAGAGAAAGGGAGTGGGCGTGACAGAAAGGTAGGAGAAAAGGGGGGATAGAAAGGGGGAGGAGAGGGGGTGGTGGAGAGAGAAAGGAAGGAGAGATGGGGGGTTAAGGAGCAGAGAGAGAGAGCGAAAAAAGACAACAACCCAGTTGTGGAGCAGAGTGTTTCTTCTCCTCTGCTCCTGGCTCTTCTGCCTCCTCAGCAGCTCCTCTCTGGCTTCAGCTGGGTTCAGTTCAGGCCTTGTGATGGGGAGCTCCTCAACCTTCATCACCTCTTTCCAGCGAAGCCTTTCTTTCTTCACCTGCTCCTTTTTTTCTTTCTCCTCCTCCTCTCTTTGTTTGATTTCATGTCTCTGTTTCAGTCTCTCCCTTTCCTCGTGTCTTTCCTCCTCCAGAGCAGTACTTCTCTGCCTCTCCATCTCCATGTCTCTCAGCTCTCTGAACATTTCTTTTCTTCTCTCCTCTGGGGTCAGTTTCCTGACTCTTATCCAGGTAGCTGTGCTGGTGATCTGCTGTTCTCTCCAGGGCTCTCAGTGAAGAAATGCCACCAGACAGGAGAACTCTCAGTAAATAAGGTGACGGAGTTATGAGACAGTTCCCTCAGTTATTACACACATTCCACAATTCCAGGACACATCTGTCTCTAGACTGATCAGTGTGTCAGTGCAGATCTCCACTAAGGAAATAAATGTAAAATGCTTCAGCCACTGTAAAAGCTGTTTTACAAAGTGCTCCACTGATTTAGTATTCAATTCAATAACAATGCAACAACAATGCAATTCCTGAGGCTTTTTTTCCCTGATAATACAAAATCAAGAGATAATAAAATAAGAATAAGAGAGGATGAAATGATTAAACTCTACATTTGCTGTATGCATGACTGTTATATGTGATCCTGAGTACATATTATCAGTTATGCATCCAGACAGCCAGGCTCTTCAACAACACCTCCTCCAGTCACTGATGGATGGGGGGTTATTGTCTCTCCCCCCAGCTGGATCCTGCACACCTCTCTGTCCTGTTCTTCATATTGTCATTTCTAGGGCTTCCTCTGTGTTTTATGTAGGCCAAGATGGAGGGAGGGGAAGAGAGAAGGAAAGAGGAGAAATTCATTCTTTAGTCCTTTCTTTCTTTCTTTCTTTCTTTCTTTCTTCATGTCATTCAAATACTTGAGCTCCATGCTTATAGACAAATTAAAAAAGGAAATGTGGAAAATCATATTTATTTATTTTGCTGACCATTAGTAGTTAGGTGCAGGTACATAAGGTGAGGGCTTCACTTTTGCATGGATGCTCATCAGAATAGAAAATAACATAACTTATCCCTCTGGCTGAACTTAAACTGTCACCTTGTTTTGTACAATTAGACAACATTTGCACTGCGCACATGTTTGTGTGGGTGAGTTTGTGTGTGCATCTGTTGGGGCTGCAGAACTCTTAATCTGGATTATCATGCAGCGCGGCCGTGCTTTTCATAATCAGTTTGGTGAGCTGTGATTCTCGGCAGCGCATGACACATCTGGATGCAGGCAGGCGGTTAAGGGGAGGTGTGTGTGACTGAGCGCGCGAGAGAAAAAAAGAGAGAGAGAGAGAGAGCATCGAGACCACTCACTCGGCGGTCTTCGCGCGCACAGACGGAGAAGGAACTATCGGAAGACAACACATGCCCATGCACAAAATTATTTTTCGGGTAAGTTAACAGCCATCATCTCCATTTCTGTTTCTGCGCTTGCTTTGTTTGTCTTTTTTTTTCCTTTTTTTTTTTTTTTTTTTGCAAAGCAATAGCGGTACTGCAGACATTTGCAATGAACCACTGTAACTTCCACTTCTGCTGTCATATCAGTATGTCACACTTGTTTTGTGGACGTGAATCAATCAGTAAGAGGAAAGTGTTGAACTGCATTTTAATGACTTACTGTTGTCACTACACAAGTTAGGAAAAACATGCTGTAGAGCCCAATGTGACATCGTTATGTTGCTTGTTTTAGTCAACCACCAGTCCAAAACTCAAAGATATTCATTTCACCATTCCATATAATAAAAAATCAGCAACTGTTTTACATTTATTCTTGAAAATGGCTGAAACAATTCATTAGTTATCAACAAAGTGGGGAACAAACAGTATATACTGTTATGTCTAATGTTAAACAGTATGTATACTGGTGAAAGACTATACTAACACCATAAAAAAAAGGTTGCATTTCATTTTTCTCCCATCTATCATCACACTGATCAAACCAGAAGCACCTGCATCTGATTCTGCTCATTTATTCAGAATCTTCCTTTAATTTGTCACCCATATGTAGATGACCTGATACAGCAGGGGGACAATGAAGGATTGTGGTGTTACTAATAACTGCAATCAACACTGGGTCATGGAGATGAGCTAGCTTGGAAACACACTCCACCAAATGTTGGTTTAGCCCATAATCCGGCTGTGTGATTTGTCAGATTTCACAGTAAAATCCTGCATTAATGTTAATCTGAGATTGTTACTGTTCGTGTCTGATCAGAGGGTGGCACACAAACACACAAACTCCTACACACACACGGACACACATGCACACACACTCAGTGAGTCACAGACATGCTGTTAGGTTGGTCCTTCCACTGATTGAGAGTGTAAAGGATTGATCGAACACTTTGCGGCACACTCAGAGCAGATGCTTGCCGCCTTTCATGCCACAGTTGTCACATGATCGCTCTGTTTTTCACACGCAGCTTTATGGGGACACTTAGCAGCTCTCTTCTGTCTGTTTTACAGGAGCTTGTCATCGGGCATCACATTGCTGCTGGTCTAGGAACCGGAAATGACTTGTTGACCCTGCAAACAGAAGCTCGAAAAGGTGACTGGCTCTTGAAGTCCTCAAAAAAAAAATCATGCAGATATGATAAGTGAAAAAATACAGCAACATCTGGAGTCCATATTCTACACTTCCCAAACTAACTTCGGAATCTCCTGTAAGTGTTTCACTATTAACTTGGACAATTATCCTTTCTAATGAGTGTCTTAGTGCATGCGTGTGTGTTTTTAAATGTGTTTGCAAATTCTTGGTCACGTTTCCCACCCTGAGAAAAGCTATGCGGAAAGTCTAATTCCAACTGGCTGCATGTGCGTCTGTGAGGTTTATCTCCCCACCGTCCATTTTGGGTGACAGCAGATTAGTCAGAATCCACCAGCTGCTGTGGAATTGGTTGAAATTGTGCCACACAGCGCTGTAATACAGTTACGTAAATCTGACCAGTCAGAGGTAGGGTTTAACTCGCATAAAGAGCAGGGCACTTGACCCAGAGAGACAGCGAGTAAAAAAGGGTCTCTGCTGGGGCCTTTGTGCTGTTTCCCAGCTTGTGTCCAGTGCTGCTCCTTTCTGCCACAGAATGACAGCGGGTGACACACATTACCTCTCTGTTCCCTGTTCAGGTTTGAATAGTATAATTCTGACAAGTCCGTAGGTGGTGGCTGTATAATGTCTGTATAATGGCTGTTGACGCATGGGGATGACGGAGAGCATCTTTGAACTCCCTTCACTATTCATCTCAGGGTTACATAAGAAACTCTTTAAGCAGCTCGAGAAGACATCAGAGGGAGGGCTATGACTCTGGGTTCTTATGTCTGACAGTGGGCCCCTGAGACTGGAAGAAACTGTAGTTTCTCCAACCAGTCGGTGTGTGGTAATACCTTATTTTTTCATGAAAACATTAGGTATTTGTTTAGTTATTACAATTTTGACAAAGCCAAAAATATCCTCTACTTATTTAATACAGAAAGGCTGCATCTTTCAAATGATGCTTTTTCATTTCACATTCAGCAAGTCCCTGCATATTAAGGGAATGAATTCTGCACAGACATCCAATCAGACCCCAAAAGACATTAGAGCCTGAGCTGCCCTAGTTTGTGCAACATTTGGGGGAGAAAGTCTGTCTTGTCTATTTTTGCATGCTTCTAAAACTCATTCAGTATGTGGAGCGACTGCTGTGGGAGAGGAGGTGCTTACTTGGCTCTGATTCAGATTCACTAGTCTTCAGATTAATGTAGAATTCCACAACTCTTCAGAGCTAAGCTACATGACAGTCGCACATTAATGCGTAGTTGGCACGGGTGAGCAGTTTCTGTGTAAATGAGGCACAGGCACAGAAAAGATGCCCTTCCTTTCTCTCTGTGCGGCTCATTCCCAGACTGCTTTTATTTGTTCTGCCTCCAAGGCTTAATAATGTAGCTGACCTTGTTCTTTATTTATTCTCTTTCAGTGACTAGTAGGTGCCTTGGCTGTGCGATGTAAAGCAAAGAAATGGCAGAGAGTGGAAATAATGGGGAAAGAAGAAGCGAGGATAAAGAAAGAGGAGGTGGCAGACCTCTCCAGGAGCTCCACAAACTCTCCCCAGTTGGTGCCCCCTCCTTTGGGAGCAAAAGGCATCTCCCCCGGGGGATTGTGATCCAGCTGACTGGGACAGAGGGAGACTGGGACAGCCTAGATGAAAGTGAGCTCATCTTCTCCCTTGATCATGATGAGGACTACCCCTCTATATCTCTCTCGAAGGAGAGGCAGCGCTCTGTTGAGGATGACAGAGGACTGCAGTCTCAAGCTTTCCACGTCCCTCTTTCTCCTTCTTCGCCTGGCTCTCTGGGGAACTTCTCCGCCCCTGGCCCCAGTTTCCTCTCCCCAGGCCCGTCCTCACCGACCCACCGACCCCTTGCAAGCCTGGTAAAGTCTCTCTCCACAGAGCTGGAGCTGAAAGAATGCTCCACCCTCAGACCCAAGCCCCTTCTCAGCCTCGTAAAGTCAATCTCCACAGAGATCTCCCGCTCAGAGCCCGAGGTGTCGCAGTCAAAATCAGACTCCCGCCTTAACCTCCACCTGTGGAAGCAGCTGACCCAACCAAAAACCCGCAGCAATGGCGACTCCCGTACTGCGCCCCCTTCTCCTAGCTCGCTCTCACCCAGCGGAGAGGGTCTGAAAGGGGGCTTTTTCAAAATGGAGCTGGAGGACACCAAGAGGAAGCTCTCAGAGGCCGTACACGAACCTCTGAGCAGCATGTTCAGTAAGATCATGAGAGAGGAGAGCGCAGGCAGCCCCAAACACCAGTGTAGGACCCAGGGGGCTCACCAGGGCAGCTCCAGAGGTTTGGGACGGGACAGCAGCACAGACACGGTCCTTTCAGAGTCTCCCGTGAGGAACGCTAGAAAAACAGATGCTGATGTTTTGCCTGTGTTTGACTGGCCTTCTGTTAGACATCTTGGGAGAATTCACTGCAGCCCCTGTCCTGTGCATCACAACAGACAACTTAACAGGGATGAGGAGCTGGAAATATGCACAGATGGTGATATGATGCAAGTATTTGCCGTTGAGACACACAGACAGGCGAGGAGAGCGCCTGCTGGTTCTCAGGTCCCTTCTGAACCCTTGGCTCAGACCCCACCTCTTCTTCAGCCACCTCATCCTCTGCCACGCATGAGTTTATTCTGTGTGGCAGTGCTGTCTTATGCCTATTTCATCCTACCTCTTAGTCCATATTTCTCTGGCCTGGCTCTGGGATTAGCACTGGGGTTCTTGCTAGGACTTTTGCTCATTAGGATGGGTTCCTCCAGGTCTCGCTGCCCAGCCCCCACCGATAGACCAGCACAGACCTTGCTGGGAGAGCTGATTCTGACAGGTGGCACTGTTAACACTGAGCCTGACATCCTCAAGGTAAATGGATGAGGCATTAAGGAGGAAGTTGTCACATTGTTTTCACCTTACATCTCGGTCTCACTCCAATACTCACACATTTCCCAACATGTCCTCTATAAATAACATGTGAGACGGAACTTACAGTTGAATCATAAACAATCATCAGACTTTGAATTACGTTTCTTTGTTCCACCCAACACTTGTGTCTCTTGGAGGAATAGTTTGGCAATTTGGGAAACAATTCTGCAGATGACTTGCCAGGCAACCTCAGGAGACTCCAGAATGATACTGCTAACAGCTAAGTCTAAACAGTCCGCCTCATTACTCCCTGTAAGATGGCAAATTGCTTTTTTACACTTTGGCTTTTGGACTAATTGAAGAAACAAGATATAACGTGTTGAAAATCACAGAAGAACAAAAAAACAAAACAAATTCTCAAAAAAACTCAAGTGAAAACAGTTCATCAGAAAGTGACTGATTTCTGAATGCACTTTACAGTGCACATTTGAAAGCTACACGAATTACAGTAACATGGGTACTTGTGCTTAGTTTTCACCAGAGCTAATAGTTCTAAAACAAACCAGTGTCAAGTTGGCGAGTCACTTCAGCAACTCTGCTGACCTGTTCCTTCACAGATTAAAGGTTCAGAAAGTGCAACCACATAAAGTTCCCAGAATGCAATTAAAAGCTTCGATAATAAAAACTGCTGGAGATGCAGCGGTAATTACCGTTCTCCTCCTGGTTGAGCTTGACACAGGGCAACTGGAGAGTACAGCTACCACCCAGACACTTTCAGTTCCAGAGGCAATTAGTGAGGAATACAGGCAGGAGGGAGCTGTAATTTGTCAGGGGCCAAGACAGCCGAGGGGGGTGGGGGTACACAGTGTCGGTGATGGTGATGGTGATGGTTGGAAATGGGGGAGTTTCACTGTCTCAGTGTTGAGCTAATTCCCTCGTTTGGTCGTTAGCAGTTTGGTTTCACTCTGTGGCTTGTTAAGATGTGAAAGTCAGAGCTGCAAAGTTTGTGAGTTTTTTTTTTCAGATGTCGTCTGGTCTGGTAATCAGATGACAGAATCACAGCAGTTAGGGTGTTTGATTGCGGGCACACCTCTGAGATGAGGCCAGGGGCTGGCACCCTTATTGATGAAGTGCAAATAAAGTGTCGGTTTACTGAATGCATTGTGTGTACTACACTTTTTCAGTAGCGAACTAAGAGCATCAAGGATTGTATGACAGCTGTATGTAAGGAGTCTGAATGAACACTTCAGCATGTGTTTCAGATTAAAGAGTAAAGTTTTAGCTCACACAGCATCTCTGTAATCACACAGCAGCCGTGAGTTGTCGTTCACGTGGGAATCTTTCCCGTCTCTACCAACTATCCCATGTGATGTGATTGCAGCAGTATAAAGTCTGGAGAGACCTGGGAAGCCAAATCCAGGGCACAATGTCCCTTTGGCATTTTTGTTATATTCCATACATATTGTCCAGTACTGACATTATTATGGATGACTGCTCCTCTGAAGCCTCAGCTCACAGACTTATCTGCTATGCTGCATTTATTTTACAGCTCAGTTGTCCATGTTACAAATCGATTCCACAAAGGTGAATTTACTATGTTTGATAATTTGGATTTACCTCTTTGGATCTGTCACTGTAAAAGAGACATTCACAATCACAATCACATTTACTTTTTGCTCTTTACTTCAGTTTTAGGCTGATTACAAACATCATAGTGTGATTTTTCAAAACTGAACAATTCCAGATCAGGTGTTTGACCTGAAACTGTGGTGTTCATTTAAATCACAACTTACCTTCTCTGTTTCCAGGGGTGGATGAACGAGATACATGATTACGACCCAGAAACCTACCATCCAGCTCTGACTCAGTCTGTGTTTGCCACCCTGGAGGGGTCCTGTCTCCGTCTGGACTCCCCGCGTACCAACATCAGCCGCAGGGCCACATACGACGAAAGAGTCCACGAGGCCAACTTTGTCAAGTCACGTTGCTTTCAGCTGGCAAAGAGCAAAGTATGAAGACTGCTTAAGTAACTGTGTGAAGGGAATATTAGTACTGTATCTGAGGCTGTTCTGTTTTTTAATGGGTTATAGAAAGGAAAGACCTGATACATTTAGGTATTCTGGTGATGTTCTTATAAACTTAATCTAACTCTGTGTTGTCTGAGATAAAGTACAATGCCTAACTGGAAAGAAACTGTTAAATCAATTTCTAATATTGGTTAAACTCTTCAGCATTAATTAATAATTCATAAATGGGACATCTTACCGCATTTCCCATATAACAGCTTTCTTTTGCTTTGCCATAATAAAACTCTGCCCCTGTTCCCCCAAGGTATTCCTGCTGCCATCTGTGTTGGCACGGAAGAGGGTGTGGAACCCAAAGTATCCCATCTGTATCCAACTGGCCAGGGGAGGAAACTTCCGGGAGGATGAGGGAGGAAGGTCTGAGGGGAGTCGGGGAGAGGAACCAGGAGCTGAACCTCCTAAGCCCATCCCTGACCTGCCCACCACTCTTTACCTCTTCAGCCGCACCGGACGAGAGAAAGAAGAGTGGTTTCGTCATTTCCTGTTTGCATCCATGGATACAGAGAGGGAAAAGGAGAGGGACAGACAGAGGCCTGGCAGATGTGTGTCCAGATCGGGTATGAGAAATGTAAACAATGCATTAGGGAAGAGAAGGCTTCTAGATAAGGCATCTATACAAATGCTATGTATGTGTGGATTATGGATTACATGCTCCAATTCTTTGCATTTCAAAGCCAATCCCTTTTGAGGGAACACACAGATCTCACAGAGCAATGGCATCAGGAAAAAAACGTGTCAGTGTTTTGAAGAAAACTACTGAGTGGAAAGAATACATATCATCTGACTTTTATTTTCTGATACAAATCTGTCATTTGATGTGTTGCACTTAGTTTTTACATTGCTGCACTTTTTAAAGCATTAGTTCAGGGCATTAGATAAAAAAAAACAACTGCTCTGTTGGACTCTTGGGAAAGGATGGTGAGTTATGAAGGATAAGAGGCTTTAATTTAGCGTTTTGAAAAGTCGGTTTGGGAAATCCACTTTTTTTGCAGAGTTAGATGAGAAGATTCAAACGACTCTCATGTTTGGGCGTTAAGTTTTTAGATGAACCCTGCAGCTGGTGCAGACTGCTACAGCCTACACGGTGAGGGTCATGTGACCAATGAGGGTACCCAAAGGATCTGAATGGCTAATTTTCAGTGGCGTCACTGGCATGTCTACTTGTACAGTCACAGAAGGTAAACTGTGAAGCAAACAGACATGAGACTTTTTGTTTAACTCTCAGGAAGAAAGTGAATAAGCCTGAATAATTCCTGCTTTCTAAAATCCTGGCAGTTACGTTTTCTGTGAATGATTATTGATTTCCAAAGCACTGAGGATAAATAGAATATCACAACAGACCATGAATGTTGTGTAAACCAACCAGGTAAATGTTTCCTGGATTATTCAGGCGATCCAGCTCTGGCACAGGGTGTTTGTAATATCCCAAGCAGCAGAGGCTCCAGCAGAGTGGGCAGCAGTGACGATGATGCCCCCTGCACACCTCCAGTCCCCAGCATCCCCCCTGCAGCTCATGTCGGTCAGACCTCCAGTAGCACCAGGGGCCTTTCACTGCTAGACTACACAAGCTACATGGCTCATCTCCTGGGCGCAGAGGAGATGGGCCCCCTCTCCAGCCCTGGGGCCGGCAGCACAGAGACGAGCCCCACCATCAAAGGAAATGTAAGTCATGCTTGCAGATAAAATTGAAAAGAGAAGCAAGTTAAATTAAACTGCAGGTGTATTCCAGTTTACATCTCTCTAAAGTATCATGTAGACAGCGGTGTAGTACATTAGCATCGACCAGTGAGTACAAAATAACGTTAGTCATCTATAACATGTCATAAAGGCAACACGTTTCTGTTGTTATGCTTAATCTATTTAAAATATACAACTCTCTAAATCGTCCTAAACCTGCAGCTTTCTTTCTTGTCCTTGCTCAGCCCTGACTCAGGTGTCTTTTTCTACAGTGTACCTGTGATCTGACAGAGTACCCTGGGAAGAGCCAGACTATGTGGGCTAATGCTCTGATTGGTCGGATCTTCTGGGACTTCCTGCGAGAGAAGCACTGGGCCCACGCTGTTTCCCACAAGATCCAGAAGAAGCTCAGCAAAATCAGGGTGCGAGCAGTTTTATTATTATATTTTTTATTATATAAGTTACTGTGGCAATTTAAAGTCATAGAAAAGGTATTTAACAATAAATATCATGTATTTTATGTCATTTTAATGTATGATATGACATGTTCCTTGCAGCTGCCTTACTTTATGAATGAGCTGACTCTGACTGAGTTGGATATGGGCTGCTCTATGCCACATATCACTGCTACCTCCAGACCAGAGGTTAATCACAGGGGTGAGTACAATACACAAACACACACACACACACACACACACACAGTAACAGCAAGAGATGTGTGAGACATGTGATTACAGCTGAGTACTACAGAGCATCAGATCAGACGTTGTTATCCTGTTGTAATCTCACAGAGCAAAAGAGCCATTACGCCATGGAGTTTAACATTTAGAGCATGTTGGCCTATGTGTGTGTGTGAGTGTGAATGTGTGTGTGTGTGTTTTAAAATCAGTTGGTGTGGCAGTCAACACTCCTAATGACGGGGGCAGTTTAAG
The DNA here is from genome assembly GCF_017976425.1 of Toxotes jaculatrix. Taxonomy (NCBI): domain Eukaryota; kingdom Metazoa; phylum Chordata; class Actinopteri; family Toxotidae; genus Toxotes; species Toxotes jaculatrix. The sequence goes on from NC_054414.1 coordinate 7,535,413, forward strand.
TGTGTCAGTCCCTGTTTCTCCTGCCCACTTAGCTGTTACACAACCACCCCTCAACAAATTACCCTGTTTTCAGCTTCTCTCTGTTTTTTCCGCTCAGTGCACGTGTCAGAGGGGGATTTATAATCTGGCATAATTTATTATAAATTTAATTTCAAGGGTTGATAATCACAGTAAAAGCTGTTTAATCTGCCTACTGAGCAGTGTGTGTCCAGATTAGGCTGTGTGCACGGGCTTTGTCTTAGTTTGGGTGGTGCGGTGTTGACCTCTGTGTGGCGCCCTCTGCAGGCCTGTGGGTGGAGCTGCAGCTGGTCTACACCGGTGCACTGCAGATGACCTTGCAGACCAAGTTCAACTTGTCCAAGCTGGGCAAAGAGGGTGGCCAGGACACAGACTGCACGACTGAAACTGGCAGCCCACGGTTAGTACTACACAGAGTGTGCAAGTTTATTTGAGAAGCAGTTTATGGACAAAATAACCAGATGGGATTCTCTGTTTTCAGCTAATCCAGTTAATCAAATAAAAAAAATAAGCTGGAGCCTACAATCCCCACAATGCATGTCAATAGCATCTTAAATTAGCTCTTCCCTGCCTGATAGTGCCATCAGGGGTATTATCTCTTTAGAAAGAAATGCCCTCAGACATTATGCAGCTGTTTTTCCACACTGAGTGTCACCCCTCACTTTCCTTTATGTGTAAAATCTGTGAAGTGCCCTCTCAGTGTCTCTGTTATCTGTAAGGTGTATTCTATCATATTGCCCAGCTCAAGTGGTACGAGTGATATCAGAAATCACAGTAAGCCCTTCATTCTTATAGCACACATATACACACCTGCATGGCTCTCTTTCTATCCCTCTGATCCCTTTTATCTCTGATCTACAGAGCAGAGCCTCACATTACATTGATTAGCGTGGAGCTGCCTGGCAGAGGCCGACGGTGGCAGGGATTACAGTCCAGGCAAAGCTTTAGGGTCTTTACAGTAATTTCAGGATTTGTTCATATACTTGTATCTGTCCATGTGTCCATGGAGGTATCTGTTTGTCTTTCAGTCCCCAAAAATGCTGAAAATTCAGTGCATCTGCACCAGGATGGAAATGCTTCTGAAACAGAAGAGCTGAAGCTTCCATCTTCACCTCCATGTCCTTTCACCACGTGTCCACTCCTAACTTGTCTGCCTGTGTGTCCTCCCAGCTGCAGGCCCGTCCTCAGTGTGTTGGCGGACAGTGATGAGGAGTCGTCCAGCGCTGGGTCATCCGACGAGGAGGAGCTTCTCCTCTCCGAGCCCCAGGGGCCAATGGGGGAGAAGGGATCCACACCTATGGCTGAAGGGTAAACGCTGATATAAAATAACAGAGTAATATCAAACAAAAATTCTGCTTATGTGCTTCCTAAATACAAATAGCTATACAGAGTACTAAAAAGAAATTCTAAAAAAAAGAAGCACCATACAGCTTTTTTCAAAGAAGATGCTTTAATAGGTTACATTCATTAAAGAATATTATAAATGTACTATTAACTGCTACTTTTGAGTGATAAGTCAAATCACATTTGCATAAACAGCTACGTCAAAAAGGAGAAAGTGCAGCTTTCATCACCGCGAAGTGTTACTTCTGCCCGTCTGTGTTGTGACTGCTCGCTTTTTTTTTTAAAGCAGAAAATAAACGGGGCTGACATCACGCTCCAGATGGCTGTCTCTCTCATTTACATTTCAGCCTCTCATCCCTCCTCAAATTTAGACTTTCGCATCTGAATACTAAATCTACTCACAAACGCAGGATCATACAAACGCTCTCCTTTTCCTCTCCTCTAATCTTCTCTTACAGGACAGCGGGAGGCAGGACGGGGAGGAAGATTTTGAGATTTGTGGACAAAATTGCTAAATCCAAGTATTTCCAGAAGGCGACAGAGAACGAGTTCATTAAGAAGAAGTTTGAAGAGATGTCCAACACGCCCCTGCTGCTCACTGTGGAGGTTCGGGAGCTGTCAGGGACTCTGGTCGTCAACATCCCACCACCCCCTACTGACAGGATATGGTATGAACAAAATGCCTGGGCATAAGTACATGGAAGCAAAAACTGCTTCATGCAAATGTATTGAGGCAGGGCCAGGCCTTCAGTATGGAGTTGCACATGAACAGAAACCTTTCAAAAACGTGTTAGATTATGCAAAATATAAGAAGTGTTTCAGTTTTATAATCAGTTGCTGTATAACTGATCCAAAGGCCAGATTAAAGTCTACAGGGGACGGAGATTTTACAGTCAGTGGTTAAACCAAGCCGAGGAATCTTTGTCAAGTTTCTCTAGATTGTATAGTAGTTTTCACACATTCTCTCACTCTTCTTCTGAAGATACTGAAAGTAAAACTATGCTGCTGCGTTGGTGGCTCCTGATATAGAACCTACAGCGTTTTCTTTCTTTTATTCTGAAGTACCAGTACTGCATGTCATAAATGCCCTGAAACAATGCTGCCTGCTGTGTCTTGACTTTCTGTGGTGTGACTCACTTTTCACGCTTCATCTCCTGCCAAAGGAATATTCATTTTATTTTACCAATCCGTTTTAGTTGAGCCTGTTTCAAACACTGAGGCAACATGAGACTGAAACGTGACTCATTACAGTCTCAATACAAATGATTATGTTTGATTCTAAAAATGTTGCGATCTCCTCTGTAGGTACAGCTTCTGTGTGCCACCCAAGCTGGATCTGCATGTCCGTCCCAAACTGGGCGAGAGGGAGGTGACTTTCTGTCATGTAACCGAGTGGATTGAGAGGAAACTGCAGGATGAGTTTCAAGTAAAAAAAAAAAAAAAAACGTGGAATGTTTCCTCCTTCCTCTCAGCAACACACGAAGCCTCACAATCATGTTTTTATTTCCTCTCCAGAAAGTGTTTGTGATGCCAAACATGGACGACATCTACTTACCCCTGATGCACTCTGGCGTGGAACACCCTCAAGCCTCCGAGCATCTGTCTCCTCAGTCCCAACGCTCCCAAAGCTCCTCCACAGAGTCTATAGAGAGGATCCCACCTGAGATCTCCGGGGCAGAGTCTGACTAGTCGACAATCAAAGGAAATCTGGGGCTGCAAAATGGTTTTATTACATTATATATTAATAGTGAGAAGAGGAGGAATCAACAAACAGAACGTAAAGCTGTATTTGCCTCTTTAGACTTCGGTAGCTCTTAAACAGACTTACAGACTTGTGTTTATGACTGAGCCAGGAGTTTGTAAGGATCTGACATTTAGCACTGTAGGTGTAGCTGAGATTTGTTTGTACCATCTAAAGAAAATCATTTAATGATATGGTATAGTCAGAGCGACAGATTACTGTACATTACATAATGACAAACGACTACAAGTGATACCTTTTACCAATGTTTACATGTGAATGAACCCAGTGAGATCATTTGCTGCTTTGATGTTTACAACTCAATGTCACTTTGGATATAAGACGATGCACATTATTAAATTAAAGTTTGAAAAACACTCGTCAGTCCTGTTCTCCCAGGCCACAGTCATGCACAGAGGACGGATAAGACTCTCAGGAGGCAGCACAGAAAAAAACTATCGTCACATATCCTCATGAATCGTTTCATAAAAAGATCAAATGATGGTGAATTTTTTCAGAGCATTTCAGTTATTGCTTGTTTGAATTGATTCATGTGCAGCCCTTTCATGGATTTTCCTCTCCTTTTCAATGTCTGAAAAACACTAAGACAAAATACTGATGTAAATTAAATTAAGTATTAATGATGTAAACATCATTAATACTTTACTTTGGTGTAGCTCTCATTAATCTGAAGAACTGCACTTATGAAGGCTCTAAAGTACCAATATCAGTGTAATGTCAAGATGGAAAACAAATTAACTCTTCAACAAAACGACAACAGCATGGAGCATGGTGGGAAAACAGCCTGTGAAAAATGCATGAAATGAAATCACATGTGTGACAGTGTGTGGGAGGGTGTGTGTGTGTGTGTGTATGTGAGTTTGTGCGAGTGTGCACATGTGGGGGTGTGTTCACGATGATACTGCTGAGTTATGTGCAGTGCGGTTCAGTACACAGGATCTGGGTCTATGTTTGAAACTGTTATGAGATGTAAATTCTTTGTTGTAAAATGATCGACTTCATGAAGTCATTTATGGTAACACGAATCACATTTACATGTTTACATGGCAGAACTTCGGTATAACCCAGCATGGTCCTTTGACTGTCAATAGATTTTGAAATGGACATAAAATCACTGTGCCTGAAAAGTGGCTAACTGACAGGTGCAGATACATTCAGAAAAATGTTCAATGCTATCAAAGCCTATTGTGAGGATGCCTACTGTACATGAGAGAAAGATATACAGACTTAAAGAGACTCCTTGGGGTTGTTTTGTGTCTCTTTGTCGTTATTTCATAAATAGGATCTGGTCTTGTTTCTTTAGCTTTTCAGCTTTTATTTACACACAAATTGTTCCCCCTTCAAGCTGTTCAAGCTGTACAAAATACAGTCAGGTTCACGTAACGTACATATGTTGAAAGTGCACTGGCCTGACGCCACGTAAAATCCACTGAGTGCGGTGCCTGTTCGACAGGAAGACATTCTCAGCATCTCACTCTCTTCCTTAAAGAATAGATCCACATTTTTTTCTTTATGTCTTTGGCATAATTTGCATACAAAGACCACTTCTTTCAGACTCCATGAATTATTTTCTCACTCAAACCCAGGCACCAACAAAACTTATGTTTATTCTACATTTTGCATGTTTGTGTACTGTTGTGAACACTGTTATACAAAATCATTTTTAATGACTGGCATTTGGGTCGCACAACAGTGAACACCTATTATCATCTGTTTGTGCCAGGTGAAGCTGAATCCAGGACATTGTCTAATTATACGGGACACTTTGGTATTTCACTTTCCAGGCCATTCCAGGATGATGTTTCACACTTTACTCCCCACTGCTCATTCCCATTTGGGAATTCCTTTCCTCATGGAGGTGGAAAGTTCTTGGGAGGTTGGGTACAGCTAATGTTTATTTATCTTGATTAAGATTAAAAACTTTCAATAGTTCCTAATGCACCACAATCAGGAGCACTGTGCTCATATTTGAGCACGTCTCATTCAGTAGATCAGAGCAGACTGATTTGCCGAGCTAGTTTCAGGAAAAAGAAAGGAGGAAGAAAGGGCGTTTTCACTTCCAAGACAAGCAGACTTCCATATAGATTTCAAGGCAGGTGGTTTTCTGGAATACACGGTTACCAGAAAGGCACCGCCCACATCAAAACTTGGACGTTGTACAACAAGTTCACAGATGTATTTCCAGGTTACACACTGAGGTTATGTGAGCGATCTATCAAGCCTAATGAAAGGAATGCGTGGAGGCATTAATGATGAGTTAGACTGAAATGACTGTTTCCTGCTCAGCAACAAACCTGATAACTTGTTAGGTTCTGATTAGCTTTGCTTTCTGATTTGGTGTCTTCTCTTTGTTGATTTTCACTTTTCCAACTTAATAAAGCAGGAGAGTCTTTTCTTTTGTCAATATTCAAGACTCTTCTCAACAGTTAAGCATTTCAGAATTTACAATGACCGTTTTCATGCAGGTTTGCAAACCCATTCCTCAAAGCAGCCTAAAAAAAAAGCAATCTCAGCTGAAAACTGAGCCACATCCCTGTTCAAACCTGGGCCATGGTTAATCAGTGAACACAATCCCTGTATAGCCAACAGGATTAGACAAAGAGACAAAGAGAATATGTTTCAAAGTGTGATTCTGCTTCAGGTCAGACACAGTGTTTTGGGCTTTCCCTGCTTTCATCAGTGATAAATGGTGAGCAAACCCTCCTGCCTCAAAAACAAGGGATTGTTTTAGTGCTTGTCTTCCAAAAGCAACAACACCCACATCTGCACTATGTCATCACTATATTATAGTCTGTTTTCTTTAAAAAAAAAAAAAAAAAGAAAGAAAGAAATTTAATGACATAAACATCACAAAAGTGATGCTTTTATCATCTTCCACTACGCAGAAAAGGAAATAAGACTAAGAATGGGTCGTATTTCTTATCAATAACCTCAGTAACTCCTCGGTTTACTTTGGGAGGGACTGCGTTTACAGATAAAGACATGAAACCTGAGGGGAATAATTAGTCAGAAGCTACTGATCGGAAAACAGGCCATTAGCTAGAGTGCCGACACTTTTTACAACTCTGTTTACGATCACCAGATGAGTTTTATGGACATAATGGGTGTATGTGTGTGTGTCTTTCTACTTCTATCTTTTTGAGGAGCACTTTGAACATAGACCTTATTGAGTGAGGACATCATGGACAAACACCCTCAAAAAGCTGTGTGAGGGTTAACACTTGGTTTTAGGGTTAGACATTCAGTTGTGATGGTTAAAGTCAGTGTAAGGGGCTGGGGAATACATTATGTCAGTGAGTGTCCTCACAAAGATAGAAGTACAAGTTTGGAAGTGTGTTGCATGCATGTAAGTGTGTGTGTGTGTGTGTGTGTGTGTGTGTGTGTGTGTGTGTGTGTGTGTGTGTGTGTGTGTGTGTGTGTGTGACATTTACAGTAACCAGGAACCTTCAGTAATTGACAGAAGTGCCAGTAAGAAGGGTATTTGACACTTAATTAAACACACACACAACAGTCCACTGCCATCACTGCTATGTCATACCTTTAATGTCCAGGAAAAGAAATTTGTATTTAGTTTTTTGTAGTTGCTGCTAAACTGAGATGTCATTGCTATAAAAACAATTAATATGAAAAGCAGCATCGGAGGTAAAGCAGCAGTTGATGGCCATAGAAAAGGAACTTATGTTGGTTGTACAAAATGCAAGCGATTCTTTCATCATGTAAAAAAAAAAAAAGCCAACAGTTTATTTGGTGATTATGTGATAGAGGTCCTTCATTTCATTTCCCTGAAGGAACTTACATTCATTTTTCTAAAGGAAGAAGAGGGCTATTCTTGGTGAGTCTAATTATAGGAGGATCAACACAGAGACAAGACAGCAGGCTGGGAATTGAATCTTGATTACATTAAAGGTGTCAAGCTTCAGTGTTTGGATTTAAGATTGAAAGTATTTAATCTCACGTGAATGGCTTTCAAAAAAAAAAGACTCTTCAGATGGCCACTGTGAGGGAAACTGTTACCCCGACTTAGTCTGCCTCACTTTGGACGAGATTCCCTCCCCTTTTTCACACTAATGTCCCCCCACTAATAATTTTCCCCCAGTCTCTTAGATGCTGAAGATTTTAAGGCCAAACAAAGATGATAAGAAGTGTGCAGTTATTTTTATCTTGAATGTGATTAGATTTCCATCAGCCTTCAGCAAAACTAGCATGTTTATGAATTTTAGTGTAACAATAGTGAGATCTCCACAGCTTTGATTGCTCACATTTGGGGTTTGATATCTTTACCTGAGGTCACATGAGCTACATGCCCTTGTTAACACAAGATTAGTGTTAACAAGTTTTTGTACGACTGCCAGTTCCTCTCAGTACCCGTCATTCATTTCCTCCTCTTCTTTTCTCTGTAATTCTTGTCCCACATGACACTGTTGCACATGCATGACACATTCAAGTACAACATGTGTGTTGTCAAGTGACACACCCTGCTCTTACAATTGTGGGTGAGGACAGAATGTGTGTCACAATATAACTGGGTCAAAAACTTTTCACATTTCCTGCTCTGCCATTCATGATCTCCAGTATGATGCAACTGAAACCACCTTGGTACATCAATGTAGATTTCATATGATTCTGGATGTGAGGAGAACTGGAAATTACTTTTCTGTCTTTCTTTCTTTCTTTTTTCTTTTTGTTACTTCTTCTTCTCTAAAATAATTTAAATGAATTCTTTCCCTCATCAGTCTACACTCAATACCCAATAATGACAACAAAAATGGAATTTCTGAATGTTCTGCAAATTAATTAAAAAGAAAAATGAAAATGAAAAATGACATTGACATAAGTATTTAGACCCTTTGCTACAGCGCTTGACATTCAGCACAGGTGCCTCCATTTCTCTTGATGATCCTTGAGACCTTTCGACACCATGATTAGAGTCCACCTGTGGTGAATTCAGCTGATTGGAAAGGCACACGTCTGTCTATAAAAGGTCTCACAGCTAACGCCGCACCTGAGAACAAACCATGGGGTTGAAGGAGCTGCCTGCACAGCTCAGAGGCAGGGTTGTGTCAAGGCACAGATTTGGGGAAGGCTATAAAGAAAATTCTGTTGCATCAAAGGTTCTCGAGAGCACAGTGGTCTCTGTAATTTGTAAATGGAAGAAGTTTGAAATCAGGACTCTTCCAAGAGCTGAAAGTGAGCAATCATGGGAAAAAGTGTCTTAGTAAAGACAGGTGACCACAAACCTCATGGCCAATGTGGCTGAGCCCCTGAACAGATCTCAGGACCTGACACTGGACTGAAAGCACACAACTGAGACAACACAAGAGAGGCTTAGGGAGAACTCTGTGAAAAGATTTTAGCTTAAGGCTGCAGCTTAACAAAATGTGAAAAAAGTGAAGAAGTCTGAATACTCTCTGAATGCCCTGTGTACTTTTATATATTCAGTGAATCTATCTTGTCCACTTCTGCCCTTCTTTGTGATTTTATGCATTTCCTATTATGCCATCCAGCAGCTCCCAGACACCATGTCTTTTCTATTCAGCTGCATAAAGCGTGGAGACTAACAGGCATCACATTTGTGATAGTAATCTTTTTTTTCCTGCTGAGAAATGCTACTTTAAAGTTTAGTTTACTGAGGCTCCTGTCAGTTAAAAAAATAAACGTCTGGGCCTCCTCTGTGACAGACCGACTGACAGCTGCTCAAACAAGAAACCCCTGTTCTTCTGGATTCTAGACGACTGTCAACAAACCTCAAGTCAGTTGCCAGAGCAATATGCACACGTGTGAACAAAGACACCAATTTGTATTGTTTGAATTAGCAGCCTTATCTCTGTTTGTTCATGCTGTCACACTACCACTTACAATAAAGAAGTTTGAAACAGGTATAACAGAACAAAAATCCATCACTTCACAGTTATAGATGGTAGGTGATTTACTCTTGAATGTCCCAGCATTTGTGGACAGATTTTTATACTTGGTCCTAAGGACAAACCATTACACCAGGATAAACTTGGAAAACTGTCTGCTGATATTCAACTAAAACTTCCAACTGAAGATTTTATTTGAGCTGAGAAATATTTCAAAAATATGATAAGTCAGTTTTCATTTATGTCTTGATAGGATTAAATTGTGAGATTCTTGAGAAAGACACTTTGTAGATGAAGATTATTCTCCCTTCACCTGTAGCTTCAGTCTCAGCATGATTTGCTGCATTTTCCTGTTGCCACAAGAATCTCTTTTATATTCTTAGGATTTAATTTTTAAGCTTCAGACATTTGTAGAAACATGATGGTGTTACTGTCTCTCTGACTCATGCCCATATTGTGTGTAAAAATGCCTGAAAACCTATGAGCTTTCAGGTTTTCACTACCCAAATAAACACCTTCTGGTGTCTTTTATTTCATAATACGTTTGTGAATGAAACACATTTTATTTTTGTGCAAATTTAATTTTATTGACCTTTTTGTTAAACTTACACATGAGGTTTTATATTGATATACATATATATGACAATACATGTTGTGAAATCTTACAGGTTATAATGTCGTACATGCTTTACATGAAAGGGCAACAACATAATCATACAATCAGCTTGTTCGCCACACCCATCACATTTGGCAGTTGATCAAAATGCCTCCGCTTGTCATATTAAGTCTGGTCACTATTGCACATTTAGTATTTATGCCTTTAAAACTTAATAAAAAGTTAAGCTATTGCTGAGAATGATAAAGCAAAGAAAGTGTACATAATGGTTTAATGATATACTCTCTTCTTCATCTTTCATCAAACAGACCTTGTAGCCGTGCACCGATTTCTACATCACAAGAGGAAAGACGGAAACATAGCATATAGTTCAGCAGTTCACTGTAAATATTTAACCTCTTCAACTCCAGCAAGCCACTTAAATTTCACCTTAACTGGCTTCAAAGCTAGAAAAAAAAAAAAGTCTAATACTACATGACAATGTCATTTACCTTTGCTTTAACTTGCTCCTTACAGTGCTTCATTGAAGCTACATTATTAGAATAAATCACATTTTCAAATATTCACCCACCCAAAATGCCATGCTCCATTTGATCATTTTATGGAATTCAGCATACATTTGTCTTGTCAAGGTTGAGATCACTTCAATCTTTGGTATGACAAGAATTTAAAATAGAGGTATTGAACAACGCTGCATAAAACACGTTTGACTGACAGACCCATTGAAGGTCTGTGGGGTTGAAGAGGTTTAATATTTTACATGAATACATATTAAATCAAAAAGATTTAAATAAACTGGAGTTTATAGTTAAGAAAATAACTTAAAGTCTAGCATTTGTAGTGGTAAGTGTCAGGCTTTAGCGGCTTTGAATGGACTCTGTCTGAATCTGAAGTCGGGTCTTGGTGGCCAGGGCTGCTTTGCGGGTCATAGTGGTGCAGCGGGTCAGGATCTCCTCAGTCTTGGGCCTGGGTGGCACCCTGGGAGCCCCCACGCTGCCTTCGGAACTGGATGACACAGAGCTGCCAAAGCTGGTGTCGGAGCCGCGGCGGTCTGAGAGGCTGAAGTCAGGGCTGCCATGCCCGCTGTCGCTGACGTTAGGCTGGTGTGCGGCTGCAGGACGGCCAGTGGGGCTCTGACGCTGACCTTCCTCTTTTAATGATTCACTGGATTCGCTGTCAGAGGAGAAGCCAGAGAAGCTGGACTCTGTGCTGGTGTTGCTCATGCTGCGAATAAAGCTGTCTGTGGCCGAGGCGTCCCTCTCCGTCTGTGTCTGCGACCAGCTCTCAGAGAGAACATCCAGAGATCGAGCCTTGTGGAGCCGCCCAGGTGCACTGGGCTCACCTGTGGACTGACCTGCAGAATCCCTTGCTGGGTTGGTTTCTGCGTTGGTGTGGGATGGATAAGAAGCCTGAGGCTCCCTGCTGGTTGCCAGGTTCAGCGTGGAGCTATGCAGCTTTCTCTGCAGGCTGAAAAGGCCAGCTCGTGGGTTGTTGTATGGTTGCAGGTACATAGAGGGGATGTATCCTGCCTTCCCATTGAACCTGGGGAAAAGATAAGATGGAAAAGAGATTTTATTTCAACCCGTAAATCATAATTTAACACCCTAAATTGAACCTGGGAATTGATTTGACTTTTACTCTTATTGCACTGAAAAATTGACTGATCAACAGATAAAATCGCTGGGATACCTGATAAGCCACCAGCCGTTGTCAGACTTTCTCAGCACCTCCACCACAGAGCCAATGGGCACAGACACCTCATCATCTTTCTTAGTCGAGTAACTCCTCACGGCACAATACAGGGCACCTGAAGGTCACAAACAAGAGAAGAAACTTGAATAACAAAGCAGAAATGTCTGAACAGCTAAAATCTTTCCAGAGACATATGGTAAAATAATCACAAATGCACAAACTGTCTTTAGAAAAACAGAGTGCATAGAGTTTTGGTAGAAGCAGATACATACATATAATGACTAAATGGCCCAACAGTGCTCCTCAGTGTTAGCTGTTTGTAACAGCAAGGCTTCACAGGAATATGATAAGTATATGTATTTGATATGCACTGATTGCAGAACATGATGCCGAAGATCACAACTGATGTCAGGCTTACAGAGATACAGTTATGTAACCGAGCGTGTTAGTATCACTTCTGTCTGCATGAAGAGCAAGTCCTCTACAATAAGTACACATACATTCAGATTAAAAACAAACCCCAACAAGTAAATATCTCACCTCCCAGCTGGAATTCAGCGTCGTCATCATCCTCTCCTTCCCATAACTCCAGATAGGGAGCAGGGAACCAAGCCAGGCGCTTATCCTCTTTCTCCACCAGCCACCAACCTGGAGAGAGAACAAAAGAAATGAGTGAGACGGAAGCTCAAAGTTCAGAGACGAATGTTTCTAACTGTAAAGGATAAAATGCCTTAATGATTTTTTTTTTTTTGGTTTTATTTTCAGTAAATTAAAGCACTGACCTGCAGGGTCTTTGATCAGGACATCCAGCTTTTCATTCACATCAACCTTAAAAGGCCGATTCTTGGTGTCCTTTGTCTCATAAGCAGCCACGCAGCGGTAAGTCTGGGTGACAAACGGGTGGGTGATGCTGCTGCCGTGCTGGCGAGTAGCAGTACCTCCGCCACCATCAGGCATATCATCAGACATCAGGATCATGATGCTGCGTGAGAGAGAAGTCATGTTGAGGACAACCAGTTATCTACCTGGGACATGGTTTCCTACTGAACTGCAACTTGGGTAACTACTCAACATACCTGTTCTTGGTGAAGTCTGGCTGCAGGTCGTGGGCTTTGGGGATGAAGAACTGTGTGACCTCTGAGCTTTGAGTCACAGTTTGGTCACACTTGAGCAGCTGGTCACAGTAGCTCTCCAGAAACCTCATGCGTAGGACAGATCGCTTGGATCCTTTCTGCTGGAAGCTGCTCCTCCTGGCCTTTCCTGGAAAACAAGAAATACATGATGGATAACACGAATTCAGCCTGAGAGGATGCTTTGCAGACAACTCCTTTCATGTTTAGATAAGCAAGTTTCAGAGCTGCTTGTAATCAGATGTAAGAAACAATTCAAATAATCTTACCCCTAAATTTGGGGATCACTCTGCTGTTTTTCTGGAGAGGGTTCATGTGAGGGAACCTCTTTTTCAGCTGCCTCTGTTTGGGAAGAAAGAAATAAAATAGTATATAAATAATATATATATATATATAAATGCCCATATTGTGTGTATATATTGTGTATATATATCTCAATAAGCTTAGGCTTAGGATATCTGATACCAAACCAGGTTAAAGATCCATCCTGTTTTCACATGGACTTTTGATGTTGCTGATTTTGACTTACATGAAATTTCTTGAAATCCTGGAAGGACCTGTAGATAATCACTTCAGTCTCATCAGACCACAACACAGATATCATGTACATCTGTAGGGGGGAATTAAAAAAAAAAAAAGAGAACAGTGGATCAAAGACAGCCCAAAATCTGAATCATTCCTTAACAGGTCACCAACTGAAATAAAATAAGTGGTTCTTGACTGAGAGCTTAACCCACCTTGAGTTTTGGTGTGTCCCTGCGGACGGCTCCAATGATGCGGGCACTGATCACAAAGCGCTGTTCACCGGTCATCGTGTGCTTCTCTGTGTCTCAGCTCGCAGGATGATTAGGTGCCTGGCTGACCTTCAGTCTCCTCTCAAACTGCCTCCGCCGGACTATCAGGTCAGGGAGGAAAGCTGCGGTAAATATAGGCTCCACGCAGAGGAGGAGGCGGGGAGGAGGAGGCGATTGACGAACAGCTGGTGGCTGTAGGAAAGGATGCAAACTTCCCAAAAAGGCGGGGCTGGCAGCAGCAACGGTGCTCAAAGTGTTGGTGGATTATTTGGTAGCGCGCGCACACACACGTGACCATTTCAGGGTGAGACTGTGGAGGTAGAATAGATCATCTGTCATTTTTAAAATAGATAAATAAATAAATAAAACAGTACCTAAGGGAATGCGTCCCCTAAGAAAAAAAAAACATGATGAGGTTCATTTATTGGTGAATTTACTTTACATGCAAGGCTCACTTGTAACTTTATGTCCTTCAAGATATAAACTGTTAATTACTGAGCTTTAGAGGTTCTGGTACGTGGAACTGATACCACTGGGCCGCGCTGGACTAGCTGTTTGCCCTGTTGTGTATTTCCCAAAATACTGAAAATTTCCTTTAGTACTGGATGATCTTTGAAGTTTTTATTTTATGCACTAGTTGCAAACAAAGTTATTTCTTGGACACAAGCAAACATGTTTTGATTTTCTGCTCCACTCCTGTTTTGCTCAGTCACTTCCTGGTATCTCCTGCATCCTCAAGCCCCCCATAATTAAAGCTTTTCTGCACGTGCAGTCACTTTACACTTGTCATCTGGCAGCAATATCCCTTATCAGCAACCAGTGTGGAGAGGTGTGTGTCTGTCTGTCTGTTGAGATTGACTAAATAGGTAAGGGCGTGCATGTGTGTGTTGGGGGGGAGCAGGTGTTTCTTCAAAGTGAGGATTGCATGAGAGAGGCAGAGTCAGAGGGGGTTATCCCAGCCACTCATCAGATGGGCGTGGGTGCAGAGTCCTTGTCTGAAGTGGTGCCAGGATTTTATACACACAAACACACACAGCGCTGTGGTGTAAAAGGTCAGGACTGTCCAGTTTTGGGTATGACCTGAGAGGATGTCAACACCTGAGTGTAAAGCCACACGAGGCTTTCCCCACTGAGGACCATGACTCTGAATTTTTTGGGCATCTGTTGATGACACGAGAGCAGCACATGAGATGTACTGTAACGTACGTGGGAACAAAACACAGCTGAGTACATTCATGGCATGAGAATAATCTTAGAAGTGTCATGAAGTCTGAAGGGCAGCTCATGATGTCCCAGAGCATAAGGTAACACTCGTGCAACAACACGAGTCCTGGCCACATCAGCACTCTGCAGATTGAGAATTCCCCACAGTGCTGATCACATTAACATCTGTCTTCGTCTGCGCTCCAGTATCAGCTGGAGAATGGATAAGAGTCGGCAAGGAGTTGTGAGTTCCTGACGTTCCCACCAGCAGACAGTTGTAAGCACAGTGCAGTGCAAACCTCCAAAACACAGCCCTGAGGTCTAAACATAAGGCAACAAATAAGTGGAAGAAACTGATAACTAATTATTTCATATATTAGCAAATGTGAATGTTTAAACATTTAAAACAGTCATTCAGAATCAGAATCAGAATCAGAATCAGAATAACTTTATTAATCCCCGTAGGGAAATTCTTTCTGTTACTTTAACTCCCAGTTTAAAAGAAGAGGAAAATTGCACAGTGTGTGGTGATAGACAAAATTTCTAGAATAAATAAGTAAATGAAAACAAAAATAAAATAAATGAAAAACAAAATAACAGTATAGTACAATGAAAATCAAGTAAAAATACTGCAGTAACTCCAATGTCAAATGTCAAACAGAACAATATATACAACTAATATACAAATAGAAAGATAGGGCATCTCAATATGTGCATGAGGTTTGTGGTTGATAGTTTAAAAGATAACGTATACACAGTATACATGAGTCCGTGATTCTTACAGTCCAGAGTTATATAGTTTGATTGCAACAGGCAGGAATGATTTCCTGTGTCGCTCTGTTGTGCAGCGTGGAACAATGAGTCTGTTGCTGAACGAGCTTCTGTGATGGATCAGCACATGGTGGAGAGGGTGTGAAGGAGAGTCCAATATTGTCCTAACTTTGGACAACACTCTTCTCTCCAACACTGTGTTCAGTGAGTCCAGATCCTCTCCTACAACATGGCTGGCCTTCTTGATGATCTTATTGAGTCTGTTAGTGTCCTTCACCCTCAGACTGCTGCCCCAGCAGACAACAGCGTATAGGATGGCACTGGCCACCACAGACTCATAGAACATCCGCAGCATCGTTCGGCAGATGTTAAAGGACCTTAGCCGTCTCAGAAAATAGAGACGGCTCTGGCCCTTTCTGTAAACAGTGTCCACGTTTTTGGACCAGTCCAGTTTGTGATCAAGGTACACCCCCAAGTACCTGTACTCCTCCACCATGTCCACATTGACCCCTTGAATGTTGACAGGGGTCGCTGTAGCCTTGGTCCTCCTCAAGTTCACCACCAGTTCTTTTGTCTTCATCACATTGAGCTGCAGGTGGTTTCTCTTGCTCCATGTGATAAAGTTGTCTACAACCGTCCTGTACTCACTCTCATCACCACCTGAAATACATCCTACTACAGCAGAGTCGTCAGAAAACTTCTGAAGGTGGCAGGTCTCTGTGCAGTATCTGAAGTCTGTGGTGTAGAGAGTGAAGAGAAAGGGAGAGAGGACGGTCCCCTGCGGAGCCCCCATGTTGCTGACCACCCTGTCCGACGTACAGCACTGCAAGCGCACATACTGTGGTCTGCCAGTCAGGTAGTTTACAATCCAGGACACCAGTGGGGCATCTACCTGCATCGCTGTCAGCTTCTCACCCAGCAGAGTCGGCCTGATGGTGTCAAACGCACTGGAGAAATCAAAAAACATGATTCTCACAGTGCTCGCCGGCTTGTCCAGGTGGGTGTAGACACTGTTGAGCAGGTAGATGATGGCGTCGTCCACTCCGAGACGGGGTTGGTAGGCGAACTGAAGGGGGTCCATGAATGGTTGGACCATGGGCCGGAGCTGCTCTAGGATGAGTCTCTCCAGAGTCTTCATGATGTGTGACGTCAGTGCAACAGGCCTGTAATCCCTGAGGTCGCTAGGGTGCGATGTCTTCGGTACAGGGACAAGGCATGACGTCTTCCACAGCATTGGGACCCTCTGAAGACTGAGACTCATGTTGAAGACATAATGAAAAACTCCACATAGCTGGGGGGCACAGGTCTTCAGGGCCCTTGGGCTCACGCCATCTGGGCCAGCAGACTTGCCTGCATGGAGTCTGTTCAGCTGTCTTCTCACCTGGTCAGCAGTGAAGCTCAGTGTGGGGGAGTCAGGTGGGGGAGGGGTGTGTGTGCTACCTTGATAAGTGCAGTCAGGGGATTCAGAGGAGGAGGTGGGAGTGAGGTCTTCATGGGGAGATGAGGGAGAGCAAGAAGAGGAGGGGGGAGGGAGAGAGAGTGGGGTTGATGGTTGCCATTGTGCTGCAGAAGAGCCTGTTTGAGGGTGAGCTGGGGTCACTTCGTCAAATCTGTTAAAGAACAGGTTCAGCTCATTCGCCCATTCCACACTTCCATCAGCTCCTCTGCTGTTTCTTGGTTTGAAACCAGTGATGGTCATCATGCCACTCCACACCTCTCTCATGTTGTTATGCTGAAGTTTCCTCTCCAGCTTCTTCCTGTATATCTCCTTGGCCTCTCTGATCTTGGATTTCAGAGTTGCCTGTATTTTCCTCACCTCCTCCCTGTTGCCAGCCCTGAACGCCCTCTTCTTATCATTTAGAATGGTTTTGATGTCCTTTGTTACCCACGGTTTGTTGTTGGGGTAACAGCTGACTGTCCTGGCTGGGACAATGGTGTCCACACAGAAGTTTATGTATCCAGTGATGCACTCAGTGAGCCCATCAATGTCGTCACCATGGGGCTCACAGAGTGCCTGCCAGTCAGTCACCTCAAAGCAGCCCTGAAGTGTCTCCTTAGCCTCGTCTGTCCATCTCCTCACAGTCTTTGAAGTTGCAGGCAGACTCTTGACAAGAGGCACATAGCAGGGGGTGAGGTGAACCAGGTTGTGATCTGACCTGCCCAGTGGGGGGAGGGGGGAAGAGCTGTAAGCATCTTTAACATTAGCATACAGCAGGTCTATTGTTCTTCCTTCCCTGGTAGGACAGTTCACAAACTGTGTGAAAGTGGGAAGTGTGGAGTCCAGATTAACATGGTTGAAGTCACCCGAGATAGCAATGAATGCACTCGGGTGCTGAGTCTGTAACCGGGCTATTGCAGAGTGAATGACATCACACGCAGTATTTGGGTTTGCAGAGGGGGGAACATAAACTACCACCATGATAACATGAGAAAACTCCCTGGGCAGAT
This sequence comes from Toxotes jaculatrix, assembly GCF_017976425.1. Classification (NCBI taxonomy): domain Eukaryota; kingdom Metazoa; phylum Chordata; class Actinopteri; family Toxotidae; genus Toxotes; species Toxotes jaculatrix. The sequence goes on from NC_054414.1 coordinate 7,553,052, forward strand.
AATATGGACGAAGTCCGACAGCACACAGTTCAACATCCGGGCCACAGATGCGCTCCTTCACGGTGATGTGAGCGGGGTTACACCACCGATTATTAACCAGAACGGCAAGCCCTCCTCCTTTGCGCTTACCGCTCCTGACGCAGTCTCTGTCGGCACGGACCGTGTGGAAGCCCCTGATGGTAGCGTTGTCATCGGGAACATCCTGGTGCAGCCATGTCTCAGTGAAGCACATCAAACTACACTCACGATACTCCCTCTGACTCTGGGCCAGCGCCATCAGCTCGTCCATCTTATTTGCGAGGGATCTCACGTTCCCCATGATGATCGAGGGGAGACAAGGCTTAAAACTTCTCCTTTGATGTTTCAGAGCCTCCCTCTTCCTCCGTAACTTTTTGTTTCCTCTGCATCCCCGGTGTGTCTTTCGCCAAATTTCGGCAGGGATATCCTCTCGCCTAGTCAATGAAAAAGCCGGCTTGAGGTCGATCAGCTGATCCCTGCTGTAAACAGCTGTAGTAATATGGATATTAACATGGTATTTATTAGGTTGTATTTAATCCTGTAGAGAGAAAAAATATTTATAGTGTTGCCTCATATTCACTATCTTGTTTTAATACATCCAGCATTACACATGGTGCTCTGAGACCCCAAACAAATGGGAAACTGAACATGGTATCAAACAGAATGCTCACTCACTTCATTTCATTTCATTTGACCTGCCCTGATTTTTCACAGATGTCTTCACACTGACTCCACAGGGGACATGATGTCTCTTCAGAACAATAAACAGTAGATGATGTTGAAATTCACCATGTTGACACACAGCAAATGATTCTAACATTTCTTGCACAATTTGTCATTGAGCTTAAACGAAACAAAACAAAAAAAAAAGTTACCCTTGTTTACAAAAAGACACAAGATTATTTATCCAACAGTAAAGTGTAAAAAATGAGAAGAAGATTTACTTTTACTATTCAAAGATCCTGAAATGAGTTTCCTCTGTAATTTGTGTGCACGCATTCCTCAGCCCATCAACACAGAGGACTTATGGAGATCATTTGTAGGCTCATATATAATAAGATTTTCATGAGTCTCTGTGAGGATCAGTTCAGAATTTAGCTAGGCGGTGGATCTACCCGAGATTAATGTCTCCTTCTGTCAAAAAGACAGTGCATGTCTGTGAAAAAAAAAAAAAAAAATCACCAGGATTTTCCACATAGCGCCACACAACATCATTTTGTTTGATTTGGACTGGCTTCACAATCATCTCTTTGTTTGGGCTACCTTGAAACTTGAAATGTCAGAGAAATTATCCAGGTGCATGGCTCATGCTTTATCTTTCATTTTCTTTCTTCATCTCCACTGAACATTTACGGGAATATGGCTTTTTTCATGCAGGCAAAATTTACTGACTGAAAACAACAACAACAACACACCAAAAAATCTAACAAACAAAAATGGATTTGACAGATTCCTTTGCATTTCTGTGAGTGTATGAGAGTGAATACATGTCAAACATCACAAATCAGGTTGTCCATGTTAATTAAAAGTGACTCTAGTTACATACAAGGAAAAGGAAGCTAAACTTCTTTCCTTTTTTGTAATAAGGAAGAAGGTCATTAGTCTTTCATGCTTAATCGTATACTGGCAAGTGATGCATGCATTTGAGTGTATTTCTTTGATGAGAGCTAATCAAACGGCCGCTCTTTGAGATTAGGGAAAACAGAGAAGTGAAAAAAACGCAGACCACACACCAGGTGAGGATGTGACAGGAAGCACGGTTTGTGGTTTGTAGCACGGCCCCTGACAAACGCTGCCAAATTCACCAGGTAACAAGCGTGCTGCATGAAAAGGTGTAAGAATGTTAATGGATCTTTTCATGGTTCAAAGTTCATATTTGCTTTCAACTGCTTGGACTTACATCAAACACAGGACCATGTGGGCTGCTTAGTTGCTCATTTTTGCAGAAACACTGGATAAAACAGACAGTGATGGTCTAGCCTCTAGCCAAGAAGTGTGTGTGACCCATATCTTGGATTTCTGCCATCATGGTAGTATTTATACCAAAATTATCCTGACCTATGAAAATATTTATGCTTTTAAAATCTGCCCTACGAGGAAGCTGCGGATGTGGATATCGCACCAAAGGTCTTGCAAAATACAGGGAAAACTGCTGTTGATGATGCTGTTAAACATTCACTTTTTTATCAATGAGAATTCCTTTCCGGCATCCTTCTTGAAGACGTGGCCAAAGCTTTGTCCAGTGGTCTGAATCATGAGCAGAAGAAGGTGGAGTCAGAGGATAAGAGCTTCTGAGAAGTTTCTAAAAAAAAATTTTTTTATCACAGGTAGACGGAAGTTGCGCAGTAGTAAACAAACCAGATTGTAATTCTATAGCTGTTGCTAGGAAATCACTGTTTGGACCACACACACACACGCGTACAACAACACCTTAGGTCAAATTTATTTGTATTGTATGTACCTGATACACCCATTGAGGACCATGAGTCACCCAAAAAATAATAGGCAGTGCTAAAATTACTCCTGTGATTCACAGTTGCTGCACATGTCCAGCATGTTTTGTTTATCTTTTTTTATGAACTCTTCATTCTACTCTTTGCACATCTGATTGTTCATGTTTTTTTTTTCAAGTTCTTCCTTTTGGGTGTAACAAGTGCCACTGTAATGACAACATCTCACTCATCCATCTGTGACTACACCTTAATTTGGTTTGGAAATCTGTAAACTGCAACCACCCAGGAGTAGTAGTTGGTCTTATGAACTTTCTCTGCAGGTGTTATTGTGACTTTATATACTGTGTATATTTTTTTTTCTTCTACTTTTCAGGCATTGAATTGTTTAGTAATTTCAAAGGTCTTATCAGTAATGGATTATAAACACCCTGATGCTGATGTCAAAACACAACCAGAATAAATTTCAACTATAAAACCCAACTAGCAGCTACCGATTTTGGCTTTGGGAATTTCAGAGCTGATGAAAGACAGCCTTGTAGACACTGAGAGACACTAATTGACAGTGCGGTTGCCTATTATCAGGAACACCGTGCCGCTGCATTTCAGAAATACCTTCCCAGTGATGAAACAACCATAGTCTTTTGTTCCTCCTCATCTTTGTCTATTGTTAGTGACACTTCTGGAAAGGAAGTGTCAGTCTCTCTGCCAAGAGTAACAGTATTATAGAGCTGGTGTGTTTGCCGGCAGGACTGTGGCGGTGCCAGATGCATGGACATTTTTGATGACTTGGTGGAAGCAAAGGAGCATCAGCTGTACTGTAACCACACACACACCTACACACAGACACACACACAACGTAGGCACATTCACAAAGACTTGTAGTGTCACTTGTGGTTACACAGACAGTATCATTCAATATTCATCTAGCTTACGGGAACTGGTATCTTGTTCCTTGATTTATGGCTTGTGCACCTGCTGATTGATCCCAGGTAAAGTAACCTCTTTAAGCCTTTAGCTGACACTTAACTGACTTGAAACCAGTACAATGGCTGAATAAAATCAGGTTATTTTAAGTAAGTAAGCAGATAAAGCATGGGCCAAAGCCAAATCTTGTGTTTGTGTATCTTGTGTATTTCTACTGGCTGCCTGCACTGATACTGTACCAGAATGTTTGCACTGTATCTACATTTTTCTGCCAAGTCAGCTTTTATTATTCCCAGGTACACCTGTGTGACCTCGGTTTAAAAAGCTAAGCCAAGTCAAATAATATAAAGCCAAGCGCAGGTTGGCGAGCAATGTCCTTGAATCTGGACTGTACGGAGGACAAACCCTGTTCATAAAGGCAACAAGAAGGACCTGCTCCTCCTGTCAACCTCAGGCCAAATTGCAATTACTTTGTCAATTTCTCGCCAATCCAAAAAATGTTGTCTTTTTATACTTAAAGGTCTGTCTGACACTTTCACTTCTCCTGTTGCTGGAAACTTCTGAAAGCATTTCTTTATAGACAAGAGTTATTACAGGAAGGTGCTTACCTGAAACTGATCCTCATTCCAGTCTGAGTTATGCTGCAACATTTTAGGCCTGCAGGTAACACATGAATACTTTTCAAATGTTTGAAAACCATATGTGTAACTGATAATGCGCATGGAATGCAGCACCTCAAGACAATTGTTTTCTTATTCTTTCTTAAAGTGACTGAGATTAAAGAGAGGATGTCTTTACTGGTAATTTTTACAAAAAAAAGAACAAAAAAAAAATAAACAGGTACATAGTCAACTACTCTCTGCAACCATTATACAGATTGTCATGAAATTGAGCACAGATATCCAACATGCCTGTAGGATGACTCCTAATGACTGTGGAGATCCCCTGACTTTTCCTCTGGTGCCACCTTGAGGTTGACAGTTGTGGCTTTGAGTGAAATGTCTCAGCAGCTGTTGGATGGATTGCCATGAAATCTGCTACACACACTCACGTCCCCCTCAGGACAAAGTGTAGGGACTTCGGTAATTCCTTAACTCTAAAGTTCAGTTTGTCCAATACTTTTTTTTTAACTAAGTGCCTGCAAAACGAATGACATTCCCAACAGCTGCCGTACAGCTGTACTTCGTGTTTGGTGACAATTTTATCTGCTTAGTATCAACATGTTAAGAGTGTCATTTTGAGAGTGTCAGCACATTGACATTAGCATTTAGCTCAAAGCAGAACTGAGTCTAAGTGCAGCCTCACAAGGCTGCTTCACTCTTATTCTATTTTTTTCAGCTTTCCTCAAGTGGGTGATGACGTCTTCAGTGTCCTGCTCTTCCATATTTCTGCACCCGCTGGGCGGAAATGACTAAGCTACCAGTCTAAGTAATTCCTCATACTTTTGAACAACTAACTAACTGCTTTAAAAAGACATAATAAGAATTCTAGTTATTTTTTTGTCTGTGGTGAATTCTAGTTATTTTTTGTCTGTGGCTGCCCTCTGGTGTGTTTCCACACACCAGAGGGCAGCACAGGGCAAAAAGTGTCTGTCAGTCAGGTTTCTATTCATATGTTTGGTCAAGAGCAGCATTGATCCCTCTCTTTCAGCATGCAAGTACAGCATCTGTTTTGTTTTAGTCTTGAAATAAGAAAATTATGTGATAATTAATGCAAGGTGTGGTATAAAATGTGAAAATATTCATCAGATATTCAGGTCATGTGCTATATCAGCCAGTCAAGACACAGTGAAGAGTTTTTGATATGATTTTTTTTTTTTTTTTCAAATCCACAATCCATTCTTTACAGTCACACGGTCAATCAAATCCAGGCTTAGTCTCAAACAAACACACTTCTGATCTGTTATAGTACAACTCTGATAAGCTTTAAAAAGATGGCACCATCACATGGAAAGGGAACATGATCAGGGAGGAGATGTTTTTTCATAGGCAATTTAACAAAAATACTTTTTTCAAGGAAGATAGAATTTTTTTTTTCATATACTATGAGGATAGAATAAAATTTTGTCTCTGGAAACTGAAGGTTTTATGTTGGAGAGTGCTATGTTGAAAGCGTTGCATAGTCGAGGAGACATAAATGTCGGGGTAGTGGGGATCTTAATTTAAAATGACACATAAGGAGTTAAAAAGCTCTTTGTTTAATGCAGAGTGCAGGGTAAAAAATACTCTTGCTGAATACTTTTATGTGATTGTTTTGGCTCCAAACCCTTTAAAAAAACAGTCAAAAAAAAAAAAACAACTTAGACCTGCCATTCTGAAGCTTGTGTGCTGGGGCATGTGAGTGTAAAATCCTGACTACAAGCATTATTATTAACATATAGTCATCTTTGTGCAAATGTAACTCAAATAGAACAAGATCCACAGCAATCACATGTGATAATAATCTCCCAAGCAGTTTTATGAACACAGGGGGGAAGTTGGTTTTGTGTATCACTCTCATTGCAGCCTTTAAAAGTGCCACTCTGCGTCCTTTCTCTTGGCAGACGAACAAAGAACCAGCTTAGCTTTACAAAAAAATACTGTTATTCTAGCTTATGGGCTGATTAAAGCTCCAATCCTACAACCTGAAGAGCTCTAATCACAAACCAAAACCTCTCCCTTGCTCTTCTTCCACACGGACAGACGTGGTGATTTACTTCTTTAAAGACTGTGTTTATAGGAGCAGACTCCTCGGAGGAATCCTTGTCCAACGGTAGTCAAATATATTTATGTAGCTCATTCAGCATCGGCTGGATGAAAAGCTGGAAACGTTTCTAGTCGCAAAACAAGAGGGGGAATTCCCAACTCAGCTTATAAAGTGTCTCGAGATACTGTGCCAAGCGTTTTTGTTTTTTTTGTTTTTTAAACCAGACATTAAAACAAATGAAGAAAAGGGTACACGGTATGAACCACACCCAGTCTCTGCTGCTGGTTCTAACTTTACAAGCTCCAGCCAGGGAGCGCAACGGCTCTGTCTTCTCGTCTCATCCACACATACATTCATTTGTCCTGTCCCGTCCACTGATCAATCAGCTGTCCATCCACTTATTGAGAACATGTAAGAGTTTGTTCTCCTTTTCCTCAGTAGCATCCGCAGACCTCTGCTTTGCCTCAAGTCTTTGTCCATCACAAAAAAAAAAAAAAAAAAAAAAAGATGCCCACGATGCCGACCGGGGTCACCGGAACTCATAGATGGCTGCGCTGTGCTCGGGGACGTGGGTGAGGTTTAGAGACTGGTACCTGCAGGGGTAACAACACAGCATATGTTAGAAGGATAGGGCAACTTTATCAAGAACTCATTATGTATAATCACAATTATACTGTGAAAATCAGGTATCTCAAAAAGATAAATTCACTTGCTACAAAAAAAAGTTTTCAGCTTTGTGCAAATGCATTTTTTTTCACATAATCAATGGTTTATAAAAGCATGAGGAGCAAGATGCACTGAGGGCAAACCAAAGTCTGCAGTGATGCTCATATTCAGCGTTGCCTTCATGTGTTGTTTGCAGGGTTCACACCAGAAGTGGTAAACAGCAGCAAAGAGCCAAGAGCCGATTCTATAAACAAGCTGCTCATGAGTCCATAGCAGCATTCATGTTGCTGTTAGTACTATTTTCAGTCTTCGCAATAAATATGACATAACAGCTCGCTGTTTACCATTTTCCAGTTTGGAAAAATGCCATAACAGAAAGGTATTCCTGCGGTCAGATAAAGAAACTCAACTGCTTCAAAGTGTTTGGTCAGAGCAGGGAATAAAAACACCAGGTGGATTGAAATCAGAGAGTTTTTACAGCAATAGCTAAACCATTATGTGCAGAGGGAGTTGAAAGAATGTCAAATAAAAATGAAAACTGAAGATGGAGTACAAACCGGCCTCTGTTTGCTTATAACCGAGCAGTAGGGCCACATAAATCAAATGCAAACACAAAATGTGGGTGTGATTGTTCTGCTTCGTCCATAAAAAGTCACTCGCAGTTGTTTGGAAAAACCACATTCATCTACTAATCATTGGAGTAGATCCCAGGGCAACCTGACAGAAGCTGCAGAAAGCTGAATAGTGAGTCCGTTAATGACTTCTCCCATCCAGATTTTCCCAGCTGCTCTGAGATTTGATCCAGCCAAACTTTCCTTTTCCTTTCCCCAAATTTCTGAGCTTCAGCTCACAGTAACGAGTGTGGTGCTGCCTTACCATTCAGAGCTCCTGTGGTAGTAGTAGCCCTCGATCGTTGCTGTGGATTTCTGGAAGCAGATGTAATAAAATCCAGCAAAGGAAGCTCCGCTGATGTCTTTGATTGTGTGGTCTGGGACCAGAAACTGCTCCTGGGGGGGGGGCACACGGGGTGAGAATCAGCAGCTGCTGCAGTTCAGAGGTGACTTGCTACAACATATGGTCAAGCTCAATTTAGACAGCACCTTACCTTCCACCTCATGAAAATATAGTCTGAGTTCTTCAGATCCTCATAGTCGAAATCATCAGAGTTGAATGTCTTTGCGTACTGGTAGAAGGCCTGGAACTTGCCCTTCACACAAAATGCAAATTGATCATGTCACAATAAACCAGCTGACTACAGAGGGCGTGGAGCCCGTGTAGAGATTATGAATTAAGTTTTCACCTTACCCAGTGTTTACGATCCACATCTTCATCTGCATCCCATTTCCGGGTGAGAAATGGCCGCTTTCTGCTGATGATCTCTCCAGCGAAGAACGTGGTCAGAGTTGGGTATTCCTGCGAGAGTGAACGCAACAAAAAAACAAACAGGAATGTTTTGTTTTGTTCTTGTCTAAGCTCTGGTGCAGCCAACGTGTCAGATACCATTGTCTATTCCTCTCTTTGTAGGTGAAAGAATGAAACAGCCAGCGCTAATTGCAAGACTGACGATTCAATGTTCAATTACAGCAGAACAAAGTAAACTGACTGGATGAAAAGGAATACTTACCTAGGAATATTTACGCTGATATTTAGGGTTTATTATTTACCAATAAATCATATTGTGGGATCTTTATGATATTGTACATAATGGGAAATAGTAACATTGTGGGGTGAGAGTAGAAAGAGTTTGAGTTGACTCTGATTTACTTCTTTAGAGATTGCGTAGTCGAATGTAATAGACTTAAACTCTGCATTAACAACTCAACAGTCTGTGAGGCAGATGTAATGTGCTTGGATCTGATGTAGAGTTTAACACGGCATCCTCTACACTGTAAATTACACAATACCGAGTGAGGACGACTGGAGCCAGACTGTACCAGTGTCTTGAAAAGAAAACAATGAGCAGTGGCCAGACACAGCTTAAATTATTTATGTTTGTGGCTTAATAAAGAGAATTACTCCTCTCACCTCGGTCAGTCCTTTTATCTTCAGGTAGCCACACAAGTAGGAATCCTCCATGGTGACATGCTTGAAAAGAAAACCCAATAGACAGCAGAGAATGTTAATTCATTTCTGTATCAGGTAGCTACTGCTTCAAAGGTTCAAATGACAATTGGGCAGGGATGCTGTGATATGCTTTAATGAAACGAATATTAATTCAATTGATTTGTATCAATATCCTCTCCCACAAAACAGCCATTAACATGCCTGCTTGTGAGAGTCTTGCTACGTGGGGGAGCCCCAGTAAAATCAAATCTTTATTGGGATGCATTTTATTATAATAACACTGAATTGAATGTTTATTTGTAGTTTAAAGGTGCTGATAGCTAATAATCACAGGCACCGCTACATCCACAGCTAGCTAGACCAGTTAGTCAACGACAAGCCAGGGCCCATTGATTTTCATCTGTCAGTCATCACACCGCCCGGTTGACAGATCACCAAATACCCCTGACAGCTCCCCCGAATAATGAACTATCCACTTCACAGCCCCACCTGCAAAACAACCTCCACGTCGTAAGAGTTCCCTTTGCTCTTCTGGTGGCCCCTGAACTTGGAGCCGCTGTACAGCAGCGAGGTGACAACACCGGGCTGCTGAGTGTTTATCGGAGGTGGCGGGATAAGCGAGGCCGAGGATGCGAAGGCCGCGGCGGGGGAGTCGCTAAGGTATCCAGCGGGGACAGGCATGGCTCCCGCTTCGCTGACTGGGCACCGACCGCGGTCACTGGCCGTCGGGACGATGGACTCTGTCGGCGTCTATGAAGAGGTGGAGGAGGACTGGTGAGGCCCCACCAACGTTCAAACCCCCACTTATTCCTCTGTGGTGTAGTTTACCAGGCACCAAGCTCCCAGAAAAGTAAGTGGACTTCGACGCGCGACGTAGGCAGCAGTATCCATCCCTCTCATTGGACATCTGAGTCCACCGTGCAAAGATCTTCAACGCTCATTGGTGGGACTTGCGGAAGGCTTTGTGGGAGTATTTGAGTGTAGTCTTTTCCTGTTTTGTAAGCGCAAGTAGAAGCACTTAAAAGACTACATTTCCCAACTGTTAGGAACAGTTTCGACGCTATCTGTCAAGCGTAGAAGGTCAGACGCGTGCTTTTGAACGCTGAGGAAGAAATGTGTTAGTGACTTTATTCAGTTAGCCAGAGCTGTATAAACAAGAACTTCTGCTAACACGAAAAACAGCCACTCGTATAAAAATGTTGCATTTAATTAACTAACGAACTGCAGTCAGAAAGAGCCTGTCGTGTCTGCTGTCTCCTAAGCTAGCTTTCATTCAAAACATCACGTCTTCACCTAACTGCCACAATGTTTAGGAGCCTTGTTAAACTTCAGAGTCACTTTGGAAATGCCCTTTCTCTCAGTAAAGTGTACCCAAGAAGTCAGCACTCCCTGTTTGCTTTGAAATACTCCACAGCCGCAGCAGGTAAGATAAACAAACAATGTGGATAAATCGTCAATCTGTCTGCAGCAGCAGGGCATTTGTATGACTAATGTGGTGTTTTCTGATTTTAGCAGAGAGAAAGAGATTTTATCAGGATGTCAGCATATCCCAAGGTGAAGGTAAGTGTCAGATATCATTAATAATAGGCCAAGTGTATAAATTCTGTGAGTTTGAGAATACTCACTTTCAGTGTCAGATGTATTTTAAAAGAGCATGCAGTGTTTTTGATGTAGCCATAATTCTCCATACTTGTGTTACGTAGGTGGTCTATATGAGATAAACCTAGACAGAAGGAAACTGAAAACTCCTGGAGGGAAGCTGTTCACTGTGCCAAATGAAGCCCTGGCCATTGCCGTGGCAACCGAGTGGGATGCTCAGCAAGACACACTCAAGTTCTACACTATGCACCTGGTACAGCCTTTGACCTGGGGATTGAATGGGGTTTTTCATTTTCATGTTTTTATAATATCTGACTTGTTCAGCTTCAAGGAAAACGAGCAGTGACGCTACATCAGCCAGCAAAGGCCACGTAATGATAAAGTTTTAAAACTTATGTCATATGTATATTTCTATCTGAATATGAAATACAGATATTTAATACATTTTGAGTTAACTTCATGCTCTAAAATAAAAATTCACAATAGTGTATCATATCTGTAGCAAATTGGTTGGGTGTTGTGAGGATTTGGGACCAGAAAAACTGAGAGGCCTTGATTTGATGTGTGTGAGACAGAAAGAAATATAGAATTTTCTCTGAGCTGCTGATCTTCAGGAAAAAAAAATATTGCGAGTAATCATTTTGCCATGTTTTCAGTTTTCCACGTCGCTAAAGTAAAGGTAAACTGTGAACTCTCCCTGCAGACTACACTCTGCAACACAGCTCTGGACAATCCCACTCAACGTAACAAGGACCAAATGATCAGTGCTGCTCTGAAGTTCCTGGAGACTGACACTGTCTGGTATACCACTTATTTTACTGTATTTTGTTTTTTTTTAAGAATTATAATAACCTTTATTTATATTAACAACATTTAAAACTTGGCTATATTGTTGCTATTAATTAATAACAGCAAAATTTATTTGCTGTTCTACAATCCATGTATAACCAGAGCTCATTTCTAACGGCACTCTCTTATTAGGGATTTTAAGTCAGTATAACCAGTGTTTACACATTGGTGCATTTAATGACTACAAAATACAGATCAGCACAATGACAGGATACATATTAAAAGTGTTGAGAATATAAATAAATATTCTCAGTATTTATATATATTAATAAAGAGATTGTTAAGGGTGAGTTGCTTGCAGATGTGGCTTTAAATGTTACTGGTGTTTATGTTCTGTGTAGTTACAGAGTAGATGAGCCCCATGCTTTGGTTGAGCTACAGAAGAATGAGTGGGATCCTGTGCTGCACTGGATTGAAAACAGGTAACAGCAGCATTAGTTTTTGTCATAGTCAAAGCACATAGACTGACATTAAACCCACAAATACATCACTGGTAAATTAAGCTACTATACCTAGCTCTTTCCTAATTGTTTTTATCCCCCACAACTCAACTGCAGATACAATGTCACTATTGGCTCCTCATCCAGTATTTTGGGTCCTGAGATCCCAGAGGCAACCAAAGAAACGTTCCGGCAACACCTGAATTCTTACAACTTTTGGTCTCTGACAGGTGAAATATTTCTAAACTGATCCTTTATGAGCACTTTTAATGATGAGGTACTCTTTTGAAACAGGGCTTGATTTTGATTTGATATATGTGCTGCTGATAAAATTGATCATACCTACTCTAATGATGAGATTATATGTACATTCTGTATATAAGCATTTTTTTGATTGGATTGAGTTGTAACTAAATTGTCCAACTAAAAAAGGGCAAGGGAGTGATGAGTGCAATATTTGTAATACCTACTCCTATTGCTTGGGTAAACAGTGTTGTAATACACTGTAGCATCAGTAGGGCAGAGCTGTGCAGTAATATGGTTCCTCCTGTGCAGGGCTTGAGTATGTGATCACCCAGCTGAAGTCTGTTGTTCTGGCGATGGGGATGATTGACAGACATCTGAGCGTGGAACAGGCTGTGCTGCTCTCCAGACTGGAGGAGGAATACCAGGTAAGAGAGAGTGTTTGCCACCCGGAATTTTCCCAACTTTTTTGGTTACCTCTTTTTTTAATTTTTGTTGTTTTGTATAACCTCTTTTTACAAAGGGAAGCTTTGCTTATTCAGCTAATGTTTTTTTTAGTGTCACTGTGTCCTACATCTTTTATTGCCAGAAAAAAATTAGCTTCATGTTCTCTAGACAAACAGCACCCCCTTGTGTTTATATTGTGTTTCACATGATAGCAAACCTGGTAGCACACAGTGTACAAGGCAGTGTAGAGGCTGACTTAGCTCTGAGCCCTGGTTTTGTTTATTTACAGAAATTCTACTAATGTCTTTGCCAGTGGTAATGAAGTTGCGATCTTGTATTGCTGCATGTAGCACCTTCAGTGTTGCAGTTTGTTCATATCGCTGACAGTCATTGATTATTCTCTGTTTATTTCTCTAACATGTTTATTCTTCCTCACAGATTCGACGCTGGGGAAATGTAGAGTGGGCCCATGACTATGACATGTATGAGCTGAGGGCAAGGACTGCTGCTGGAGCGCTTTTTGTTCACCTCTCATCTGAAAGTTCAACTGTCAAACGCAAACTTATGCAGGACTGAGAAGGATGAGCTCAAACATAAAACTCCCAGGGAGCACACAGCACCCCCAAACACCCCCATTTACCTTTACTTCTACATCCATGCAAACACCTCACAGCCTGTTTGTTCAGTTTAGCCGTGACAGCTGCTCTGTCTGTCATCTGTTAAGCCATTTTCACATATGAACTCTGGATAATATTCACACATATAGCACACAACTGGAGATTGTCTGTGTCAGATGCTTTCTCACCTACAGGAAATAACCCATTTGGTTTAGGTGAGGTGTGGCACCTGGGTAGAGCTTGCAGGAGGCAGGATAAAAACTTTCTCAACACGCCCATTTGCTTGCTGTGATTTTTCCAGACAATGACCTGTTCTATTCACACATCGACTCAATTGAACATTACATGGACTTTGTACAAGTCCAAGGAAGCTGGCAGGAAGCTGGCAGGGTTAAGTCTGTTTAATGTCCTGTCCAACTGATTCAGACATTTGAATTCCAAAACACAGCTCCTCTGGGTAATGTCTAGATAAGTTCACAGTTGCAGTGCGTGTGTGAAAACACTACGACGGTCATCTCACCCCAGCAGAACACACTGGCTGTATTTTCTGCAGTGTTTATATGTGACAGCTGCCAAGAGTACCACCCCTCACAGAGTTTCCAGTCGGTTCTCAGTCATCCGTGACATTTTGGACGCTGGTGGCTTCTGTTGTTGTCTGTTTGATGGTGGAATGTTAATTCCATGGCTGTTTTTTTTTCTGTGTGCTACATTTGAATACTGGAAAGTGCTATTTCAACATCAAACTGTCCATAGTTAATGCCCTTGCAGTTCGTTCTCATCCAGTGGTCATTTTCATAAACAAAGCTGAAGGTTTTGTTGCTTATACAGATTAAATGTAATTTAAAAAATGACATTTTCTGTGCCCTTTCCACCACTTGTAAGCAAAGTATGTCAGGAGAGTTTATTGTGAATTAAAACCTAAACAAGGCAAAACACTTTTACTCTGTCACAACGAATTACTGTATGTGCCTTTTCTGTGTTTGCATGACCTCATATCAGAATGAGTGCTGCAGTCATAAAAAGCCATTTAAGTTTTATTAATGCAACCTTTGGCACCTTTTATTTACAATCGCCCAACTCTCATGATGAGTCTTCTAACTGTCCAATCACGCTAAAGGTCAGGATTTCTTGGCCAATTACGTTGCTCTGTGGGCGGGATTTGCCGGACGTTTCCTCATGTATCATCATCATCATCCCATGGACTGACTTGTTTGTTGTCGAGCAAGATGGAGTTCCTTTTGGGAAATCCTTACAGTACCCCAGTGGGGCACTGCATTGGTATGTAACTAGATATGTAGAAAACGACAATGCTTGCAACTTGATGTGTGTGTCCTGGAAATGTGTCTGCTTTGTGCGATAGTCATTTACGGACTTGCTACCTTTAGCATGCTATCGTCCCTGAATGAGTTCACTACAGCTGGAAAGCCTCCGTTAGCCGCCTAGCTAACTAGTAGTTGCGGTAACATCTGCTGTCACTGCGCTAGCGGTACCGTTATCAAACTAAATGTCTTTTTCCTGCCACTGTCAAGTCTTAGGTCATCGCTAAAAACATTAACGAACACAGTAAGTTATATCTTACAGGCTGGCGTATAATTAAGCCGGCTAACAGTTAGCTAGCCACCAGTCATCGTCATATAATTGGGCTTCTGTGTTTTACAGAAGCGTCTTTATAGGTTGTTTTCTCAGCCTTTATGATCTCTGTATGTGTCTTGCAGAGAGAGCCACTGATGGCTCCCTGCAAAGTGAAGACTGGACCCTCAACATGGAAATATGTGACATCATCAATGAAACAGAGGATGGGTGGGTACCCAGAGAAAATCAATGAATATCTATATGTTACTGATTAACTCCCTCATATGTACTAATTTGATTCTGTCTTCCACGTTACTGTGCTGTTTATATAATACATTGCTGCAGCATGATAGCTAGTGTCAGTCCTATCTTTTCTTTTCCTGTGTCATACTAAGAGAAGTAGCCTAGCTTTGGCTTAGTGAGGTGGATATGTGCAAGGCCTCTTTGCTTATCTCACTGTTCTATTAACCTTGTACTGTATATTTAAGCTGGTGTGTGAAGTCCAGGTCTTGTTTGATTAGTAGGTTGTAAACTAGCTTAGGTGGGTCTAGCCAAGTGCAATGTACTGTATATCAGCAGCCTATAAAAAGATGTCTGACTCTACTTCTTTCTGGTCTCTGGGGAATGCACTACGCCCAGTACTGTGATGCTGATGTGATCTGTTTGGTCTGTTAGAAGTAGTCAAAGAATTCAAAAGTTAATTATTTCTGCCTTACAGTGGAACAATCAGAGTGTCAGTCCAGAGATTGCGAAAAGTCAAGAAATCATTGACATATGCTTCAGCCTGGTAGTCACTGTGGCATTCAGAATGCCCCTTAAAGCCTTTGGTCATTAAATTCTTGGTAGTTGTGTTTCTTCTGCTTCGCAAGTCTTATCGGTCCATTAAAAAGCTATGGGCATACTGTACTATGCTGTCTTTGTGTGTTTAATGTGTGCTTTTACTTGTGTGTTTGTTTGTGTGTGTGCAGGCCAAAAGATGCCATTAGAGCGGTGAAGAAGAGGCTGAATGGCAACAGGAACTATAGAGAAGTCATGTTGGCTCTAACGGTGAGTTAAAGTGTACAGCAGGAGGGCAGCTACACTGTTTTTACAAGTTACAGCATTAAAAACACTACTCATGTAGTCACGTAGCAACATTGTGTAGAACGAATCACTTCAGGTCACTTGATGGTACCACATAATTTGCATTCACAGAGAATTTGCAAACCAGTCCATCATTTCCATCCTGTGTCTGGGTAGCACAACTCTGGACGTGCCTATAGTGGCATTCGATTCACAGTGTGAACTGCATCATTTCATGTTCTGAAAACTGCTTCATCTCTGCATCCATCAGGTGCTGGAGACGTGTGTGAAGAACTGCGGCCATCGTTTTCACGCGTTAGTCACTAGCAGGGACTTTGTTGATGGCGTGCTTGTTAAAATCATCTCCCCTAAAAACAACCCACCTACAATCGTTCAAGATAAAGTACTCGCCCTCATTCAGGTAAGATAACAGAAACATTGCATGCATCTAGTCCAGGTTTGTAGGTTATTGTGTCATGCTACACAGTCAGTGCAAGTCATAAACCCTGGTGACTTATTCCCATGACAGATACTGAATCGATATATTTTTTCTTTTATAATCCGTGGACATGAATGTGAGCAAAAACTGGTGTTTTCTGATCAAGTCAGTCAGTGAGCGGTGACGTGAGTTTTTTAGCGTAGGTGTTTATTACAGTATGTGGGGCTGTGCAACAGTCCAGGAGGTGGCCTGTCATCCCCAGGCAGAGCTTCAGGTACGGTGTCTCCAGGGCTTCAGCCAGGAGCAGCTCCAGTTACCTGTCACAGCTCGGGTAACCCTGCGAGGCTCATGTGGGCTGCTCTTATTTCCTCCAGGGGAACCATGTGACCACAGCCACAGCTTGGATCCAAGAGGGGAGCATACAGTACCTGTGAGAGAGAGGAGGGAATCTAATTGCCTCTTGTTTGGCTCGTCGTTAGACAAACAAGTTTGTGACTGGAGGGTCAGCTGGGAAAATTGTATGGGAAAATGTTTTGAGCAGCACTCCCTTCACACATACACAACTAGACTATTGTTGACATTACTTTTAGCAGGCTGCATAACACCCAGTTTGGCAGCAGACTGCGGCAGTGTTTTGCCGCTCCCTTACCACCTGTCTCAACTCTCAGGTGTTAATGTGTGTACCTTGAAGTTGATAAATGAGTGAGCATGTGTGCACAGTTATTAGTTTAGACTAAGTTGATAAATTCCAGCCAAACTCTTAAGCTTTGGTTAGACTATGGGTTTTTCATATGGTTTTGCAGAGTCTTTCTGTTGTTTTCAGACACATTTCAACCAAGAAAGGAACTGTTAGGGAAATTTGAATATAGATCAAACTGTCTTGCAGTTTGCGGTGACTTAGCAGAACAAGAGTGCCCTCAAAGTCCTTGTGCACTTGTTTTTTAAAAGTGTGTCATGTGTTGAACTGTTGTAATGTTCCAGTCTAGCTTTAGCCTGCCCGCTGCTGAGAGAGAGAGAAGCCAAGAGCTTTGTGGTTTGCTGACTGAATGTATTCAAGGCAGACAAACAGAAATGATCAGAGAACAGGCCTCGTTTACTGTTCTGACATCCCTTGCTTTGTTTGCTGTGTCAGCCCTCCCTTTACCCGTTTTTGTTTTTTTGTTTTTTCAGACTCTCCCTCTCTTTTCTTTTAACTCTTATTTTTCACTCTCCAGGCATGGGCTGATGCATTCAGGAGCAGTCCAGACCTCACAGGGGTGGTCCAAATCTATGAGGAGCTAAAGAGGAAAGGCATCGAGTTCCCCATGTCAGACCTAGAGACCCTGTCGCCTATACACACACCTCAGCGGGTAGGAGGCATCACATTAAGCACTAAGCATAGTAAGATTGTCTTTCTAGTTAATCTGTCAGATTCTGTTATGTAAATTGTCTCTTCCTCTGCTGTTTCTAGTCTGCATCTGCTCCAGAGGGTGACTCCACCCTGAACAAATACAGCACCACTACTCAGCCCACACCTCCGACTGTCCCACCACCCTACACTAACCCTCAGGTCCCCAATATTCATGCCTCTGGATCTATCAATCCTACACCTGAACAGGTACAGTGTTATTCCCATAAACACACTGAAACTGAACAGTTGCCTCACATATGTACACCTTGTAACAACCCTTACAAAAGGACAGGTGCCTGCATGTTCAGGTTTTTTTGTTTGTTTGGTTTTTTTTTTGTGTCATGCTAGTCAAAATAGCATTGACTTCACCTGTCAAAAAAACAAACCAAACCAGATGATTAAACACTCCAGAGTCTGAATCAGCTGCTGCAAATATGCTTGGTGTGGACACGTCTTAAGCCAGTGGCTCCTAATCCCAACCTTTTTTTTGTCCGGCATACCCCCTGAGCTGTCATGGTCCAAAGGAACTAAGCTGACTATTATTTAACACTATTAGTTATGTAAAACTAGATATCATTCCAAAATCTTTCCATACAATTGAACAGCCAGTGTTTAATCGAGTTTGTATTTGTACTGCTGCCATTTGGACTGTCAGAAGCTGGACATTTCAGCCATTTATCCATTACTTTTGGTCGTCTGTCGTCTTGGTCGTCTAACTGTAGACTCATATATCCCTGTTTCATTCAGATTTGCAGACTGCGCAGCGAGTTGGACATTGTTCGTGGGAACACTAAGGTGATGTCAGAGATGTTGACTGAGATGGTCCCAGGACAGGAGGACGCTTCAGACTATGAGTTACTACAGGCAAGGAACCACTTATGTGTGTCTGTATACGTCTGCATTCTGAAGTGTGTGAATGAACAAATACAAAAAACTAGTATTTTTTGTTTGTTAAGAAAACTGCAACCTGAGACCATCTTTTGTTCATGTGTGTTTGTACGTTCTTAGGAGCTGAACAGGACTTGCAGAGCCATGCAGCAGAGAATAGTGGAGCTCATCTCCTGTGTTTCCAATGAAGCCGTGACCGAGGAGCTACTGCATGTCAACGACGACCTCAACAACATTTTCTTACGCTACGAAAGGTTAGAAAACACTGATAAGGTCACACACAAATGCAGGGGCAGACTCATCCTTAAGAGCAAACAAGCACACACATTAAAACTCATGTTTCCGTTGACAGTGTTTTGGTTAGGTAAACTAAAGGGTTCTTGTTCATTTCTTTCATGTCGCCCTGTCTTTTGCCTCAGGTATGAGAGATTTAGGTCTGGGAGGTCTTCAGCTCAGAGTGTCAACAATGGGGTGAGTCAGCAGTTACCTCAGGTGGTGAAACGCCCGATGTTTGCATCACTAGTTGCTTCATGTCATGTTTATTTTCTGCTCATCTTTTCTCATTCTTTGCTGTCCACACCTTTCAGTGTCAGTCGTGTGTCCTTGCATGTTACATCACCAGTCAGGCTTTACAGCGTCTTTCAGGTGCCGCTATCTGTCAGTGATTTACCAGATGTACATGCGTAATGAAACAGGAAACCCAACAAAGACTTACTTTGATTGTAAAATGCAAAGCATGTTTATTTTTATGGGTCATGTTTTGAATATTCTGACATAAATCTGACTTTACATAACACAGTCAAAGCAGGCTTGTTGCATTTAAGTCCTTTCCAAGTGATGGGAAACAATGACTGGGACTATACAAAGCAAAGTCATTGCAATTTAGATATTCACTTGTCTTATCCATGCCAGAATGAAATACAACGGGCAGTCCAGCCACAGCTTTGGAGAGGGCCGAGTGGCAGGCTCCAAAAAGGGTACTTTGTCAGGTCGACAGCATTGTTGGAAGTTGAGCTTTGTATCACATCTAACAGATTCCCCTCTCACTGCTTTCTGAACGCTTTCGATTTGTCAGTCTTTGTGAAAGCTTTATTGACATCCACTCCAGTCTTGCAAGGCTCCAAACTGGTCTGCCAACAGATAATACAATGTGTAAATCTAGATTGAAAACAACTTTTATCACCAGCTATGGTTTGGTTTTTGCTTCCATGAATGTCCATGCCTGCAGCTGCTAATGGTAGAACCTCTCTTTGCTTTATACCTTTTATCAGTTTCTTGTTGTTAGATACTGAAAACACCTCCAGAGATCTGATGAAAAGCATGAAACATGATGGAGCTCTTGAAACATTTTCCCCTCTCCCTTGGGTTTCCAGTTAATTAGGCATGGTATATCTTATCCATAGGTTCATGCCATTACATTGTGTCCCTGCACAGGCATGTTAATGGTATTCACTGTCTCTTCCTTTCTGTTCTTTTCTGTTCCTCTGTCTCTGTGGCTAGCTGAGACAGGCAAGTATGAAAATATTGTCCCTTATATGACCAGTGTCCCCCCACAGCAACTGTTGAAACATGGCTAAATAATATGGGCCCAGCCTCCACCAGTATCTTTCACCCCCATATGGCATGTTTTGACAATGCAGCCCCCAGTAGCCAGTGATGTGATGAACCTGGAGGTGGACTGACAGCGACACAGTCACTGTTGTGATGTGTTTGCATTATCTCAAACAGTCAGGCTTTGAGATTTGCAAAATGGCCGTGATAGAGCAGCTTCTCCAGACCACAAAGATCCAGTCTTCCCTCCTCCTTCCCTGCTGTATTGCTGCCTTCTTAAGGGGATTGTTTAGTTTGTATGGATAAACCATCTATCACTAACTGACAACAAATCAGTATTGAATGGTGAATTTGTCCATGTCCTCTAAGTAAACATCATGGAAAACTAAATGTGTCTTTAATGTAAAACAATATTTTTTGAGCCCCTTAAGAAACCGTTTTTCTGAAGGTTATTTAATTTCGTGCCACCCTCAATCAGACATTTTCATGCTCTCCTGAAGCTAACCAACAAGTTGTCCAAGTTTGTACATATTCTGATTATGCACTGTGCCTTTATTTTTTTTACATTTAGACCACAATTTCTGTTTATTATTTATTTCCTGTTTTTGTTTCGAACAGTCAAGAGACTACGTACTGTATGACCCTGCCTTTCCCCAGCCTCTCACAAAGGGATTTTTTTTGTTCCTTACGAGCCACAAACCCTAAATCCTTCTCTCCGTTCTTTCATGAAACAAGAGCTAAAGTGTGTGTGTCATCACTCCACTTTCACCAGGTCCTGAGTGAGGCCACAGAGGACAACCTGATAGACCTCGGGCCGGGCTCCCCGGCCGTGGTCAGTAACATGCCCAACGCTGCCCCGACCAGCCTGCCCCCCACCATCACAGCCCCTGCAGGAAGGCCCTCCTCCCCAGCCACCTTAGCCTCTCGCCTGGCCGGTCTTGGTATGCATCTCTGACCTCAGGCATTTCACAAATGTTCACATTGAGACAACAAAAAAAGTTGTTCTCCTTCTGATACAGAATATCTTATCCATCTAGAGGGAGCAGTTATTTAGACAAACAAAAACAAAAAAGGGTGAGCTATCATTTATCTACTGCATCTGAACGGCTGCAGAGTTTTGTAGACACGATTTAGACATAATTCTGCATTGGACCTCTTTGATAGCAAAAGCTTTTCTTATTAATTACAAACCTCTGTCAGAATTATATAAAAATATACACTCACAATCCAGTTTCACAGCTGTTTCAGCAGTGGAATTCAGTTTTACCCTGTAGGGTTACTTGACAGTGAAGTCTTTCTGTATTTTTTCCTTCAGACATGGGTGCAGACAGTGTGAGCAGTACTCTGAGCTCTCTGTCCAGCTGTAAGCCTCCTCCTGCTCAGGACGACTTTGATGTGTTCGCTCAAACCAGGACTGGAGCTGCGTCTGAACCGCACAAGATGTAAGGACACATTAGAGACTTACTGTGGATTCCTCTTTACATTCATTTGTAGGCATCGAAATTTACAGTTTGTGCTGTTTTCGATACAGAATGTAAATGAGGTTTGGCTTTTCAAACCCCACTGTCGTTTTCATGGGCGAAACTAATAATTATTTTTGTCATAAGTCAGCCTGCTTATTATTCTCTTGATTAATCATCTGATGTTTGAAATGTTCCCAAAGTTTATTGTCACTTGTTCATGTCCCTTGTTTTGTTCGGCAGCTTCCTCCCTCTGGAGAAGCTGCAAACAGACAATTTCTGCTTGAACTGTGGCTCAGACAATTAACTGATTGAATTTTCTGTTGATCAGTGATTTGATTGATTGTTCCAGCGCTAATCATATTTTCAAACGGGAAGCAACAAGCAAAACAGTTTCCCAGCACACTTGCCAATGTCTGCGTCTTGTCTCAGTGCTACAGCAGAAGACACAGCCACCGGCGGCCTTCCTCCCACCCTGGACGTCCTACAGCCAACGGCAGGAGTGGTGAGTCTCAGTGACACAGGCTTATATGTCCAGTGTGGGCTGTAACTTCCATAACCACTTAGAGAACATCTTCAGTGTGTGTGTATGTGTGTGTCCACTGCGCAATGGGCTGTACCATCATAACACACACATCTTCTCACATGCTTGAACTGGTTCAGCTGAATGCTGCTGATGTAGTAAACAAATTGAGGAATTAAGTTAAAACCTGGCTTGAAAATATCTCTCTGTGTTTCTAACCGACCCTGCAGCTGAATGGGAATATCTTGAACATCCAGGCTGTGTATTCATCCTAACTCTTTATTTCTCAGCCAGTGTTTTTAACTTTGCTTAAGCTTCTTACCTGTTGTTGTTAATGCCTTACTAACAAGACTGAAATAGATTTTCTCTCGTCAGTTGTTCATATCACTTTACTGAAGAGTTAGAAAGGAAACACTTTAGATTTTAAAAACTAAATCTGCTCTGTCACCCACTGTGGCACAGTTATTTCTCGTGGGTTGTTTTGTTATTATTAAAATCTAGTTTTCTTTGGAATTAAACAGTAAACTTTCGATCGTCACTGGATGAAGCAGCTCATTTCCTGATGTGGATGGTGTCCCTTCACCAGCATTACCTTCTTAATCTGCATGTTGCCATGTGCAGAGTTTGTTTTTGTGTGCACAGCCTGCTCATAAGTGTGTGTGATGTGCCACACCATCCACAAACATTGATTTCCATTCAATTTTTTATTTCTTTTTTTTTTTTTTCCTCACAAAATATTTTCTTATGTTGCATTTGAGTTAACACTGAAGTTCATTTAAGTCATATGTTCTGTTGTGTTGGGGGTGGGGATTTTTATTTTTCCCCTGTTTTCCGGCCACCTCTTGACGCTGCCCCGTAGGGTGTCGGCGGCCAGTCCTCTGTCATGGATGACATAGAGGAGTGGCTGTGTACTGATGTGGTGAGCCCATCATGATTTTTATTTCTGCCTGCAGTTCTGTCTTTCCTTTTTCTCCTCTGTTGTATCCCCTTATCTTTTTTTTAAAGTGCTCTTTGAAGCCAGAACATAACACGTTTCTCATATTTCACATTTCCTCACTCTCTGATCACGTTTTAACATCCTAGTTCACTTTAAAAGTTACTAACAGTGTGTTGTGGAGGGAAACTGACCTTAATATGAACAAATGTTGTGAAATGAGCATAAGGTCTTGAATGCAAACGCACACAAATGTCCCATAATCAGGCTGAGCTCAACTCGGACAAACTTATCCAGCAGCCAGTTTTTAATGTGATGCTTGAGAAGAAAAGATGTATAGGTTTGTGTGTTGTGGTCCAGAATAAGCAACAAAGCATTAAAAGATTTCATGCTCATTTTATTCAAATTTGTGAAATTGTGTTGATTGGTAACATGCGGCTGTTTTGGTTGGGAGACGGGGAAAACTGTGACGGGGATTCATGATTTGTCATATGAATGGGTATCAATTGTCACAAAGGTTAGTGGTTTTGGGCACATGCACAGGATCAGATTTTTTTATTGGTTTGCGGTGCTTTGTGGTGGAATAAGTTTGACAGAGTCAAATCCCAGGTGGGACATTTGTCTGTTTTTTCCCCAACAGAAAGGAGATGAAGGTGAGGAGGGCGTGACGAGTGAAGGTACGAGAACATGAATCTCCTACATTTTCATCACGTTTCCTGTCATATTCTCACCATCTGACCTCGACTTGTCTTATTCCTTTGGCCCAATTCTTCCAGAGTTCGACAAGTTCCTCGAGGAGAGAGCCAAAGCTGCAGAGATGACGCCCAGCCTACCGTCGCCCCCCAGTGGTGACCCTGGTGCAGCGCAGGAAACCCCCAGCCGCAAGAAACCAGACAGGCCAGGGGACACTTTGTTTGCCATGTAGACCTTTCACCTTTAACCCTTGATTCCCCCCAGCCTAAGACCCGACCAGCCGAGCAGCATCACCTGAAGACAGACTGACCTGACACTAAAACACACCCAGCTCCGTTTTGAGTCACCACAACACAGTTTAGCTACACTACAGAGATTTGTACATGCTATCCTTGTATAAAAAAAGGGAATTATTCATACCCTCGGTTCATTTCTCATTAGTATAAGTTAAGCCAAATAGATGTCCTATTTTGATACGACATCAGACGATGGATCTCACCCACACGATGACCAGTGTCAGAGGCAATGAGGCAGCCTGCTTATTCCTTCTTCTTTATGTGTGAAGAATCTCCCTCCGCCTGCTGCGGACTGCAGAGCTTCATGTTGCAGCTAATCCTGATGATAAGATGTTTTATAAAAATAAAAATAAAAAAAGAGTCCTGGTCATTAGTAGGAAATCCATTTCCTATCCAAGCCCTCAAAGCATGCATTAAGTCAGACCAGACCTGATCATTTAAGTTTTTTATTATTATTATTATTAGAAACCCCCCCCGACTGAAACGTTATGGTTATTATTAACAGAATTGCTCTTTAAAGGCAGAAACACTGAGCATACCTACATGGATATCGTTTTGGTGTTTGTATCAGTCCCTTTGCAAGTCAGTCTGAGTTGAATTGTAAATCTGTAAATGGCAAATGTCAAGTTTATTAGTTGTGTGTATATTTAAGCTACAGTATGTATGAAAGAGATGTTGATTTAATGTAGATTTCTGAAAAAGGATTTATGTTTGCAGCTGCTCTGACAATAGGGATGTACCTCACCGGGGTCAGCTTTTCCACAAGAAAAGGGAATAGTAAACCTGTGATCATTTACTAAATCTAAACCAGAAAGATGGAGAAGGGAACTTAGATTTTGTGATTGGCATAATTGCGCACAAAATGTCTTCTTCAGACCTTCCTCTGAATCTGTCCTCTCATGTTGTAGATTTCTGTTTTACAAATTTAACCGCAGTCGTTTGGTGATGTGTTGAGATTATTTTGCCGAGGTTTTATGAGGCTGAAGCTGCTGAACAAGACGGTCTAATTATTCTTGTTTGTGTAATCATCCGTGTGCTGAAGACGCATACAAAGATATTTTTGTGTCATTGATTGCTTTGGAAGAGGGAGTGGTGATGTTATTTTAAACAGAATCTCAGTCAGAGTTACTGGTAACTGAAGAGTCACATGCTGTCATTGGTGTGTTTTACTCATTGACTGGAGATTTTAACTCCTCCTTGAGTAAATGATACGGTATGTTTTCTGTTCTAAAATTGAGTTTAAAGGACCAAACTTGTGCTTTCCTCTGGATACGGAGGGAAAATTTTGGATAACTGTGTCATTCGTACGTAGCCCGATTCCGTCTTTAACCCAGAAGTTCACAGCTTTTACGTCCAAGGATATTGTGAGGACTCTGTAGCACACTACAAAAGCTGTTTGCACATTATTATTATTTTTTTTTTTTGTGCATTTCTCCTTGATTTCTTTTCGCTGACGTCTTAAAAGGCCTGACCTTTCAGCGTGACATTTGTTTTCAGAAATGAGCTCGCCGCAGACACAGCGCTACAAATGAGACATTTTACACTTTTGACAGTAATACATGCAACATGTTACACAATCACAACAAGCTTAAAACAAGTGTGCGCTTTGACACTCGCGTTACCTTTCAACTTGTACTGTAAATCAGCTAACACTTAACCAGATGTAAGTAATGAGAAATGTTTGGAAATATTTGAGCAGAGGTGTAGAAGTAATTTATTCAGCACTATTGTTTTTTTCTTCTTCTTCAGATCAGTATTTTAAATCATTTTTATTGCAGAAAAGGAAAATGGGACATGAGCTGAAATGTTTTGGGAGATTTTGAGACATTGTCAGTGTTTTAGTGTTTTTGCTGATGGAGTTCAGATTTTCTGTTTTATACTTAGCTGCTGGCTAATGGATCCTCTTTGTCATGTTTATTGGTTTCATGGGTATTTTTGTTGGTTGAATGTCTCCATATAGTAAACATATGGTTTATAAGAGCAGATCACTGATTTGTAGCTGTAAGAGAATCACACCAGTTGTTCCCCCTTTATCTCATGAAGGATACATATTGTTAATCAAGTCACTCACTCATGATTTTATGGGCTGACTAGCAGATGACAAAACAGACATATTAACTTCTGACGCTTTTGACGAAGCAACAACATTGCACATTTTGAAAGGGAGACTTCCCTCCTCCTTCTGTTTCCTTATTTTAGTGTTAAACGTGTGTGTGTGTGTGTGTGTGTGTGTCAGCTGTTCTGCAATGCAGAAATGGCTTATCTCAGTTGAAAAAAAAAAAACAAAAAAAGAAGAAGCCTCCAAATGCGTGTTTAAAGAATCCATGTTGTCACAGTCCTGTTTGGTACCGCCCTGGTTCATTTCAGTGTGAGCTCTGATCTGTAACTGAATCTCAGCGTACTGATAACTTTGCCGGAGTCACCTCAGACCTGTTTTGCAGAGGAACAATACGTTTCTTTTTATGTCACTGGATAATATGAAAAGAGATGCTGATAAGGGAGGCTGTGCTGTGTGACTGCTACTTTTCTGAGTTGCCTCATCTCTCATTTCTCTTTGTGTTGTTTGACTTATGCATGAACTCTAATAAAACATTAGCAGCGTGTGAGACGCATCCTTGTTTTCTCTTGATTTTCTTGTCTTATTTTGATAGGAATCTAATATTTCCTGCAGCATGAGGCACTTATTTGCTTCACCACAATGTCCTGCCTCCGCTCCAGTCCTCTCCCTGGCATATCATCCTTTGCCTGGATTCTTCTTCAGATGGTAATAGCTGAGGCTGACCTGTAGTAAACTCTCTTCATTCACCTCAGCCCCCACCACCATCATCCCGCCTCTCTCGGGAGGCCCGTGGGCCCCACACCAGGGGCTTCCCCATTGGTTGTCTGAAATCGCCTCATCCCACAACATGGCCCCTCACATTCTGCCTCAGTCACTGGAGCGTTTTCCCGGTCAAAAAGAAAGAGGGGTGTGTCTGTCAGACAGTAGACTGGAATACACCAGCACACAGGATCCCTGTTTGGCTCAACATGTGCCGTTTCAAATGAGTAACTAGCTTAAATATTTCTTTAAAGTCGTACGACTTTAAAGAGCTGGTGGATTTCTCTATAAGAGGTAAACGGATGCTTTTGTTTTCAGTTTGATCACTGAAGAAAAATTGAATTCAAACCGAAGTCGTGGCTGTGTGGAAATGTGCTTTTTGAGATAGCATGTATGTTCAATTGCTAGAAGAAAAATATTCAATTATGGCTGTAAATCAGAAAAACATTAGCATGAGACTGAGTAATGTTACTGTTTGTGTGGCAATGTGTTACTGCAACAGCTGCTATATGTGTAGACAGTTATAGTTACACAAGATCAAAATGGAACATGGCCAAACTGTTGTCTCCTCAAATAGAAATCAGACTTATAGGTTATATCCTGATAACCATCACATTAGCTCTAACATCAGAACATCTGTTGCAGAGGCCTGAGTGTGTGGAGCTGCTGAATCGCTCAAGGGTTGGTTAAGGTTCACTGGAGAGAGGAAACATGGAGGGTCCACATTTTCTCAGCCTCCGTTCCACAGACTGATACACCGCCCTGCTGCTAGTGATTCCCCTGTCCACTAGCAGTTAGCTAGCACACCCTGGTGGCTGGACTACGGAGCCTGATGACACATGTCATCCAGCAACTTGGCCCAGCAATAAAACTGAACAGAGAACTGTAACCCAGATAAAGCAGCATGAAACTGCAGTCAAACAGCTGAACACGAATTTGTACAACCACCACTGGATCATCCATCAACCACAAGCATCGAGTGTGAGTGGAAATCCTGGCCAGAGCTGTGGTGCATTGTAGTTGCATTGCATGTTACGCTAAAACAGTGCAATGGATCTGCTTTGCAACACAGAACTTGGCCATAACACAACTCGACCATGAGTATCAACAAATATGATCGAAGCCAAAGCTTCATCACACTGTTCAGCAACTGTTATTAGCCTGTGTGCGTTATGTTTTTCAAAAGTTGTGTGGACAGCTGTGGTTAGTGTTGTTACTGTGACGCTGTGTGGCGTTTACCTCTGGGTCTGTGCTGTCGACCTTTACTGTTTTCCAAAAACTATTAGAAACCAGGGAGCCACATCATTGCACAGGGTGACGTGTTCCTTCAGCAGTGTGAACACGGGCTTTGTAGCTTATTTTCAGTCAGTAACTCATCCACTGTCCAGCCACTGCAAATACTCACTGGAGCACATAATGTGTATTGATCAACACTATTTACTTCTGTTTGATTAAGTGGGCTAAAAACTACAGAGTCCAGCTGTTTACGGAAATTATTATTCTTTTTTTTTTTTTTTGCTATAAAATGCAGTTTTGTATCAGAAAGGTGTTGAACAAATCCTAATCTTTGAACCCTGTTGTCCTAGATTACCTTACATTCTATGCTGTTCCAGCTATTTGTGTACTTGTTTATTATACTAGAGTCCTAGGTAGGTTTCAGATGACATTAAAATATGGGAAAGGGGTCAAATCATGGTTCTCCGGTATGAGAAAGGCTTAACAGCTTTTTTTAAACTTCACCAAAGGTGGCATGTTTATCAAATGAAATGTGACAAATCTAAACAGACACCCGGCAGCTTTCTGAGTTGTATTTTCATTTGAATGTCAAAACCTTTTCCTTTATTAAACTGCCTGTTTTCCATTTTCTCCCTGAAAACCCTTCCAGTCACCTCCAGTCAACCACTTCTCTTGTGCTCCTAGCAGGGACATCCTTCCAACAGTCTGAATGTAAACACATCTTCCAACTTTCATTGATTGACATGCTGTGTTGATTTTCTCATTACTGACACACACACACACACACACACACACACAGACACACACTTGTAGCCATTTAAAAAATAATAGCATATTTCCAGCCTGAAAGTGCTCACAAAATGGCAAAGGGCCATATGTATGTCAAAGTCCTCAGGCTATTTCACTGATCTTCATTAGCTGGTAGCTCGCACTGAGATCGGTGTCTTTCCTCTTAGATTATTCATCTCCTGCAGCCACAGCTCAAGGAAACAGTCAAGTGCAAAAAAAAAAATAATGATTACACTCATACACTAAACAGATATGTTCTCATTAAAACTAAACAATACACTAATATTTATCTTCATACTATAATCCTCACCACAGCCTCGGTGAAACCTAGTCACTAAACAAGCACTGAAGATTAAATGACCTATTTGTGTTTATGATTTACTTTATATTAGCGTTGCAGATCAATGGTTTCCCAATTTCCTCTACCTGCACTTCCACTGTTCCTTGCCCTGAGCTGCTCATTTTACCTGGCAGCGTGCACATAATGAAGTCTCAGACAAAACAAATTTCCACACTCCTGTAAATGAGACATATTATTGTGTATGTAATTACAGACAGCTGGCTGAAGATGGCAGAGGAATTACTTGGAAGGAAACTAAATGGATGAATTTATAATTAGTTTAACAGAGGCTATTCATTGGGACACGGTGCCAGTAGCTACAGTTTCATATATTCACTGACAACATAATATGTGCATTGACTTTTCGGGCCTGACTGGTGCCTTGCTTTCTCTTTAGCTGCCTCAAAAGACCCCCGTAGCCTCAGAGCACTTTATGCTAAGTTAATTTACCCAAATATATCTGCGGCATCGTGGCAGCAGCAGCCCCCCCCCACCTCCCCCCCATTCAACATCAACAACTTTGTTAATGGAAACTTGCTGATCCATAAACGTTTGTGCCGCTGCAGACGTTTGCTGGGGGGCAGTTCACATATGAATGTTAAAAACCCACAGATCGATGAGGGGCATTTGCAAAGGAGGCATAAGGTGTGTTTAATTATAATTGCGTCAGGGGTTTGTGGATGTGTGTGTGTTTGTTGGGGGGAGGTGTTGCTGTTGAGGCTCAGGCGGGGGCCCCTGTATTTAAATAGGGTCACATCTTGGCCTCACCTTGCAAGTGTAATGCTATATTAAATGCCACTCATGTTAAGTGTGTTGAAACTCCTCTGATGTAGTCAAGACGTAATATAAAGGTTAAA
This sequence comes from Toxotes jaculatrix, assembly GCF_017976425.1. Taxonomy (NCBI): domain Eukaryota; kingdom Metazoa; phylum Chordata; class Actinopteri; family Toxotidae; genus Toxotes; species Toxotes jaculatrix. The sequence goes on from NC_054414.1 coordinate 7,582,905, forward strand.
TTGAAAAATGTCCCTTCAACAGCACAGAAACACGCCATGATTGATCTCTCATGTACAGGCAAGAAATGTTCGCCAGGCCTCTGTTTCGTTAGGCTTCTTTTAAGTGTGTGAATACAGTGTGTTATAATAAGGGGTGACTGGATTAGAATTTAAGTGTCAGTCAATCAGGATTTCAAAAGGTCAATAAAAAAATTTGCAAAATGTGGGCAGAAGGCGGGTGGGAAATAATTGAATTCAGTCAGAAAAGGCCTTTTTCACGGGGGAAACACAGGTGTTACCTACAACAATAACAATGGCTCTGATCTGTGTGGTATGTAGTATGTTTATGTCGTATGAAATTACATTTGTTTTTAAAGTATTTGGTCATAAACCAGTACTGGACAAAGGGAAATTCTGATGTTTTGTGTGTGTGTAAAAACTGTATCAAAAATAGTATGTAGTGTGGATTAGTAATATGAAATAATAACCAAGTTAAAAATCTTTTAGCTAGATTTTGATGATTGTTGCATATTCTTCATTTGCATGCAGATCATTTCTATTTTTCTGACAAATTTATCTCTAATTTTCAGAAAAGATTAAATTTTAAAAACCAGTGGGAAAAAAAAATAAGGAAACAGGACAATAATACAACCGTGTAGCCCAGTAATCAGAAATCAATCTGAGCAATTACATGAATCGTTTTTAGGTTTAACGGACTGTATTGTCTTGTAAATAAAGGATGACACGCGACAAGGAACAACCATGAAATACTGAATAAATTCTTCTTTTATGGAGGAAAGAATGTGAACTTCTGATCTGAAGAAGATTCAATAAATACAACAAATGGAGCTTGTTTTAGTTCATCTGATCTTTAAGACATTTTTAAACACGTCATACTTGTGCTCACAGCTCCTGTGTAAATACACACATAGGACACTGTAAACCTAGTCTATGTCAGCACTAGACACTGCACAAACAGTAAAATGATAACATGAACACTGTACTGTGTTGTTCACATTTTGTCTTCGACAGCATGATGTTTTCTTTTAGAGACTCGTTTCCATCTAGAATCCATCACACAATACTGTACCTCTTTATTTTGTTCCTCATTTACATTTTCAAGTCAGTAAAATTCCTCTCGTGGAGTTTCTCTCGTCTTTGGATGTCCTGATACTTCCCCGTCCTGGACACAAATGCTCTTGAAGGAATTAATTCAGTGTCTTCTTTCCTTTCCTCTCATTTGTTCACAGAGTCCAGAAGTGCAGGTTCAGGTGTTGGGGCTCCAGAACATGTATAGGTGGCCCTGTAGGCCCTATGTGCACAGGGCCGTGGGAGGATCTGAACCCAGGCAGGGGTGGATCCGGAGTGGAAAGGATGTAGTCAATGCTGAACTTGATTTCTGGCTCTGGTTTCCCCTGCTGGTTCGGGTTTGGGATGAGGTGGTTTTGCTGTGGACTCGGCCTTGGCCTTTCAGGGTTCAAAGGGCAGAGGGTGGACTCGGACTCAGGGTGCTGAGCTGCAGGTACGTGCTGATTGCTGTGGCTCTCCAAAGGGTGGAAAGGGGTTTCTCCTGAATCACGGAGGCCGATTTTCATGTTCCTCCTGCGCCGGCGACGCCGAAAGTTGCCATTTTCAAACAGGTCGAGCATGGATTCACAGCCGGTGGCAAAAGACCAGTAGTTTCCCTTTCCCTTCTCATTTCCCTCTGTCCGAGGAACCTGGGGGAAAATTAAAAAAAAAAAAAAAATCTTAATAATGATTACACATATTACACAACCAACAATAATGTTGTGTCACTATTTCTATTGATTGTCTACTAATAAAAAGATTAAAAATATAGGACATAATTAGGAAGAAAAAGTTAAATTAACAATAATATTAGTTACTGAAATCATATAAAATCAAAAGATTATTAGGCACAAAAACACTTAAATGTCATATTGAATTGATGTCATTTTCCCAGCTTCCCTTGTGTATTGTCCTGTGTGCTTACCTTGATGAAGCAGCTGTTGAGAGACAGGTTGTGTCTGATGGAGTTCTGCCAGGCTCTCTGGTTTGACCGGTAGTACGGAAATCGCTTCATGATGAACTCGTAGATGCCCGACAGGGTGACCCGCTGCTCGGGGCTCTGCTGGATAGCCATGGCTATCAGAGCGATGTAGCTGACACACAGACGCACAAGGGACGAGATGAAAAAAGACATCAACCACTACACGGTGAAGGATCTTAACCATCGTGTTTTGTTGCCATTCTCTTTACTTCACCTCATAGTTCGGGGTCTCACAGACTCAGATGCTGTGTAAAATAGTGTGTGTGTGAAAACAGTAATAACAGAAAAATCCAATATATTTTATATTTTTTGCAAATATGACAAAATCTGAAAAGTTACCTTAAAATATATTACTACACCAAATACAACCATATTTTATGTAACATGGGGTGTGCATTAATATCTATGAATTCCTTTTGTTTGCCAAAAAGTTATTTAGAAGGAAATTTATAGTTATTTTTAACTAATTATTTTGGTGGTAAAACAAAGTAAAGTATGTTTTTGAGCAGTTAAAGAGGAACTCAAACAGAAATATTACAACAAAATCAGGGATTAAATATTATTTTAAATTTCACTTTTGCTGAATGCTGCTGTAAAAAAAAAAATCTATTGAAATAGTGATAAAATCACATTTTTTACCACATTTTCTACTGTATGGTGCACCTCTGAAGGGAAGTGGCTGCCAAATTAAGAGTCAGCTTTATGATTTTTAATAGATTTTGAGAGATAATTTACTGAACTTACATTAGTGGAGGGAAAAAAGTGACACTGGTGAAACTGAACTGCTGATAAATGACAGATTACGACACAGAATCTTTCTGTTTTGTTTGCCCAAACTCAAATTAAAAGAATAGTTTATTTTACACATTTAAAAGGAAAAAATGTGCCAGAGAAAACTTTATAATCACTGGGGATTTAAAGCCTATTGAATGCATTTGTCCATACAGGTGGATAAAATGATATAAAAGAGTCAACAGCAAAAGTCAGACAAATATTTAAAATATATATATCTAAAATTAAAAATCCTCCATACCTGTACGCAGGTCGACACATTTTCTTCTCTTCGTCAGTGCTAGAGGAAGGGTATCCATCTCCATCGTAGTTGAAACAGTTGAAGGGGTAGTGAGAGTTATCAAACATAACTACACTTTGAGGAGTCAGATGTATGATCCGAACTGTTCGGCTCCCCTGTCTGTCCTGGCCAAAGCCCAGCAGCAACACCCTGTCCTGCTGCTCTGCTTTGCCACCATGCTCTGCTCAGCCAGCTGACACTCACTCTGAGCTCTGCTGATGACGGCTGCCCCTCCAGGACCCCCCCACCACCACCACCACCATCCCCACCCCCGCCCTTACACTTCACTCCCTGTCCCAGCTGCTCTCCAGGAACGGCTGCAGGTCTCAACACTCAGGACCACCTCTCTTAGTTCTTTGAACTCAGAGTCCTAATACTGGTCTTGTGCACCGATATATATATTTTTTTGCCACCTGCATGAATTTCATATTTCAAATCTAGATATTTTTTTGTCCTTATGTCAGTGCCCTCAGAGCGTGTTTCTGGGCCAGCTTTGAAATTAAAAACTGAAGCTAGTCTGTTCTGTCTCATCTAGATCTACATATTTCAGGTGGTGGAGAAAGTTCTCAAAACCTTTACAGAAACTTAAACTTAGAACAGGAAAATCCTCTCCTTTCAGGCCAGGTCCTGCACAGTTTCTGTTTTGGATGTGGTGTGTGTTGCAATCAAAACTTAATTCTGTGAAGTTACTGCCCCGCCCTCGGCTGTTGGATATATTTAGCGGATTAAAAGCATGTTTTCGCTCTCAAGTGTGGAGTAAAAATGTGAAGTCTAGTAGACAGGAAACGCAGCTGGCTTCTGTTCATCAAAATTGCTCTGGGCTACAAAAAATAGCAGCTAGGCTGAGCAGGATACTTTTGTTCCTTTTCTTATTTGTATTTTCAACAACACACAACAACCCTGGGCTGTGGAGCCTGTTGGCCTTTGCTGAACGATGAATGCAGGCTATCTTTGGTCAGTTTCCAGATCCAGTTCACATCAGACAACTCTTTGAAAGAGTACTGCACTGATTTTGCATCGCCTCCCATGACACTGTCACCTTCATGATGGACAGTTAAAACTGTTGAGGAGGGATGAGGAGCAGGCTGCAGAGGTCTAGACCTTCTCACAGTAGCAGTCTGGTCATCCCAACCTGGAGCGAGAGTGCTGGACATACCGCTCCTCTCCTCCTCCCACCAGGATTCTGGGTGGTCCGCTGCGTTCGCAGGCTGCCTTCGCAGGCTGCCTTCATGTTTTATTTTGCTTCTTTTTATAGCCTAATCTCTCTAACTGTACTTAAAACAGCTAACCCCAAACCAACAAACAAGATCCTTTGCATCTTTGTTTTCTTTTTCTCTCCGTTAACTCTTTGGGGTGTGTGTGTGTGTCCACTCTGGCAGACGTTTAGTCAACAACGGGAAGTTTTGTAGATGCTATCTATAATGCTCTGTAATGGCCATAAATTGTTTCCGTGTCTATAAAACAGGGAGATGTGTATTTTGAAGGGCTCTTAACAGGGCAATTGGAGGTCTCCCGTGAGGCGACATGGGCCGGGAAAACAGCCTGAGGTCTGCCAGGCCTCTGTGTGTGGCCTCGCCGGTGCAGGAGAAGACTATAGGCTCCACATCGGTGCGACACGGACACATTAAAGCAGCGCTCTGTTTATTTCTGATAGGGTAATGAAGCAGTTCAAAGGTCAATGCTGCACTCGATTTTAGGTACAGCCCCAAATTTTTTTTAAATGGCGTAATTAAAAGGTGTATTGCATCTTGAGGCATGAAAAGGACTCTGTTCTAACATAACACCGGTGTCTGTGTCACTCTCGAATCTGTCTTTATACATGAAATTCAGGTTTTGGAGTGCAGGTCAAACAAATGGTATGAGGGTGGATGTGACCATGCAGGCTGACACCACTGAAGACACTAAGGTAATCCAGGTCAGGATATCCCAGCTTCTGCTGCTTCTGTTGGATAAATCTGACCTCTTTAAAGGTTCGTAAAATAATAACACCGCGTTTACTTGAGGCCCACCATATTTCACGTTTCTTTGCTTGATCAAAGTTTTTGTATCAACTAACCTACACATTTAGCAGCGGTTTAATTTTTTCAAAAGCTTTTTGTTAAATGCTCTTTATTTGGCAATATATCAGAAATATATATTGAAAAATAAAAATAAATAAAAGTCGAAGGACCTGACCACTTCCACCACCACTGAGTGTAACATCGCCGGGTTGTCTTTCCATATTTTGATTGAAACACTCAAATACAGATCAACAGATCTGACTTCATTAAATAAGCAACTTCTAAAAAGCTGAAGTGAACAGAGATTCATTCAGCTGCTGTCTGGACCTTCACTTCATTCCAGACAAGATTTTAAGTAGGAGCAAACAGAGAGAGAAGCAGTGTAGAGGAGAAGAAGAGGTCACCGTATCAGGTTGGTTTGAACTCAGATCTGATAAGCACCTCATGGCTCACTCCCATGACGAGGCTTCCTCTGGCGTCCTGTCTGCGGCCGGCTGCAGCGATTACAGCCCTTAGTTCTCCTCTGGTCACTCTCTGTCCCTCTGATGGTTGTCTCAGACGCCGCTTCCTCCATTCATAGCTCTGTCTGCCCATCTGCATGTGTGTGTGTACATGCATTTATGTAAACCAACCAAGTAGTGTTTCCGGGGGCTGTTCTGTGAGGAAAGGTTATCAAAACACAACAGTGCAGTGGGAACTGTAAACATGCTTGTGCGCAGAGCTGGGGCTGAGGGCCATTTTCCTTTGCACTGTACTGTGCAGCCATCCTCACTGCCACCATTCACTGTCAAATTACACTGGGTTATGTGGAGTGCTGCAGATAAGGCCTCCTGAACAGGCCTGTGTTCACCTGAGTGTTTTTTCTGCACCAATACCAGCAATTCTGCCGCCGTACTGGGCCTGTTGTGTTTATCTTGATCAGAGCTAATAGCGTGCTGTGGTCACGCTGCTTTTTTCACAACAGAATGACTTAGTGTATTTGTATTAGAAAATGCTTGGTATTATTATGTAATAAAAACACTTTTCACAAACTCATAAGGAACCAAAAAGTCGCTCCTGCGTGTTAGTGCCGAATTCTCTACCACTTCACAGAGGGTGACAGAGCTGGGGGGGTCATTTTCGTTTTAAAATACAAAAAACAAAATTGAAATAAGAGGCATTTTAATTTTTTGTGGGTCTGAAGAGAGTCCTCGAAATTTAAAAATTACTTAGATTTTTTTTTTCTACTTAGCGTAACAAAATACAAAATCATGAAGGGGCAGAAACGAAAAAGGACAGTTTTCTTGTGTGAATTTCTATATTGCCAGTTTTTACTGTTTTCGTATTTTGTGAACTGTTTTTTTGTAACTTTACTTTCTTTTTTCTTTAGATTGTAAAAACTACTCTGCACTTTATCCTTTTCATTTCTCCTGTTTTTGCTTGTGAGCCGCCTCACAAGTGAATTTCCCCACTGTGGGATCAATAAAATGCTAATCTTATCTTATCTTATCTTATCTTATCTTATCTTATCTTTTCTTATGTCAGTTAAATTCTGTTGGGCAGGTTCTTCTTGTCACCTATGTTTGATGTCTTTTAATGAGCTTTTATTTGTTTTGAGCTCTTTATTATGTGTGTAAAAGTCCAAATAAACTGTTGGTATTTGTGGGAAAAAAGTAGTTGTTCTGTTGGTTGTGTTGTTGTTCTGTAGTGCCTGAGAGCAGAGGAAAACCAAAGTCAAATTCCTTGTGTGTATGCATACATTTGGCCAATAAAACTGATTCTGATTGAAGTCTTCAATGCATAAAGCCATGGCGTCAGACTGAAAGTGAACCCCTGGCAATTTGTGATCATTTCTAACACCCATTCAGACGTTACTGCTGCTTTATGAGGACGGTCACCGCAGGTCCCTCCTACCACTCAACCTGTTAGTCCCGTCCAATCAGAGTCGAGTTTGACCCGCGCCAAAAATCAGTCGCACCTGTTGCCCTTGTGACCGGGGAGGAGAGGGGCTCAGGTGCAGCGGTGCAGCTTGTCAGGCGTGGAATACGGGGAGCCTCCGTAATGTTCTGCTTTGTCCAAGCTGTTTTTCTGTTAAGTGGACCGAACGGAACTCGTTACCTGTAGACACAGGAAGCCTGTGTGTTCATGTTTAACGGCTTATTTGTCATTGCACTTTAGATGGGGTTTAGTTCGGTTCTGGGGGGGGGGGGGGGGGGGGGCTTTGGTAAGGCCCCTGCTGTGGCTGGAAGTGAAGCAAAAATATTAGAAGTTCAAAGGTTGACTTGATTAGTATCCAAAACCAATGTGTTTGTGTTTTTCAGCAGGAGGGAGGAGCTGAGTGAGAGGACCATTTGAGACCAGGTGAGCAAGAGCCACATTGTAGTCTTTCTACGTTTATGCATGCACTAATTTTTATACTGTGTGTGAGAGAGAGTGTTGTAGGTGTATGTGTGGTGGAGCCAGTGAAGCTGTTGCTGGTGAGGATAGAGCGCCATCCTGTGGAAGTGAGGGACACAGTGGCTGTTCTGTTGTCGGACCTCTTTGTGGATTTAAAAAAAAAAAAAAGATCAAGGGCTGTTTCAAAGGTGGTTTGTGTGCTGATGCTTCTTGGTTGTTTCTTTTGCAGGATGGCAGAGCTGATTTGGAGGGCCAAGAGAGACCAGGTGAGATGTTGCCTGTTGGTTAACATTGTTTAGTGTTTCTACACATATGCCTGCATTAATTTCTGTCTGTGTGTATATGTGTGTGTGTGAGCGTGTGAGCTTTGGAAGTGCAGGCTTGTCTTCAACTCAGTTTAGATGGGCTTTGTTCTGTATCCAGGTGCATTGGAGTTTGGGTCTGGCTGAGTATTGTCAGGGCTTAGTTGTGGATGGATTCAGTGTGTGTGAAAAGCATTGAGGTCGGTGTAGGTTTAGTGTTTGTGGTTGTGTCAGTGTTTGTAGGTGGAAACATATGCAGTTGTGATCCGGACACAACTGTGTATATGTGGAAGCCTATGGGCAGATAGTGTTGTGAAGTGTGGGCTGAGGTGTGTAGCTGAGTGTTGTCAGGCTTAGTTGTGGTTATTTGTCAGTGTAGGTTTAGTGTGTGTTAGATGTAGTTGGCTCTTGAGAGGCTGTCAGTAGTTGTGTATTGTTGAGCTGTGTGGCTAGGTGTTTAGGTGCTGCGCTTGGGCCTGTAGGTGTGAGTCTGTGTGTGGCTGTGTTTAACAGGTTGATGAAGATTGGCATGAAGGTCGTGGAGGAGGTCACAGTCAAAGTGAAGCTCAGGTAGGCCTCCTGCTGCATGTGGAGGTTTTGCAAACTGTTTAAAAATACAAGGTTAGACTTTCTTTCTTCCTGTGGCTCATGTTTAGTTTCTTTGTGTGTTGTGCAGGATGGAGCAGCTGATGGAGAGGACCACGAGAGACAAGGTGAGAGCAAGCATGTTGGTCAACATCGCTCAGTCTTTTTTTGTTTGTTTGTTTGTTTGTTTGTTTGTTTGTTTGTTTGTTTTTTAAACCTTTAAGGGTTCATGTGTGTCTCACTGTCTCCGTTTCTGTGTTCAATTCAGGAAGCGTTGGGTCAGAGGCAGTTGGTGTGTGTCAGCATGGTGTTAAAAAACATGGAGGAAATGTTCATTCTGGCAACACTGTGTGTGTGTGCGTGCGTGCGTGCAAGAGAGAAAGAGGTGGAGGTTTAAGCTAACTTTTACAGGTAGATCTGAATATAGGCAAAAAAGAAATTTTGCTGTTTTTGATTATGTATATTTATCTGTATTATCATATTTGTCTGCTCCAGTTGACATTAACCTTGTATTCAAACCTGGTAACTTCATATAAGCTTAATTTATGAACAGTCACAGTGACTAGTCAGAACCTATTGGTTATGTAATTCTTGGGTTGTGAGCGCCACCATGTGGATGTGTTCTGTTTCGAGCTAAAATCTACTAATATACCTCCACTGTCTTTGTGAAATTAAGCTTTAGGTCTCATCTCTGTTTCACACCCAAATAAAAACCTGCAACATGTGAGAATACACTTAGATAACTGAGAGGAATGTGACCCAGGCCGGAGCCTCCTGCTCAAAAGATGATTGTTGTTCCTGCAGCCACATGATTGAAACGCATGGTGACAATTTCAAGCCTTTACAGCTCTTATCTGCGTGCCCTGAATCTCACAGGCAGTCAGAGGGAGCCACATCACCCTCTTCCTCTCCCATTTCCAACCACTCTGCTTTCAGCGTTAACTTTATTTCTACTTGAGGTCCTCGAGTGATCTCCTCGGAGAGGACCAGCAGATATGGACAGGTAAAATCTGCTTCATTTAAGACATTTGACCTGTTTTAAAATTCATTTTTCAAACATGTGAACATGTTCCTACAGAAAACATGTTGTATGGATCTTGAGGCTTCTTCTCCTGGTCCTCCTGGGTGTGGCAGAGACGACAGACCCTTTGGCAGATTTGGGTAGGTCATCCAGTATTTCTTTTATTCTTTTCTGACAGGTATAGTGGCTTCCTAAAAAAGCTTATCTTCTCTTTTAAACAGAAAACATTGCTGGGAAGCTGGTTTTCTATCAGACAGAGGGAAATGCCACCTATGTGAGAGACACAAGAGAGCTGGCGTCAGATGTTCCCACGGAGACCATGTTTGAACTCTTCGATCCCCAGAGGAATTTCAGCACCGCAAAATTCACTTATACGTGGGATTTAGGCAACGGGTACAAGGATTTTTCACTGTTTATAATTTTTATCAAGGTTTATGATCATTTTCTTTATCATTAACATGTCTTTTGACCTCTGATGCAGAGAAGTGATCCAAGGGACAGAGCCAGTTGTCCGCTATCATTACCCAGAGTCAGGGAACTACACACTGCAGCTGAAAGTGGGAGTCAATGTGACTAAATCTGCACCTCCAGTCACTGGGGTCTACTCCACAGATGTTCAAGTGCTCGGTTTGTAGTTTTACTTTTTATAAATACATCAGCTTGTTGCATTTTGATGAGTGATTTTTTTTTAGTGTTTATGTGCAGTTTATTCAAAGTTTTATATTGCGTCTCACAACTTTATTTCCTTGGAAGAAATAAAAATGATTGGAAGATGAGGTTATGGTAATGTCACTGTTCTCAAGTGCAGTTTTAGAAAATGTCAGCAAGGCAGACTCCATCACTATCTTGGAAATTAATCCAAGAAAATCCTTAAAAAATAAAATTTAATTGTGAAATAATCTGATGTAACTGTCATTAGATGTTCTGTTTTTTGGATTTTAATAAACATTTTTTCCAAAGTAAAGTTGTGCCTAACTTAATCCAAGTAAATGGTGAAATGTGTAATAACTGAAATTATTTTGCAGATGCCATCAGACACATCGAGCTGAAGGGCCCTGCAGATTATGAGGTGTCTCAGAACACCAGTTTGGCTTTTCACGTGGATGGAAGGTGAGCTGCATTTGGTTTGTTTCTTCTTCTTTTTTTTTTTTTTTCTTGCAGTCAACTATTGTGCACAGAACAGAAAGTACATAGCTTATCCAGATTGCAGAGAAACTGCAACTTTAATTTTCCTGTGTCTGTCTGAAACAATCATAATGATCAATATGAAAAAGAGTCCATTATTCTAATGCTTCTTTCTTTGACATATTTGACCATTCCATGTTTAACAAAAAAAAAAAAAAAAATAATAATAATAATCCTCCATGTGTGTCTTTAGTCCTCCCATGTGGGTGTGCTGGCGTTTCCTGCCTAACTGTGTGCCGGACATGACAGGGGGCTGCACGCTGACCATGCTGTATGAAAATACCCTGAGACTGAACCACACCTTCACCTCTGCTGGTGTCCACTGCCTGGACATCAGCGTCCGCAATGACGTCAGCAAACTGCAGACCTCCTTCAGCCTCTACGTCAAGAGAAGCAGTGAGTGGACACACTCCCACACACAAGCACAAATACCTGCAGGTGAACAGGCTGTTTTCCATAACAAAAAGATGGAAAGAGGGAGGAGGGAGACAAAAAGATAGAAACTCAGGTAAAGAAGTGGGCAGGGAAAGAACACCTTGATCCACATCACTGTGACAACTCCCTGTCATAATGCTTTCTTAACCAAAAGACCCACAGTCTGATCAGACTTTGAAACCCTGTGCTGCATCTCTCTGTGGTTATAACTCTTTCCCTTTTCTGACAATAACATCAGTGTCTCTGACAGAAAACATAAAAATGGAAATGTAACGCTTTCATCTCTCAATATCCTTTGTCCCTAATGATTATTGTAATCACACATGTAGTGAAATGCATACAAACATTGTCTGTTTCACTGTGAAATACACAGAGTAAATAAGATCAACATGCAGACACCCCATATAGATAAGAAAGGTAGAATCACAGAAGTCAGGACAACAGAAACAACATGAGGAAGGATAATAAGGATTAGGAGGCTCTCTTCTAGTTTACATGATGATTTCAGATCGACATCAGTGAAAGCTAAGTAATGCGATCAGGATCATATTTCTGAAGGTCAGAAAAGTGCAGCAACGTAGCCCAAAGAGTAAAAGTACTAATGAAATACCTTTTCAGTCGAGCAGTTTGTTGATGTATTGGGTTATTTTTCGTTATCATGCAATGAACTCTTCCCAAATTGATTTCTTTATTCATAAACTCTGACTGACTTAATCCAGTTTTTACTTTCCAAGTAGATAGAAATGAATTGACCACTCTGTCTCTCTCTCTCTCCACATAATTCAGTGCGTAGACTTTGCGTAATTGGAATGAGCGAGAATTAATCAAAATCAGTGACTCTTCATAATGATTCATCAGTCTGATCTAGTGCGTGCGCACAGATGACTGTTTTTAATTTTCTAGTTCAATTGAGGTTCTTCAAGGTTCTTGAAACTGGGAGAAGCTGTGCTGTGTCATGAGGTGTTTCAGATAAAACTTACCATGTGCCATTTAGCAGTGTTAGTTCCACAGACAGAGAGTAAACAGTGAAAATGGAGGGATACAGGCGTATCAGAGGAGAGTGAGCTGACCGGTCAGCACATGTCTGCTGTGCTCAATCGATTCGCTGTCGTCGTGATCCAGCTAAAACTCCTAATAACCAGCTTTTGATGTCAGACTCCTACTTAATGGGAGGCACCTTTTTTTTTTTTTCCTGAGGAAAATTAGAGGATTTGGACTTGGTATTAAAGACTATGGTTGACCCTTTGTTGTCATGCTGTTGAGGGCATTTTAACAGGCAGCCTCACAGTCTGGTACGGTTACACATCAACCATACAGATGAATCTATATTACACCTCTGCAGCAGCAGCAGCTGGAACAGATGACAGCTTAAGGACAACACCTTTCTTCATGTCATCCAGATTCTAAATGAGACCTAGACATGGATATTTACGTTATTTAAATAACACACTTTCATTCAGATGAGCTTATTTTCACACGTGCTGCACTTTCAAGCCACACATTGTTTCAGAGAGAACTACGCTCACAGGTAATGTTTCCTGTGTTAATAGTAGATATCGCCCATATGTTCTTCATCCTGACGTGCGCTGCCATTCTCGTCGCAACTTTCTCCTTCATCACAGTCATCGCCTGCCGCCCTCGCCATCACGCCAGATCACAGGTACATCAGTGATTTAATGTTCTGCTAAATCTGTCAGTGAGCGAGGTGTTCTTCTATGCTTCAGAGTAGCTTTTCATTACTCTGGGTTTAACAGTAAGAAGTGATGACAGGACATGCACGTGTATAGTATCAAGTTGGGTTCAGCATATTAGATGAAGATCGTCCAGGTCATATCAGCAAGTGGTGGTAAAATGAGACTGTTAAAGATGAAATAATCAGTAGTGCTAAATGTCAGCTCTGATGTAAAAAATCTTAACCCTTATTCAGAGTCAGTGGTTGCATTTCAATGCTGTAAATGACCACAAGGAGGCTGTCTGTGCCTAAAAATAAATTATACCTGGGCAACAAATAGTGTGTGGAGTAGAAACTGACAGAAAATTCAACGTCCTGTAAATATGGAACTGATTTTCATTCTTTGTGAAACTGTGTTTTGTCAAAAAGCAAATTTGAAGCACATGAACATTTCACTGACTGACTCACATTTTTTTGGATACATGTCATTTTGCAGATTGCTGCCTCCAGTAATGCCATATTCCTGAAGAACCAGGACTCAGGCGGTCAAAGCACGATTCTCTTTAAATTCTCCAACATGGAGAGGGGAGAGAAAAAGCCACTCCTTTTAGAGTATGGGACTCAATACTCCTCTTAACATCTCCCTGCTCCTCTGTCTGCTCTATGTCTGTTTTCCACTTTACTGTTTCTACAAACAGTATTTGGTGAAGAAAATGCACAATTATGCCCTTACATGTGTAATGCCAATTCCTATCTTTTGGCATATCCCCATGTTAGAGATTTAGATAGCTATATCTGTGACTGATCAGCCTGAAATTGCATTTTTAATCAATCAAGTTGCCTGTTTAGGATTGTAGTCTAAGCTGTTAATTAATTGTTTTACTTTTATTGTTCAGTAGAGTCAAATACCTTCAGCATTTTCCCCAAATTAGGTGATGGTGATCAATTAATGAGTCACAGAGCTCTGGCTGACATTCAGATAAGCTCATAATAAATTAATAGCTCAAGTGCAGGTCATGTTTAAACAATGAGTATTAATTTAAGCATGCTGTGAATGACTCATTTATTTATGATTTTTTTTTTATATCCATGTGTAAATTTGGGCTTTGCTTTGCTTCCAATAAAAAGAACAAAACCTATGTTTATATAATCAGTATAATCAGTCATCTGTATAATCAGTCATGTACTAAGCTCAGTTTAGATCTTGCGCAGCTTGAGTTCTTGAACATTTGAAGAAGGCCTATTTGTCAGTGCAATAAATGTGCAGCAGAGGGGAACACCACACACAAAAACACCTCCATTATCACTACTACAGAGCAAAAGTAAAAAGGGGGTTTTGTTGGATTGCTGGAATGTGAAGAGGGAGGATGGCTGTGTACTGGAGGAGGATGGTGACGTTTAGCCTGTTGGACACAGTTGTGAAGATAAGAGGAAAAAGTGGAGCATCTGGTCTCAAAGGGACTGAGAAAGGGCAGGCTGATGGGACTGTTTTTGGTCTCAAAACACAGAATTGAATACACTGAAAATTTGACCTTATTTTTGCGCCACTCAGGGAATCACAGCGATGATTTCAGTTTATCCTCTGGGTAACAGCAATGTCTGCACAGGATTTCATAGCAATCGATCCTACAGCTGTAGAGAACTTTCACAAATGTGACTCTTGTGGTGGCACTTCCAGGAAAAAAATTATTGAATTATAAAGTTACTAGGATTCAGCGACCGGGGAACTGTGAATTGCAGTACAAAACTTTGAGCCAATCAGCACGTAGATAATGAGATGTAACTTGTTGGTGGCACTAGAGGTACCACAGTCATTAGGATTTATCCTCTGGTCACCATGGATACCTGAACCAAATTCCATGGTAATCCATCAATAGTTAATTGATAACTCCAACAGTCAATCCACTACTGGGAGTAGTGGATTGACTGGCTGATCTGACATTGCTTTGACTTTGCTGCTGTAGCCATCCCAGTGGGGCTCAAAATTTAGGACAACCAAAACACAGGTTTTCATAATGAAGAAAATGAATAGAGCTTTAGTCAAAGATGCACCTTATAACATATATTACACCATAAAGACAAACTATTTACACTACGTGAGATACTGAGGGAGACAAATCGTTATTTGCCACTAAGTAATGGGTGTTGATTATTGAATCAGAAAACATGAGATTGTCACTAGAAAATGGTATGAGTTGAATTTTACCAAGCAAAGAGGATGGCATATGATTACCTCACACAAAGAAAATCCTTGAATTTTTTCCAACTGTGCTGAGGTCGGTCACATTACTTTTATGCTGTTTAGTACTTTGATGCTGTTTAACGACAGCTTTTCCTCTGTTAGAGATGTCACAGCATTATTAACTGCGAGGCTCTTGATGAATGCCAGGTGTCAGAGATGCTGTGAGGAGCTGCGGGTGCTTCAGTCAATGCCTCACTTCCATCAGAGGAGCGACCTTGAGCTGAAACACTGTTGTGGTTGAAGTCTGCAGCTGTCCAGAGTTTTGAGGAGAATAACATCTCACGTACCTGGCTTTTAATTCCTTGATTCACTCACATCCACCAAAGCTGTCTCATGGGAGCATTTGTGGTTGGGGTGGACTCTCCAAAATCTTTGTGAATGAACCTTAAAACAGAACAAGCTACTTTTGGCATGCTCAGTGGAAACAATCTTTTGATTCCAAAGAAAGCATAGATTTGTAAAGTTGATGTTGTGTCAGTTTCTCACCAGTTGTGACGGTGTGGCTGTTACTGTTTTCACCTTGTGAGTCTGTGTGTGTATCGTCATGGCAAAATGTGGTCCTGAAGAAGCCTACTGTAACAGGAACTGAGTATTTTGGGGGGTGCTTATATGTCTGTGGACAGATTTTGTCATTGCTATAGCTTCACAACCATCATAAAGCGTTACAGGTGTGTAGTTGAGATCAGTGAAGACTGAGATTGAATATAAGAGTAAAGTGCTGGAAGTAGAGAGATAGAAGCGAGCGCCCCCCCCCCCCCCCCCCCCACCCTTTCCATGACACACATTTGATCCATTGTTAATATAAAAATATTGATCAGTGCAGCTTTAAGTAATGCCTGACTGTACTGATAATGTGAACTTCAACCGGTCCTCTAGTCAATGCAAACACAGAGTAGCCTGACTATACATCCATCTGTGATGTTCCGTTTTCCACATCGTTATTTCTATTTTTGTTCCGCAGCTTGTTTTTCATACCTTGTGACATTGCTCGATTTGTTAAGTTTAAATTACTCATTTCACCTTGTCTTTGCTTGTCAGTTCATTAGCAACCAACCTATTTTTTTCTCAGTTTACCCAGCTCGTAAAAATCAGACCTGAAACACAAGCTTCTAAATTTTGAACAGATACAGACTGGCCGTGGACATCTCCTTTTCCATTTCCATGACTATTATTGATCAAATTCAGCTCTGAATAGCCAGATGGAGACTTTTATGTTATTGCACCCCCCCCCCCACCCCCCCCCAACCCCCCTACCCCCTTCAGCCCAGATAAAAGGCAATAACATGCAGAGCAACATGCAGAGGAACAAAGAAGTGTCTTCTGCTGTGGTGTGAACATTCAAGCTGAATTCATTTTGTCCTCAGACAAGACCATCAGAAAAAGAGCCTTTGTGAATTACACAAATTAATCAGACGACTTCACCCAAGAGCATTGTGTGAAGGCTACAACAACAAAACCATACTCGTATCTACAAAGACTCATACAGTATGATGTTTTTTTTATACATATATGTCAGGCCAGAGTCACAAAGAGGTACATTTACTGTAACAGTCTATAAAATCTTATTTGTATTATATTGTATTTTATCTAATTTATTGATCAGTGTTGCTTAGGTTCAGTGGATTGTCTTGCTTTTAAATATCAGCCTCAGTTTTAGTGTGGCTCAGAATTTCAGCTATTACATCCAATAATCAGCGCAAAGTTTTAGTCCCAGTTGAGACGCTTTCAGAGCACTGGGTGGTTGGAAGGTGTTGCTTCCAACCACCAAGGGAATGTGTCTGTGACGTCACCCATGACCTTTCGGCCTCTCTCATCTGTTAAGCGTTGCTAATGCCACCCAGGACACCTGTTGTTGTCCTGACCCAAGCCACCTGAGTCTAAAGACCCTGCTCAGCCTGCGTTATTAACTGCTCATGTCACTCCTGTGTCACCTCACCAGCTTGACAGGTACCGCTTACAAGAGACAAGGTGATTTTAAACTGGTGTAGATTTGCCATCTGCTCAAACAAAGTCTACCGCAGATTTACTGCATGATCCGAGGACCCTGATTTATTTCACCCTCAAATACCAAATATACTTGAAATATATTAAAGAAAATATACTGAAAACACACAATGTCATGGCTGACAGATAAAACACAGGCTTTTGTAAATTCATTTTGCAGTAGTTTTATTTACACATTTTCATTTATTGGCAGAGCAAATAATTTTCAACACTTAGAAAACATTAAATGGCACTTATGTTTCCATTAAAAGGCCACAAGACAAAAAGTGGACAATGCTGCTGAAAACAGATTACATAAAAAAAACTGATATCGTTCTGGACTGAGACACTAAACAATGGAAAATTACACTACACATACAAATGATTAATGTACAACATGTACATTCAAAATACATGTGTGAGGGGTTTGATGGGTCTAATCTGTCATATTCTTTTGTTGAATGCTGTGTCTCAATATCCACTGCAACAACATCATCACAGATAAAAATATATCACAACATTGATGCTCTGAATATATTTTTAACACGATTCTCCATTTTAAACAAAGTTTTGTTCAAATGGAAAAGGCAGGGAAAAAAAGCACTGTGATAGACTCACTAGTATCACTGGTATCAGTTACACATGCGAAGAATAAAGCTTCCTAGTAAGGTAACATTTTCGCTAACTTGTACATAAGCCGAAAAATTAAATCAGCAGTAGTATTTCTACCAGAGGATTAAGTCTATTGCACACATGCTCCAGCTTCAGTACCAGCCATTACCACACAACAGATAAAGTGCCAAATAGTATTTTTCCGGTTACATTCAAATGACTGAACATGTCAGGATCAGAGGTCTGATTGATGTTGGCTCTAAGCCCATTCCCTGGTTAAGGAAGAGACATAACATTGGCCAGACCTTTAATCTTTCCTCCCACACAGCACGCAACGCCAGTTCACATGTTGAAGCCAAACCGTCAGCTAGTCTGGTCCTCAATGTATTTGTAGTAGTAGCAATACATGCGTGCGTCTGCACCGGACTAGAGTGGATTTTCATTACTTCACAGCTTTCAAGTGTAGAGGGACGTCAGGGTTGGTGTTAGCAGTAATACCTGAGGGGACCTTTTTGCTATGGTGGGTGTACTGAAGCTTGAAAGTACCTTAATCATGGTAGGGAAAGAAATGGCATGTAACTCTCTGATAGCCACCATTCAGCCTCCGCATAGCAATTTGCACTTTGGTGCGTTACCACAGATCCGATTGTAAAAATGTTCACAAATGTCATGTGAGTACAAGCATTTGATTTTGAGAGATCCTGTCTGTTCACAAATCCTAAATATATCTCTATGCAAAGCAGGTAAAACGACACTGTTACACATTCATGTATAACAGAAAGTCCATAAACTGCCTGACGGTTGGAGCAGACAATAAAATAAAAAAATCTGAACGGATGAAAACACCAGTTAAACAAAAGTGAATCACACAAGTAGTTTTTAAGCATTGGGCAGCCGCTCCTGACACATCTCCAGAGGCCGTTTGAAGGCTCCCCTTCCAAAAACCTCAACGTTGCTCGCTAACCAGGAGACCACATTCCCTGGGATGTAAGAGCTGCAGTTGGCCATTGACTGGATCTCGACCGGCTTCAGAACACGGTCCCAAATGTTCACCTGACTCAGCTCGCCCACGAAGGCCTGTCCGGCATCAAAGCGCCCACCCACCACGTCCTGTAAGGGCCATAAACGGGAGGATGTACATTTAAAGCACCATCAACAACAACACCATTATCAGAGGTAATTATCTTTCTGAGGTGGAGGAGGTTGTTGTCTGTGGGACCATGGATAGACTAGTCATTAGACTCTTAGGGTTTAATGTGTGTTTTTGCCTTGTTCTAGTCTGGTCTGGGCTGTACACACAGTAGCTACCATTGAGCTGAACTAAGGTTCAGTCCAGTATGGGACTGAACTAATAATAACAATAATTTGATAGACCTTCATGCTGGGATATAGAAATACTTAAACTATAATTAAAATTTAATTGAATAAAATGAAATTTGAAAAATATAAATAATTAAAACAATTTCTAAACTTAATTTTTCATGTCTGGTCTCTGTTGAAGCCCCTAAAACTGTGCCACATATTAAATACATATACACATTAAATCCCTTGTAAGCCACTGATTGGATTTTGATTAAACTTCTGAAAATGATGTTTTATCATTTTCAGAATGATATTAAGAAGGCCAAAGAGGCCACTACAATGCATGTGTATCTACTAATGATCTGTCTGAACTATGATCTCATTCCACAGGCTTACAGTATATATTACAACTCTATTAATGTATACTGTTGATATGCAGGATGCAGTATGCATGAAGTGATCCTTCATAGCATCATCTGAAGAACTTTGTTCCCTTCCAATTTGTCTTGTTTTACTGTGCTAACAAGACTAAGAGTCTACAGGCTGGCTCGCTGCCCTGTGAGGCTGAACGTATGCACAGAGGTGCTTTGAGGTAAAGGTTATGGTAACATGGCTATGTTTAGCAGGTGCACTAAACACAAAGCGCAGCTGAGGCTGATGGGAATGGGATTAGCTTTGCAGATAATAAAGCAAATAAAAACGTTGACCTGAAGATGAAAAGATGAACAGTTATGGGAATCAGCAAAGTTATTACATTTCATCCTGAGGGGAGTATGAATGTCTGTGCCAAATATCATGGCAATCTGACTCTAGCTAAAAACACATACTTTTAAATGCAAATTTGCTGGATTCTGCTTTTCACACTTTGCTGTCAAGCATGTAGCTACAAAATATCCCCTGATAAGAATAGTTTCAAACACTGCTGACTGTATTTGCACAGACGGATGCATCTCATTCCTCCATTCTCACATTTTTTAATAATGCACTGATTGGGCCAGAGGGAGACCACAGCATCTGTGCGCAGGGACTGGTTTACTGTTGCCTTGTTAATTGTTTTGTCACGATAACCTGCCACCATCTCATTACTGTTGCTTTTCTTGTTTCCATCTGCAGTTTGCAAAGGTGCGTCATAAGTAACACACTGCTTACTAGCAGAACTACTTGACATTGGTCTTTGAAGTGTTGTAACTTGTGTGCTCTAAAGAGTTCATGGCACATTGTGAATGTGTTTCGCTGTCTGTTCTATTTAAAATAATAATAATAATAATAATATTCATGTCACTTTATAAAGAAGAGAAGTCACTGGTGATGTAATTCCAGGTAAGTAGCTGCTCTCTTTGACCACGACAGAGTATGGACTGAATCTGAAGACACAGGGATGTGTCAGATATTTTTCTCTGACACTTCAGGGTCTACAACCACACTTCCTTACCTGCTCCTGTCCCAGGATGATGACCCCGCCAGGTTTGATGGGGTGCCAGGCTGCCAGGTTGTCACCGCTTCCCAGCTTCTGTCCATTTTGGTAAGCCTCCCATTGGCCATCCCGTGTGGTCCAGGAGATGCAGATGTGGTGCCACCTTCCATCACGTACCTCTAAAGGCAACTGGGCGACCTACGGTAACAATACATTGCACTCAGTTGTGGCTTTGGCTTTTCATTTTGGGACACAAATTGCACAGAGACCAAGGGAGTTAAGAAACCAGAGACCACTTGCCTTGTCATTGATGAGAAGTTCTATTGGGTTATTGCCCCATTCAATCAGCACAATTTCATTCGCTTGGCCCGGCACCCCGTATGAGAAGGGTGTGCCTATGCCAGGACTGGCACTAGACTTGATCCACATGCAGAGAGTGAAGGCGTACATCTCTGGCAGGCTCTTGGTAATGCGGCCATACAGGTAGTTGGTCCGCTGGGGGAGGGACAGCTTAAACTGCTCTGGGGACTTGAAGTCTCCTCCCCCTGTAATGAGACAGGTAGGGAGAAAAGAGAGAGAGAGAGAGAGAGAGGAGACAGGGAGAGGGAGGGAGAGGTGAGAGGTGTCTCATGAGGTTATGTCTTTTTTTTTTTTATAACTTGTTAATCTCTGCCTGGGACTGAAAGTGAAGAAAGAAAAGCAGCCCCCTACACATTTAGTTTAATACACAGACAGTCATGGTTTAAAACAGCCTCAGCAAAAGGTCCCTTTTTATGTAAAAAACGTTCATGTCTCTCACTTTTATTTCACCATCTCTGATTCATCAGAGCCTCTCAACTTCTTTATAACCCTGAGTGCCTTCCTCTGCCTCCTCTCCATTAGTGTATTACAGGAAAAATCAGGTTGGATGCTTCATTGGCATCATGTACCCATTCTCCAGTTTACTCATCCTCTCCACTAATGTGTTATGTTTGCTGTATGTCACCCAAACCTATTCCTTTCTCCAATTCACAGTGACTTCCCTAATCTCAAAACAATGCTTCATCTTGCTGGATGAACAGACACCTTGTGTTTTCCTGTACCTTTCTCGAGCTCACTGATCCTCTCCACCAGGGCGTTCAGCGTGCTCTCCGTCTTCAGCCTGTAGGCGGCTGTGGCGTTAGACAGCAGGCTCTTCTCCTCCTCCAGGTTGCTGACTTTCTTCAGGAGCTGTTTCTCCAGCTCCCCCAGCCGACGCTGCAGCAGGTCGCGCAGCTCGCTGGGGAATGAAGCGCCGGATATGTTGGCCCGCATTTGCTGTTGCTAAGGAAGGATGGACAGGACATTATGAGCAGGAAGTGCCCGGAGATAATCAGAGACAACGATGAGCCTCCTGAGAACTACAAGTGATGACTTACATCATCATTAAACAAGTTGTGATTCTTCTGTATGAGTGAATTACAGGACTATAAATATACTTTCAGGGTTTTCCCATCAGTGGAAGTTAGAGAGAAAAACATTCCCGTTTGTTGCTTTTAAATCACGTTCAGCAAAAATTCTGACACATTCTGAGTGACCTATAATGTTCATATTGTGAGCCAGTCGTTTTAGGACTGTGAGGAAGATACTGTACAAGCTTTTTAACACACTGTAGGTAATAAGGTAGGAAATAAACAGGCATAATCGGCCCTGCGTAACAGGAAGTTCCAGGTTGTCCACTTAGATAATTAATCTCTTTCCCACAGATACCTGCGTTTGATCTCCGCCATACAAACATACATTTATACGATTCTCATAAGTGCTATTCTCTTGCTGAGTTCTGAATCTACAGTGTGTCCTAATCTTAATCAAAATGTGGTTTTACGCATCGCTTTGGCACAGGGTGATACCTCGAGGTTCTCCAGCCGGTCCTTTAGCCCTTGCATGGTTTTTCCAAGACTGTCAATGGTGTCATTAGGATCTCTGGGAACATCCCCCATTGTGTTCTGCTTTTCTTTGCCCCAGGAACCCCCCTTGTCGTACTTCCTATCGTCGGTGGCTGAGGCGCACAGGGACAGCTTGGTGGTCAGCTCGTTGATGGTGCCGAGCTGTTTGGAAATCGTTTCTTTCTGCTGTAAAATTGTCTCTCGCAGCTGCATGACAGTGTTTCTGAGCTCCTCTTCTTGGCTCCCGGCGTTAAGCTCGGGCAACAACGTCACAGGGCAACTGGCATCGCCGCTGAGGGGTATAGCTCGGCAGATGTACCTCTTTCCATCGTCCGCCTGGCCGCTCGCTAGCTGACCGGAGCCCAGCGCACAAAAACATAACAATCCGTACAAAAGTGAGGACATAACGGCGGCGTTTACTGTTCTGGGAAGTCAAGGGAAAAGTGAAAAGCCAGACACTAATCCCTTAACACTCTCTAACTAAACCCAGTCTGAAGTTTGGTGCGTAAAAGTGTGCACTAAATAGGTCTACCCATAAAAACAAAACAAAAACATCACGTATAACTATTTCTACAAAGCAGGGCCATACCTAAGTAGCAAAATCAAGAAAATTCTGAGCAGAAAATCCGATGAGGGCTGAGTCGGTCACTGTAAGC
This sequence comes from Toxotes jaculatrix, assembly GCF_017976425.1. Classification (NCBI taxonomy): domain Eukaryota; kingdom Metazoa; phylum Chordata; class Actinopteri; family Toxotidae; genus Toxotes; species Toxotes jaculatrix. The sequence continues at coordinate 7,605,695 of NC_054414.1, forward strand.
CTGGTTAATGTGGCTGCCTGTGTTAAAGGGACTATTCCTGGCACAGGCAGAGCGCACAGTGTGGAGCCGATCGGATAGCTCCTCTAAGGAAAGAGGATTACCAAAAAAGGTGTCTCTGAAAGCTCCTGGATTGGTTGTAGTAGGCTGACGTAACCGACCAGCTGGGTCTTTACTTATTTTTTTGGAAAGTTAATTGAGACTGCGAGGAGCTGATTGTCTCACAACAATTTAGCCGATGATGGTGGTGCCACAAGGAGTGGAAAGGTGTGATCACCATCGATTCTGTTTGTTCTGACGTGGTAGCACTATATAGTACAGTTCCTGGATCATAGGTTAACAAGAAATAGAGAACATAATCAGCCCATAAGACTAGTGAAGTGATATTTACTCTAACACAGTTCTGAATAGAGAGAGTGATGCTGAGATACGGAGGCTTTAGTTTTGCCAGTCGTCAAAAACATGACAAATCATTCTACATGCAAGTGAGTCTCTGCAATGAGCCGAGCAGTGAGTGAAGAAACAGGATGTGGTGGTGAGCAATTAGCAACAGCTGCCTACCTGCCTGTGAAAGGTCAATAAAGCCTGGGGTGCAGACTGCAAGACATACCACTGTGCTTAGGGGGGATGATGAAGTAGAAGCTGTTTGAGTACACATTGTTCAATTTTGGGCAGCCATCTTCGAAAGGGAGTCAGTTGTAGGATTTTGTATTTGTTCTAAATAAATCAAATAAGGACAGGTCACTAAAATAACACTGTCATTTGAGTGATTAGATGCAAAGTTGTTGCTTTTTAAAAGGCAACAAATCTTTCTGGCAGTTTCAGACTAACTCAGTGGGTCATATCAGCAAACTGTCATGTCTGACTCATGTCAATGAAATATTTCCAACATGTGTCAGGTTGGGTCAGTTTGTACCATTTGAAATTGAAAGCCTTTATTCAGGTTCTTCTCACTTCCTGTAAATTAGAGGAGCTGTCAGCCAATCAATGTGCCCACACTGAACATTCTGCTCTCGCTGAAAGAACACCCCTTTATCTAAAATCCATTCATATAAAATTCATCAAAGGAACATCATTTGTGGTTTAATTTGTCAGTGGTAGAACAATTATTTAGAGTCTTTTCTTATGCTAAAGTACTAATACGAAAACAATATTGTTAAGGTAGTTTAGTTCAGTGGTTCCAAACCCAGGGGCTGGGCCACCTTCAGTGATGTGCCTAAAGGTCAGAAAGAAGAAAAAACTAAGTTTGGCTCCACAAACTTGTGTTCGTTTAAAAAAAAATCCCTCATCCTTGCCACTGTTTTTTGTGAAATATTAGACAATTGTACATCTTTGGGCCCAGAAATCACTCTGCAGTGTAAAACTCACAGACCTCTGACATATGACAAAAAGCTGAAATCAGACACAGCTGGTTCATGAAGGGTCATAAGACAAAAATGCTGGCAACCTCTGTTTTAAGCTTCAGTAATGTGATGTATTTTATAAGCTTGTCACCTGCAAGTCTGTTGCAATACTTTATTTTAGTCCCCCTATTTTTCATGCAAATGGAGTCTATAAATAATCAATAAATTGTTCATCATGCTCTGTTGTGTAGTTGTAATCAGAGACAAGTGTTCATTTATGTATTTGTTAACAACTACACCCAGTAAAGGCTGGTGTTTGAACTTAGTAAGTAAGTAATGAATGACAATGTAGTAAAACACAGTTATTATATAAAGTATGTTTTCATAGGAGACGTTATAATTGCTGATGAATACTGTACATTAACAGTTGCTTTTATTGTTAATAAAGGAGACGTAAAGTAAAGTGTTACCGTACCGCTTCACCTGAAACTGATGATATATCTGTCAATGTCCACGGTCTGAATCTGGCCTGAGGCCTTGGTTAGATGTCATACCCCCTCCTCTCTCTCTCTGCCCTCATTTCCTGTCTGCCTCTTCAGTGTCCAATAGAGGCCAAAAATGCAATGAAAAAAAATCTCGAAAAATATCAAAATGAAGTGGAGTAAAAAGTGCAATATTCTCCTTACAGTCCTTTTGTAAATCAACTTATTTACTTTCCACTGTTGTTAGTTTTAGTGCATTTCAAAGCAAATTAAATTGAGCAAAATGAAACCTTTAAGAACGTGGCAGATTTCACTGATGAATGGTGTTTGGGTTCATGGTTTCAAGGCAATGCAATACTTTCCACATTTTCATTTTAACGCATAAACGTGATTAAATACATTTTTAAAAACACGCGACAAATGTGTATTTCTTTAGATTTTGGATGTTGCGAGAAGGAAAAAAGAAAAAGAAAGAAAGAAAGAAAGAATCAAGGTCTGACAGCAGTGAGTAACCATCAACACCTTCAGTTTGCTGTGCACAGGGTTTGTGGTAGATTTGTTAAGCCTCTGCAAACCAATTACCATCATGAGTGACAGCCTCTGCCTCCCTCTGTTAAAGGGAGAATATTTTACTTTGACATCACACCTATATTCTGGTTACCAGGTGACAAAGACAAAAGCTTCATGTCAGTCCAAGATAAACTCCCGCTGATTAAAAACAGCTCCTGGAAATGGAAAAAATCAACTTTGATTACCCTAGATTCAATACTGTCAGCATGAAATTTAAAAAATAACAACCATATTCACATTTGCCTGGTTCTCAGACAACATGCCCTCTTATTTTGCAGACCTCAGGAGTGCATATGGGTAAAAAGAGTGTGTGTATGGGAGCTTTGAATGCAAGAATACATGCTCAGGGTTCATTGTTGATGATTCAGACTCAGTCTCAAGGAAAGTGCACTTCTTTCTATATGAGAAATAATGCAGTGGCGATCCGGCTTCATCATGAGGGCATCAGCAGCCACAACAGTGGACTGAAAAAACACAAATCTAATGGACAGATGAGTGGGTTTGGAAAGCCGCGGAACTAGTGTGTGTCATCCACTCTCCCCTCTCAGGATAAAGCCCCCGACAAAAAAAAAAAAAAAGAAAAAGAAAAAAACACTAATGAAATGAACAGGACAGTGCAATAAGCCTGAGACAAACATCTTTTAGCAGATCATTATTACTTAGGGAACAGAGAGTGCAAAAGAGAATGAGAATGCCACATTATATGTCAAATCACCTCTTACATTACATGTGACATTCACTGAAAGGAATATCTCATTCTGCAGTCTTTTGCCAGTGGGTTCATTCTATGGACGGAGGAGGCTGTGAAGGAGAGAATCATAAATTAAAACCCATTAGTAAAGCATGTGGACAAGAGGCAGGTTTGATAGATTAGGCAAGATAAAGAATGACTTTCATCCAGACTTCATTATTTCCAAATTTTTTCCAAAGAAGAGAGGCCCACTCAGTGCAAAAGAGAAGAGGAAAACAGTGGTTCAGAAGATGAATGCAAACCAAAACAGCCACTGAAAAGTCTATATTTTTGGGCATCTGAAAACAAAAGAAATATCCCAAAATATTCTAACAAAATGACCAACCCCCCCAACACAATATTCCCCAACTCCAGAACTCCTGGCTCACCTCTACTAAATGTTGCACATCTTTCCTCTAGCACTGTCCCAATCTTATGAAATTCTCAGTTATTAAAAAAAAGCCCTGAAGATCAGGATCTCAGGCCAGGTTCATATATTTAGTTCTCCTCAAAAACACACAGGTCTATAACAGGCATTAGATAGGAAAATAATGTGGAAGTGCAATGTTTGCAATGCTTCATGTCAAGTTCTATCCTTTTAGTTCAAGTTGATCTCAAGGTCTCACCTTGGTTCATTTCAAGAAAGGAAAAGTAGTTCCTGCTGTTTTATTATTCATAAAGGGTTGGAATTATTCTTCTTTGACTTTGAGCACTGAGAAATTCAGAACATGGAGTGTTTACAGTCCCACTGTCACCTTCAGAGCGCTGCCATCTTGTGGTAAAAACAAAACACACTAAGTAATGCAACAGTTTGAAGATATAAACTTTGTTCAGGTGTTATTCCATCCTTCATAATTCCTCAGCTTCACTTTATTTATAGTCATTATCACAGAGATATTTTGGCTCGCCAGGGTGTGAAATATCCCTCTGGATGGTGTTTATTCTCATCCAGGATAACACTTGCAATGTTGATTCAGTAGGAATCCCCCTCCTCTAAACCAGCTGACCTCTGACCTTTTATAAAAGAACTGCAGTGCACCTGGAATTAACTTACAGCCATTTACAAGTAAAAGTTGATAGATTGTTGTTTTAAAAAATCCATTAACAACTTGCTGACATTTATAACTGCTGACTTGTTGGCTTATTAGAAAGTGTGACCTACTGATGCTATTAACATTACAACTGCAGAACTAACGATTATAGGCTATAGTGCATAGTAATTTTGGCAAGACAAGGTTGCCTAGGGTAAATCCCGTGCCTAAACTGCGAATGAAGTTTAGAATTTAGAAAATATTTATGAACGATATATACTTAGTCAACACAATATTGCAATATGTGTTTAAATGCTTTGCCTGTCCTATATTTAAAAGGTACACCTCTATCAGAGACAACTATCGCCAGCGAGCATGCGCAGTTTCCCCCTCATTTACCTCTGTGGAGGAAGAAGACCATCGAAAACGATGGTCTTATAGCTACTGTTTTTCACTATGTATCCTTCCGGTGGTACTAGAATAAAATGTTTTGACCAACATAATCTATTTTCATCAATGTGAACAACGATTGTATCGTTTTTCTGCTTATATCTATGTCAACCCAACATAAAACAATGTATTTATACATTAATCGTGAAAAATGATAAACCATCCGCGGAGGGATATCACTCATCTTTGCCGGTTGCAGGCTGCGGGCAGCAGCGCGAGCGCGGCGGATACAGAGCGGCAGCTTCCTGTCTGTGGAGCTGGGTAAGTGCAAAGGGTTTGCCTTTTATCATAAACTTTGGCGAAATATTAAATATTTTCCAGCTCTTCCTGCATTTGAGTATCATTGGAGCAGTTTTTAAAGTTAAAAAGGTGTTTTCTCTCTGTGGCTTCTGTTTATTTTGTTTCTGAGTTTAATGTGAAGGGATGCATGAGCGCTTTCTTTCTTTGGGAAAGCTAGCTTGTTAGCAAGCGGTTGCTAATGTGTTTTGCAGAATTAATATCATATGTGACTTTTGTGTCTTATTGGGCATACGAATAAACGTGTAGGGCTTCTTAATAACAGAATGATTTTAATTTCGACGCCGAAAACCCAGTTTTAAATTTACAAATACTATAGAAAATATTGTGCTAGCTGATGCTTGTGATGATGTCATCATTGTGCGCCCACTAGGAGGCATGTTTGTGGATCTTTTACCGGCTTGTTTGTCAAATAGTCATTTTCATGGAACAACGCTGATTTATGCCTAAATGTTGAGAAAATATAACTTCAATGTCTTAATTTAAATTAAATTCGTTCCTTCATTTGTTTTACGTCTGTTCTTTGCTCTGATTTCTGCAGTGTTCATGAGATCACAGTGAGATTTGTGCAGACTGCTGTCTGCCCCCCTTTCCCACAGCAGTCCAGTCTGTCCCAGCTGGCACCATGGCCTTTGTGCCTGCGCCGAGCCCCACTGTGGTCGACCAGACCACACTCATGAAGAAGTACTTGCAGTTTGTGGCAGCGCTCACTGACACCAACACACGTAAGCTCATAGACGTCAGAGTGTTTTGCTGGACATGAGTGATTTAGACAGAAGCTATATCAGATGTTTGACAAATGACACAAGGTGGCCTATACAGTGTCATAAAAGGTCTGTTTGTGTTTAGTCACATTTTCAGTATGAAATGCAGGTTTCATTCTTAAATTATTTGTTACTGTATATGTGAGTCAGTAAATGAACGTACTTTCTCATGGGTTTGGTGTGAGCCCAGAAAGTGTTTTCCAACAGTACTCTGGCACCAACACACGATGTGCTTTGTCTGCAGCAATTGAAGTCTAGAGGTTTTCCTTTTCATGGGTTAGTGTAAATGGAACTTATCAGTTACTTTAAATTAAAAGTTTAATTACTTAGCAATTTTTATGGGTAGTAAGAAAGTTAAGGTAAGAATGACCAAAAGGATTTACACAAGAATAGAAAGAGTTTTGTAATATTTGTTGTTTGGAGTAGTTAAAGTTATTAAATTCAAAGAATACATTTATCATGCATGTTAATTATAACACACATCCTGTCATTGCTTTGAACTTTTTTCTACTTGTCCTCAGAATAAATGATGGTTCAGGTTAGGCACCTGTGCTCAGCATGAGCAGTGTGATGAGAGCGATATACTTTAGTCCAGCCAAAGGTACGAGTGTCTGGGAGAGTGTGTGTCTGTGTGAGCGTGTTTGGGTGTGAGTGTGTTTCTTCATGTACCTTTTGATCAGTCTGGACGCTGAAAGTAAAACTGATAAGATCTGAGAGTTCCTGCTGAGCACATGGAGGCGGCCATGAAAAGCGAAACTGTATCATTAGCAGCTGTAATTAATGGTATCACTCTGTCCTTCAACTTCCAGCTGATGAAACTAAGCTGAAGATGATGCAGGAGGTCAGCGAGAACTTTGAGGTGAGTTTGATGAATGTTCTCAGTGTGTGATTGAAAGGATTCATTTTCTTTGTCTCTGCTGATGGATTATAATGATTTCTAAGAGCTTTTATGGATCCCCAATAGTTTGGTTTTCTTAAGTTTTTCTTTAGTGGAAACTAGAAAAATATTGTATGTTTCTGATGCATTGAAGTAAGCAAACAGCAGCAAATAAAATTGTTGAGAAGAAGTTTCACTACCTTGAAACATTACTGTGTCTGATATACTGAGTTGCTTCATAGCATAACATGTGGGCTTGTCAATTTCAGAATGTGACATCTTCACCTCAGTACTCCACCTTCTTGGAACACATCATCCCTCGCTTCCTCACGTTTCTTCAGGATGGAGAGGTGCAGTTCCTTCAAGAAAAACCTACACAGGTATGAGGCTAAAGGGATCTGCACATCAATGTTCAGCATCTATTCAGGGAGAAATAATCAGTTATGTACTAATAGAAGTCTCTGTAGCCCACAAGGCAGTGCAGCCATAAGACGGTTATGGTTAGTTTAATAACATAGCATGATCAGGCATTCACAAACTAGTTTGTCACAATTAAAATCTCACATACCCACCTATGAATTAAAGTAAACAATTAATGCTCTTTCTATCAGTGTTGTTGAAAGTGATTCTGGTAAATCAGTCACTGAACTTCATCACAACACATTTGCTGAAATGAGTGAACATCACTGAATCTTATAAAAAGTGTACTTGAGGCTGGATTATTCACTTTAAAATGTTATCCATTTGTTCAGCAATTGAGAAAGCTGGTGCTGGAAATCATTCACCGCATCCCAACAAACGAACACCTTCGTCCACACACCAAGAACATCCTGTCTGTGATGTTTCGCTTCCTGGAGGTATGAGTCTTCTTCTTCTCTCACAATATAACGTTACACCCATTTTAATGTTTTGCACCATTCGGTAACTTTAAAACTGTATGGATCGTTTTACTCTCAGTGGTTGATTTTGCCTTATTTTCTAACAGCTAGTCTGTTTCCAGAGCTTAGTAAATGCACACAAAGTGCTGGAAGATTAATATTGGCGACCTGCCAAATGCTGCAAAATTTTGCCTGTGGCGGTAATGGCTTTGTTCTTTAGTAGACTTTGTACACAGTATGTCTAAATGGGTGGTTTTCATTGCTGTGACACAAATACACTGGATGCAAAAATGGTAAAGTTGCTGATGATGTTTGGAATTTATAACTCCATGAGCGTAGGCGGAAAAGAAAAATGAGTTATACATGCAGGTATTCAACACATACAGAAGCTATTGCACGGCCATTTCAAACAATTCTTTCCTTTTGTTTTTTTGCAGATTGAAAGTGAGGAGAATGTGCTGATATGCCTTCGCATTATTATTGAGCTGCACAAACAGTTCCGCCCTCCAATCTCTCAGGAGGTGAGTTCTTGAGTTGTGAAATAATTTCGAAAGTGATTTTGATAGGGCTGTCCTCAGCTTAAGCAGTTCTTAGCTGACTTATCATCAATTTGAAAAATCAGTCAGCTTGTTCCCTGAGTGTTTTGTCCTTGTGCTGATGAATACAAACGTAGAGAGCATTTTCTGGTCCAGTACAACTGAATGTGTTTACAGCTAAACACATTTGTTAATATTACTGTGCCTCCAGAGATCTCTTGATCGTTAAACTGTCCTAATTAATGACTAATACCTAATTTCTTATAGCAAATAATAACCATTAAAATATGAGTAATAAAAGTAACAGTTTTTAAGTTGATCAAAACCTGAATCACAAACAGCAGGGGCAATTCAGGTCAAATACAAGTAAGACATTAAAGAATGGTGGGTTTCCTCTCATTCTTTCTGAAAAAAAAAAAACAACTATTTGACAGTCTGGGATTAACATGTTTTCCATAATCCTCTCTATTCAGATTCATCACTTTCTGGACTTTGTGAAGCAGATTTATAAAGACCTTCCCAAAGTTGTTGTAAGTACATCCTTCACAGCAGGTGGCTTTTCATGATTTGATCCAGTTTTTGCTTGAGGCGTTGAATAACTTGCCATCATCCTTTCCTTCCTTTCCAAACACGTCTGTCTCTTTCTTCTTACCTTTAATGAAATTCCCAGTTTTTCTCTGTTGCCTCTAACCATCGATTCTCTCTATTCCCACCAGGCCAGGTACTTTGAGAACCCACAGGTGATAGCAGAGAACACAGTTCCCTCCCCAGAAATGGTGGGGATGATCACCTCCGTGTTGGTTAAGACCGCACCTGAGAGGGAAGACAGCGAAACACGAACAGTAAGCTATACTCCATACTGCATTCTTTTCCAGTACTGTCTATAACCACTGGATGGTAGTAGTGCACTGTTGTGGCAACACCCACAGGAGAGACCTCAAACAACCTTGTGGCCATAAGTCCACTTCTTTAAATTACCCTGTTTATGTGTTCTTCACTGCAGCAATGGTGTATTTCTCACTCTAACTTCAATCAGTCATTACAGTCTTCTCATTATGTTTCTCCTTTTCTTTTTGCCTCCAGCACACCATCATCCCTCGGGGGTCTTTGTCTCTCAAGGTGCTGGCAGAGCTGCCTATCATAGTGGTCCTGATGTATCAGGTGAATGAAACACTCCTGGACCTCTGTAAATATACCCAGCTTTTCCCACATTGACCTTTGGCGATGTGGTTTGATAATGGGAAAAAGGAAACAAGTTAAATGGATCACTACACAATGGGAAATCTGCTTTTTGCTTTAAAAAAAAATAATGGACAAGTATGAAATTTGCAAGTGTAAATTCAGAGGAAACACCTAAAAATGACTGTGAATTACAAGGTTTAGTGTAAAATACACTTTCTTTTCGGAGGTGGAAATTAAGTTGTCATGTATTGCAAAGATTTTGACACCACTTACTGAACTGACTCATCTGCAGTTTAATTGGAGTCATGAAAGTTCTAACATATTTTGTGCTAAAAATAACATAGAAAAATATTGCGTTTTAGGATGATCTCCTTCAGCTGTGATCGTGTGTGTGTGTATGTAAATGAGGTTAGTTTCTCATTAACTGGAATTGTGCGTTTGCTCTGTCCCCTCAGCTGTACAAGCTGAACATTCACAATGTGGTGTCGGAATTTGTGCCCCTCATCATGAACACCATCATGCTCCAGGTGTCTCCACAAGCCAGGTAAGTGTGTGTGTGTCTGCATGTGTCCGCACACACTCATATATGTGGGCTGTGTAAGTGTGTCTGAGATAGGAGTTTGAGTGTGCCTTTAACAAATTACATTTTCACTTTGAAATGAGTTTGAGCGTGTTTAAGAGAATTGATTTTTTTTTTTGGGCTCTTCCTCTCTCACACTAAGTTTGTTGGTGGTGCTGCTCGGCACTTTGCCTGCCAAAGCCGGAGTTAAAATCCATTTGGAGAAGTTAAAATTGTAGGAATTGGCTTAGCAGGAGGTGAAACCTCTCAGGGTAGGAAGAGAGTTGTGTTAAGCATTCTGAACGAGAAGGAAATGGAGCAGAGTTAATTTGGAAAAAAAATAATACCTCAGCAGAGTGTGGCAGGTATAGAGAGCATTTCTTTTTGACGTGCAGTAACAGCTGTGATGCAAACAAACAAGCCACCCATGTAGAATTGACTCCCATGTGCAGACGCACAATTTCAACCTGTGTAATTGCCACCGACTGCAGGTATACAACATCATTAACGTCTTTGATGGGGCTGAATGGCTTTTGTATGTAAATTGTGCTGTTTCCTTTCCAGGCAGCACAAGCTTTATAACAAGGAGCTGTATGCAGACTTCATTGCAGCGCAGATCAAGACGCTATCGTTTCTTGCCTACATCATTCGAATCTACCAGGTACGCCTGTTTGATGGCTGCATGTTGCATTGACCACTGCACAGTGAATAGGTTCAACGAGTTATCCTGCCTTACAAAATCTAGTTGAACTTGGTTTAACATTAACTACTAGCAAACACCCCATGAATATAAAGATGTAGATATAATGAATTAAAGATAGTTTTCTGGTTATCACTTCTTCGTGTGGGTGTCAGGTGATTGGCAGGAAGCAGAGTTTAATATATTGTGCTCACCGATATGAAGACACCGAAACTGGGAAGAATAAAGATAGAAGAGCCCCTTTGAAAAATTAAATTAAGACTTTATATTTACTTTGTTTTTTTTATACTGAACAAGAATGAATGGCACACATAGTTTCCTCTGAGGCTATCTCTTACCGTACTGACTGTGCACGCACACATTATCAGGGACAGTGTAATATAATAAAATAAAAACCTGCAATTGGCACAAACATTCAAAGAATACACTGATAATGCCATATAAAGAACCTCTAACTCACCTAGAAGAATTCCATTAGTGTGGGATTTAGTGAACTGTGCCTCGACAATGAAATTTAAATTACACTAAAAGATATTGAACCCTGGCTCAGAATGAGGTGTAGAAGTTTTTGTTAAGAAGTATTGGTAATTTTAGTGGAGAAAATAAGCTTGTCTTTATATACAGTAATTTTTTTTAATTAATTGTGCTTTTAAACATATGCTTTATGTGTGTCTGTGTGTCTGGCCTGTCAGGACCTGGTAGGGAAATACTCTCAGCAGATGGTAAAGGGCATGCTGCAGCTGCTGTCCAACTGCCCCTCAGAGACCGCTCACCTCCGCAAGGAGCTGCTCATTGCTGCCAAACACATTCTCACAACTGACCTACGCAGTCGTATGTATACACACACGCACACATACACATACACAAATGCATATGAACAGGTGTGAAACAGGAAAATGAAAAGGCTGGGTGAAATATTTTTTTCTTTACTGGTTTGTATTTTTTTTTCATAATACGCATCATGTTTTTTTTAAGCACTGTCTTTTTCCCCTCAGTGAAAGCTGAAGAAAACTTTAAGGCTAATTGTAGTTTAATGTGGTCTTCCTGGTCAAAACACGAGCAGCCTAGATTTTCTTGCCAAGTCACACTTCATTTTTCACATTTCACACTTCTGTAATAACATTTTTATTAGCTGTCAAACTGCGGCTGTAGAACCTCATTTAGATTTGGTGACTAAGCGGAGAAAAGTGAGGCTGAATGAAATGGAATGAAAGCTCAACCACCCATCAGTGAAATCTCGAGACAACGATACACATTTGGGTGATTTTCTGCATTATATTGTGAGTTACTTCTGCTTCTGTAGCTGAAACTATTTTCAGTGAGTCGGCTCATTTTCGGCAAGAGATTTGACGTTGTGGAGTTGCAGAAAACTGAGGAAACTATTTGACCATGATACGTTGTTTGTGTGACAGTTATTCTCTTGCTGCCACAGCAGGGAAAGGGGCATTGATCAGGTTATTATTATATTTAATAATAATCCGATCAATGCTTTCAAATATTTATCTTATTTTACGTATGTTTACTATTATTCTGAAATAAAAAATTAGTACTAACAATAGGTATTGCCACATTTGTACACACACCTGTTCAGTTTTTCCAACCGTTTTTTTCAACTTCTTTTTCTGGGACAGACATAGCATCTTTCAGTCATGCCATGAAATGCATCTTGTTGTGTTTCAGAGTTTATCCCTTGTATGGACAAACTTTTTGACGAGTCCATCCTGATCGGCTCTGGCTACACTGCTCGAGAGACGCTTAGGTGAGTTTTTGCTTGTGTTCATTTGATCTCCTGGGAGTCAGCACCCCCCCCCCCCCCCGTTGTTGATTGCTCAGCCAGGTGCATGTTAAGTGTCCTAGCATATTAATCAGGCACTTCTCAGCGCTGCCAAAATTCTCAGGAAAGCTGACTGCAACTGCAACACTGCAGCACAGACCACACTGTCAAGTTGTCATGTACACATGCGTCTCCAGAGGGCAGGCTGCCCGCGCATCCTCACTTAGGTTGAAATCCTCCTTGAATCCTCTTTAGATGCCAAACTAGCTCACCTCATCAACAAAATAGCTGTCATTTCACATTAGTACTACATAGGAAACAAGGCAGCTGGATGAGACCTGGCAGGACTATCAGTGTCACTCATTACCTCACCTTCTCTTTCTCCTTCGCACATGGGTCATTCCATGCCAACTCACCCAGAATTCAGAGCATTTCCCATTTCATGTCATGGAATCTCTCGAAAAAGATTCATGTAAAACATGTATTAAATTCATGAGACCTTGCAAAAAAATCCTATAGCTCTACTTCAAATACTTTTTCAGTTATGAGTTTATGAAGTTTGGCCCTCGGAGCTAAATTTAATCATAATTTTGCGACTCTTTGTGTGTGTTCTAAGCCTCGCCACTTCCTTATTTTTCACAGGATTGGGTTGAAATATTGTACTGACACACACATCCAAGAAACCTTACAGACGATTTGCAACTTATATTCACATAAGTGTGTGTGTGTGTATGTGTATGTGTGTGTGTGTGTGTGTGTGTGTGTGTGTGTGTGTGTGTGTGTATATATATATATATATATATATATATATATATATATATATATATATATATATATATATATATATATATATATATATATATTATATATATATATTTATATATATATAAAGAATTTGGAGAAAATAATAATCTTATTTCTTTAGCTCAATATACACAGATATTATTTTGCGATTTGAACTAATTTCTGATATCATCCACTAGTAGCAGGAGAATGACCCATAAACCAGTCTCAGATGCATCTGCAGCTACTTTCCCTATCTCTCAAAAAAATTTTGCTGTCTTCAGCTTTTGTGATTGCTACTTTCTCTGCCTTTTTAGAAAGTGTCAGTTCTCCGGAGCACAGGCTTTTCAGCTTTCACTACCATTAAGTCATGAAATACGATTATTATTCTGCTCCAAATGTCACAGTGACGCGCGTCTCTTTCTTTCCAGACCTTTGGCCTACAGCACACTGGCAGACCTGGTGCACCACGTTCGACAGAACTTGCCCCTGACAGATTTATCCCTGGCTGTGCAGCTCTTTGCCAAAAACATTGATGATGAGTCACTTCCCAGTAACATCCAAACCATGTCCTGCAAATTGCTGCTCAACTTGGTGGATTGCATCCGCTCAAAGTCAGAGCAGGAGAACGGCAATGGACGGGACATCCTGATGAGGATGCTGGAGGTAGGAGTCACAGAGCTCGGATCAATAAATGCAGTATGATGTGTATTTGATATACACAGAACAAATGTTGAGTTATTTTTAACTCCTCTCTTCCTCTTATAAATCAGGTGTTTGTGCTGAAGTTCCACACAATTGCTCGCTACCAGCTTGTCTCCATCTTCAAGAAGTGCAAGCCCCAGTCAGAGATGGGTGTGGTCGACCCGGGGTCGTTACCTGGGGTACCAGCCACACCCACTCCATCCACCACCCCTGCCATTCCACCTCCTGCTCCTCCAACGCCCGTTGCTGCTGTGCCTCCGCCGCCAGCGACGCCCTTTGACCGACCTGGTGAGAAGGAAGACAAGCAGACGTTTCAGGTGTCTGACTGCCGCAGCCTAGTCAAGACCCTGGTGTGTGGAGTGAAGACGATTACTTGGGGCATCACCTCATGCAAGGCCCCAGGAGGTGAGAGGACACAGATCTTTGCAACACCCATAATTCCACACTTTAGGTGTCCAGCATATCAGTGCTTATGTATCAATGATTGATTGATGAAATTTGGACCTGCCCCCTTTTTTTTTAACCTTCTCCAGAGGCTCAGTTCATTCCTAACAAGCAGCTTCAGCCAAAGGAGACCCAAATCTACATTAAGCTGGTCAAATATGCCATGCAGGCCTTGGACATCTACCAGGTAAGATCTTAACTATACCATCAGTATTTTTTTTTTTTTTTAGTGAAGTTTGCGGTGGAACAAGCCTGTATAAAAATCCCAGACCAGTATTCAGAAGTCAGCAAGGCATGTCTCTGAAAAACAGAACTGTTTTAAATCCACCAACAGCCAGGCGTAACAACTCCCATGTTTCCCTTAATTAGGTTCAGGTTGCCAATAACCAGCAGACATACATCAGGGTGGCCAACTGTCAGACTGTACGCATGAAGGAGGAGAAGGAGGTCCTGGAGCACTTTGCTGGGGTCTTCACCATGATGAACCCCCTCACATTCAAGGAGATTTTTCAGACCACTGTGCCATACATGGTGGAGAGGATTTCCAAGAACTATGCACTACAGGTACATGCTATCTCACGTATAAATGAAAATGTTCTAGTTTTGTAGAGTAACGATGTGTTCACTCTTAATTTGTCTCATGCTCAAATTCCATATCTTGTTCTCTGTTGTTTCCCAGATTGTGGCAAACTCGTTCCTGGCCAACCTGTCAACATCTGCTCTGTTTGCTACCATCCTAGTGGAGTACCTTCTTGAAAGACTGCCAGAGATGGGCTCGAATGTCGAGCTCTCAAACCTCTACCTCAAGCTCTTCAAACTAGTCTTTGGCTCAGTGTCACTGTTTGCTGCTGAAAATGAGCAGATGCTTAAAGTAAGTAGAAGTTTTTGTGTATTTTTTTTTGTGAGGATTTTTTTTTCTTTATTTTAGGCAATCATTACTATGACTGTCTTTTTTTTTTCCACAGCCACACCTTCACAAGATAGTGAACAGCTCTATGGAACTGGCCCAGTCAGCTAAGGAACCCTACAACTACTTCCTGCTTCTCCGGGCTCTCTTCCGCTCTATTGGTGGAGGCAGCCATGACCTACTCTACCAGGAGTTCTTACCTCTTCTGCCTAACCTGCTGCAAGGTAAAGCCTCACATAATTTCTCTTAAGCTTCAGTGAATTGTATTTGACAAAGGTGAAAAACTATAATCCATTGTACATGAGCCACTCTGTAATTCTTTCTTTTTTTCCCTAATCTTCTCTCTCCACGCCGACTAGGTCTGAATATGCTGCAGAGTGGCCTTCACAAGCAACACATGAAGGACCTGTTTGTGGAGTTGTGTCTGACGGTGCCAGTGCGGCTGAGCTCCTTACTTCCTTACTTGCCCATGCTAATGGATCCACTGGTATCAGCCCTCAACGGCTCTCAGACTCTGGTGAGCCAGGGCCTTCGCACCCTGGAGCTGTGTGTGGACAACCTGCAGCCTGACTTCCTCTACGACCACATTCAGCCTGTCAGGGCCGAGCTCATGCAGGTCGGGGTCAGGGATTGTTCTCATCATCATGTCCAATCATTGTGTAGCCCAATTCAATTCTTACTGAGCTCTTTGGCAGTGCACATTCTGTTATCAACCCACCTCTAGTGGTCAAGATGTGGCATACAGCTCACTAAACCAGAATACGTTTCTTGTCTTTGTAATACTACTGAACTATGGAAGGTGACCCGTGTCTGTAATATTCAGTGCATGTCCCTTCACCCATTAATTCATTTAGATTATCACTGTCTCACAAGCCAAATATGAGCAGTGCTGCTTATCCAGCAGTATTACTAGTAACTTGTAGGTACTCATAATCCAGCTTTACCTCCTTTTCTTTCTTCCTTTCACACTTTTTTTTCTCCTTCTCATCTCCTCCCTCCAGGCCTTGTGGCGTACCCTCCGTAATCCAGCGGAGAGCATCTCCCATGTCGCTTATCGGGTGTTGGGAAAGTTCGGAGGCAGCAACAGGAAGATGCTGAAGGAGTCTCAGAGGCTGCATTATGTGGTGACCGAGGTCCAGGGGCCCAGCATCAAGGCCGAATTCACTGACTGCAAGGCATCCATACAGCTACCCATGGAGAAGGTAAGATATGATGATGTTGAGACATGAGACATGTCCTCCACTTTGTAAAGTTGTTTGCAGAGCGCTGAAGAGGAAAGTTTTGGCACGATTTCAGTCTGTAACACTGCTTGGAATGAGACTGAGGACCCTCTCTCCCCTTTTTTGCCTTTGTATTTCAGTTTTAGAAAGAACAAATTAAACGTAAAAGAGCTTGATATTCCTCATTATTGTTCTCCACAGAGGGCAATATATCTTTGTCAGGGCTATATGTGTGTGTGTGAGAGAGGGAGTGACTGAGGAGATGTGTGTGTCCTCCAGGTAATTAAATTCATCTCCTGTTTCTCCTCCTCATCCCCAGTCAGTAATCATCAATCTAGTGCGGGCCACCATGACGGCATTATTTACTTTCACTAATGGCTGCTCCTTCTTTCTGGCTATCCATCTGTGTGCTTGCCATCATCATGAGCATAGGCAGCACACACACTCACATGCTGCACTCCCACCCATGAATCTCTTGCAGGCTCGTGATGCAGCCATACGGTTACTTGGCACATTGAGCGAGACACAGCTTAAAGTGCTGTAAGGTAGACAGAGATATCAAATAACAGTGATGTGAATAACTGGAATCTTGTCAAGATTGTACAACGTGTAAAAACACAGAGAGTGGATTTAAGCTGCATATCTCTGAATTTCTTCTGCTTCTTTTGCCTTTCAAGCTCTTTTCCAATTCCCGTTTTCCTCTTGAATTTTATGTTTTTTCCTGACCACTTCAGAAACATCCCCCTGTAAGTTAGTATTCTTAAAAGGCTGAAGTAGAAAGCTATGTTTGCTGAAAAGTTTACTTTCAAAATCTTTTCTTGTTACACTTCATTTTTATATCTACAGTGGCTTCAGAAAGTATTCAGATCCCTTTATTTTTTGCACGGTTTATTGTGTCCATTTAAAATTAAATCTACTGTTGCCAGTTTTTTCAGTCATTTACAAAAGTATTCAGACTTTTCTGTGGCACTCAAAGTTGTGGTTTTCTATGATAAAATTGTGGTGAGTCATAGATCAGGGCAAGGATATAAAACCATTTCTGAAACTTTGAGCGTTCCCAGGAGCACAGTGTCCTCAAGAATGGAAAGTTTGGAACCAGCAGGACTCTTCCTTGAGTGAACTCTATGGACAGAACTCAAAACACTGGGTCTGTCAAATCACCTGGCTAGTACCTGGCTAGCTGTGAATCATGATGATGGAAGGATGAATGCAGCCAAATACAGAGAGGTGCTCGAAAAGCACACGCTCCAGAGTGCATGTGACCTGAGACTGGGGTGGTTGTTCAACTTTCATCATGACAGTGATCCTGAAGCATACAGCCAAGACAGCACTGGAGTGGCGTTAGGGACATGTCAGATTGTCCTTGAGTGGTTCAGCCAAAAGCCCAGATTTAAACCCCATAGAACATCAATGGGGAGACCTGAAGATGGCAGTTCACATATGCTTCCCATCCCATCTGACAGAGCTTGAGAGGATCTGCCAGAGATCTGTAGAGACTTACCCTAGAAGACTCAAAGCTGTAACTGCTGCCAAAGGGGCTTGTTTTCACTTTGTCATTACGAGTTATTGAGTGTAGATGTATGAAAAATAAAAGTCATGTTTATCAATTTACAGTTAAGTCTGTGACACAATAAAGTGGGTAAAAAAAATGTCAGGGTCAGAATACTTTCTGAAACCACTGAAAGTACTTGTAACAGAATACCCGTCAGAGTCTCAGTCCTGGCAGAAATATCCTGATATCCTAATACACTGACAGGTCTACAATTCAATTATGCGGTGCCCTCATCTCTCCTCTCATCCTCTTTCTATTCTCGCATCCTCCTAATCTTCTCCCCTCTGTTCTGAGTGGCATTAATTAGTTCGTTTTCTCCCTTTTTAAGTGCCTGGATGCTGAGGCTTGTCAGCCCATAATGTAGAAATCATAATGACCTTTGCTTGGCCAGATGGCGTCTGTGTTACTTCTTGCAAATTAATCATGTATACATATATACTGTATATATATGTATGCGTGATATGTAGCTGTATATTGCAGTTTAATTCCCATGTTGGCATTTTGCAACATGGAAACTTGTCATTTCAGAATGGAAAGACTTGTTTTTATATTCCTCCCAAGGCGATAGAGACTGCTCTAGACTGTCTGAAGAGTGCCAACACAGAACCCTACTACAGACGACAGGCCTGGGAGGTCATTAAGTGTTTCCTGGTGGCCATGACCAGTCTGGATGACAACAAGCACGCTCTTTACCAGCTTCTGTCTCATCCCAAGTAAGTAAACATGCTTTCTTTGATTTTGAATGTGGCAAATATGGCTAAATATTACAGTCACTGTAACATTAATTTACAATTGGTTCTTATTTCAGTGGTAATCTACTATTCAATACTAGATTGTAGATGTTAAAATTGTTTTTTAACCACTTAAAAATAGTCAGATGTATTTTAAGGAATGTCCTTTACGGTGTGTTTATCTACAAACATTCAATGGAGATTTTTGTGTACAATAATAAAATTCCGGACATATTCACCAGTTATGTGTTTTGGGTTGCTGTATCAGTACTACCATAGGTACTTAAGTCTCCATAGATGGCAGGAAGTGATAAAATGACAGTGCATTTGGCATTGGGTGTGTACCCAGCCAGGCCTCCGATCAATCATCCCCCTCTTTAACCTGTACTTGACTTAACTTGAACTTGATCTCTACCCCCTGCACAGTTTACCCCTCCCCTCCACTGTTCTCTCCCAACCCCACCCACCACACTGCCTCTGCATCCCTTCCCCACTACCTCCAACCCTGACCCCCCCCCACCTGCTGACATGCCCTACTTTTCAGTCTCTCACGTCATGTCTTCTCCACTCTCCCCAACACACACTGCCTCATCAATTCTGTCTCAAGAGCAGGAATTGCTAATTACACACTGGCAGGCACCCCCCCACCCCCACCACCCTCTGGCAGGCTTCACTGCGAGGCAGAGACACATACATGAACAGGCAAACAGGAAGGGTGGGGGGGCTGGTTGTCGGGTGGGTTAGTCACATTACCATCATTGATCTCTGGGCAGGGGCTAATTGACTTTCCCCTGTCTGTTTACGCTACACCATGCCCCTTACACTCTCCTGTCATTATGCACTAACACACATGCACATGAATACGTCTGTGTGCACATTTCTGTGGGGATAATGAAGTGTGTCAGTTATGATCAGGGGGGCCACGCTGCCGCCTCTTCTTGTCAGATGTCTCGATTTGCAGTGTCTCTCTCCCCTGAAGGATTTTGTCTCCTTTTTTTTTCTCTCCTCTCTTTTTCTGCCTCCCTTCATTTTCTTCCCACAGTCTCTCTTTGCCTCCGTATTTGGTCACTGTAAATATAGCATCTCTGTTTAGAGAGAAAAAAGACACACAGCGATTCATGAAATGCCAACTGGTGAGAACGGAGCAGTGCTGAAGTGGCAGGCCACCGAATGAATGAAGGCCAATTGATCTGACATTCTGTCAACCATGCCACCCCCCACTTTCTCCGCCCGCCACGTTCCTCCCTCGCCTCTTTCCTTTCCTCTCAGTCCCCTCCCTACCCACCCACCCACGTCTTCTCTTTCCTCCTCCAAAGAGCAGTCTTTTAAATGGCAATAATGAAATGAAGTGATCCATCAGGTCTGCCCCTGGCGTGTGGCATTATAAAACACAAGCTCAAGCATGGAGAAAACAGCTGCTCAATCACACCGCGGCCCAGTTGCCTTCAGCTGCAGTAAATAACAAAAATACCAACAGGGGACAAAGAGGGAGGCAGAGAAATAGAGAGGAATGAGGAACTAAGAAGACAGAGAAAATTTAAAGACAAAAACAATCAGAGATGTTCTGGGCGGCAGACAGAAAATGGAGATGGATTTTTACTTTGAAATATTACACAAATGGCACAAACCACTACATGATTTTTGGGCGTCTTGCTTTAAAAGAAAGGTTCAGTGCTTATCGTCACATGATAATATGTTGTCCTTATTAATATGTAATCCTCAAATTCACTGTGTGCTTTTCTCCCCCATTAGTTTCACTGAGAAGTGGATCCCCAATGTCATCATCTCTCACCGCTACAAAGCACAAGACACGCCTGCCCGCAGAACATTTGAACAGGCCCTGACTGGGGCATTCATGTCTGCTGTGATAAAGGACTTGAGGCCCAGTGCGCTGCCCTTCGTAGCCAGCCTGATTCGCCATTATACCATGGTCGCTGTGGCCCAGCAGTGTGGTGAGGGACTGCTGCTCTTCGTACTCTCTACATCTAATATTAGCCTTCTGTTTTGCCCTGGCGTTGGCATTTATTCCCAGCTGTACAAGAAAATCAGTCACTTTCCAATTTTGACCTTGCTCTGATTTTATTAAAATTCTGGCTTTTGATTTTGTATTTAACATAACAGAGAGAGAAACTTAAATTTAAAAGTTACACATTAAGTGTAGCTGTAACATCTTTTGATCCATGTTAAAATTAACATAGATCACGTTCAACATAATTCCTTTCCTTTTGTCCTCTCCCTTGGTCCCAGGTCCGTTCCTGTTGCAGTGCTACCAGCTGGGCAGCCAGCCAAGCACGGCCATGTTCCACAGTGAGGAGAATGGCTCAAAGGGCATGGATCCGTTGGTTCTGATTGATGCCATAGCTATCTGCATGGCCTACGAGGAGAAGGAGCTGTGCAAGATTGGAGAAGTGGCCCTGGCCGTAATCTTTGACGTGGCCAGCATCATCCTCGGGTCCAAGGAGAGGGTAAGCAACTGGGAGGAGGGTGGTGGAGGGATCAGTGATTTGTGGATTTAATCAAGTCATTTGCTCATTGTGTCATTGTTTTGTAACAGTGATAAACCGTTTTGGTCATTAAGATAACTTGAGAAATGATTTTACTTTGAAATGAAGTGTTTGATTTATGCTTTCATGTTTTTTTTTTAATGGGAATCAGTTAATCATCCTGGCCTCTTGTCTATATCTCCAGGCATGTCAGCTGCCCTTGTTCTCGTACATTGTGGAGCGTCTGTGCGCCTGCTGCTACGAGCAGGCCTGGTACGCCAAGCTTGGTGGCGTAGTGTCTATAAAGTTCCTCATGGAGAGACTGCCTCTGATCTGGGTACTGCAGAACCAGCTCACCTTTCTTAAGGCCCTTCTCTTTGTCATGATGGACCTCACAGGAGAGGTAAGAGCAGATTAGTGCATAATCTCATATTTACCTAATAATTTCAAAAGGGCTGGAAGTGACATCTCCGTTTATTAGTTAGCTGTTGAGTGCAGAGGTGCATCTCCATCTTTTGTCGCCTTTTGTGCTCCCATGATGTTTTACAAAAGCTCGTGTAACAACTCGTAACCTTGCTCACTTGTCGCACTGCTCCACTCTTAATGCTACAGCATTCTACTTACAATCGTATTGATTTTCACACAGGTGTCAAATGGAGCGGTAGCCATGGCTAAGACCACTCTGGAGCAGTTGCTGGTGCGCTGTGCCACTCCACTGAAAGATGAGGAAAAGACAGAGGAGCTGCTCGCTGCCCAGGACAAGTCTTTCCACATGGTCACGCATGACTTGGTCCGAGAGGTCACCTCTCCCAACTCCACCGTCAGAAAGCAGGCCATGCATTCTCTGCAGGTGTTAGCCCAGGTCACCGGCAAGAGTGTGACCGTCATCATGGAACCGCACAAAGAGGTAAAGCCAAGGACTGTTAAGTTTTCTAAAAGCGTTGTCTAAGATTGTGTTTTAATGCTGCACAAGACAAGACATTTATATAAAACCTTCCTCTGTTTCCACCTTGAACACAAAACTAACTATAACAAAGGAACGTGTCTGATCACCCTTGACTGATGTCTTCTGATAATGTCTCAATTTTGAGACAGTGAAATACAAAATATGTTTTAATCTACGTTCATTTTCATGGGGTTTCCTTATTTTCAGGTGTTGCAAGATATGGTTCCCCCCAAGAAACACCTGCTTCGCCACCAGCCCGCCAACGCCCAGATCGGCCTGATGGAGGGCAACACCTTCTGCACCACCCTGCAGCCCCGCCTCTTCACAATGGACCTCAATGTTATGGAGCACAAGGTGTTCTACACCGAGGTATGCAAGACTCAAAAATCAGAAAGCAAATTTCCTTTTCAGATTGTTTCTTGATATACCATATTAATGAATATCTTTTACTAATGTCTAATGGTACAGTGTTATTTGGTGCAAAGTCATCTCAGATTTGAATCAGACACATTTCCACAAATGATAAAAACAGAGAAATCTGTGTACTCCCACCTTCATCACCTCCTCTGTGAAATAAAGAAGATTCTTTCAGTTCATCATCAAGTGTTTGCTGAGTTGTTTTATCACATTTGGTTCTTTGCCATCTGAGCGCCTTGTTTGCTAGTGATGTGGCAACAGCACGCTCCTCCACTGCACTCTTTGAAACCTAAATGTCTTATATCAGCACTTTTAGCAGTCTTGATTGTTGACCGCTGACCTTTGTTTGTGTGTGTGTGTGTATGTGTGTGTGTGTTTTTTTCCCCTCCCCCTCTCTTTCAAGCTGTTGAACCTGTGTGAGGCGGAGGATGCTGCTCTAATGAAGCTGCCCTGTTACAAGAGCCTTCCCTCCCTGGTTCCCCTTCGCATCGCTGCCCTCAGTGAGTAGCCCCCGCTGAACCTGATAGTGGTTCCCTGTTTAATTGGAGCTTTGCAATTGATGCTTACTTGTCTTTTTTTGAATTTTAACGCAAAACCTAATCCTCAACCTTGGGGAAATTAAAATGACAGATTTTATTACATTTTATTGGTCTAACTATTTATTTATGTTAGCAGAGATTGTTGTGATGATTATTGTTGTTTCACCACCGTGTGAACTGGATGAATAAGCAGTTTACTGAAATCACTGAAGTTCTTAAATCATCTGAATCTTGTAATTTTTGGATTATTTTATTGATTTGACTCATCTCTTGTCTATTTCTTGTCAGAAAGGAAGTGTTATTGATGTTCTTTCTTTCCTGCATAGATGCCCTGGCAGCCTGTAATTACCTACCACAGTCCAGAGAGAAGATCATTGCTGCGCTGTTTAAAGCCCTCAACTCCACCAACAATGAACTACAGGAAGCAGGAGAGGCGTGCATGAGGAAGGTCAGTCCAACATCTCTCGCTTTCTTGTTGCTTTGTAATTACTTTTGATTTAAGTGATAGCACTGTATAGGAAATGTATCAGTATCCCTTGTAATTGTTTTCACCCCTCAAACCCGTCATCTTTACTAAGAATAACCAGTGCGTTTTTGTTGTAGACACTTTAATGATTTCTCATATTTTCAAAATCACTTAGATCATTAGATTTAGCAGATACATGATATCATGTCATCCTACATTAAGTCCAAGAGGAACATTCACTGGACATGTTTCTGGTTTACGTTCATCATCACTGTGCTGTGGAAATATTTCAGGGAGGCTACATTTTGAAACTTTTATTTTGAAATTTTCACGATCCACAATCAGCCCTGCTTCACTTCGATTTTAGTGTCGTTATATTTACTTTTATTTATTTATATTTCCATTGATTTGAATTTAATTTCAAGACTTTATCTATTTACCTTGAAACCTCAGACCTGTGTTGTATCACCCGTATCAGCTGCTACCGCCTTTGAGCAAAAAAAGAAAAAAAAAAGCCTGAGACGAATGGACATGACCTTTCCAAATCTGGATTAAAGACTGTGTCTCTGCACCTTTGAAGTGGTCCTCTACTTTGCCATCCTTGTGCTTTCACCTCTTAATTTATCTGTTTGCATCTTCATGTTATTTTACATTTTGCTTCTTTTTGTAAATTTAGTTTTGTTTTATTTTCTTGTTTTTCCTTGTTCTCTTCCTTATTGCCTTATTTGTCTTTTATCTGTATCACTCATGTCCTTTGCCATCTTAGAAGTCATTTGTTAATCCTCCCCTCGTTCCATTTCCCCACCCAGTTATCTTCATATGGACCTCCCTCTGCTTTATCACACTCTCCCTGAACCAGCTCTGCCTCTATTAATCAAGCATCCATACCATTGTACCCTCTATCCATCTAGCTGCCCAAGCTTTTCGTCACTTTTTCTTCCCATTTCTATGTCCTTCATTTTCTTTCCTTACCATTGTCACTCCTTTTCACTATCCTGTGATTTATTTATTTATTTTTTGGGACCTAGCCATTCTCTGCTCTCTCTCCATTCTTTCATCTCTGTCCTGCTAGCACTAATGAGCGTTGCCATGGCCCGATCGATACAGGATGGAGTGTTTGTTCTCAGCGCTGAGAGGAAAATGAATGTGGCTGCCATGCATCATTCCCCTCCCGTCTGTGTGAGGGTGTGGGTGTGCGTCATCAGTGTTTGGATGTTGGCATGTGTGCTTGTTTACGGCTGGCCATGCCCTCATTTGAGTGGCCTTAGTTCCTTAATGGAGACACAAGAGGTAGTGAGCACTTCATGGGGATAGGAAGCCTGACAAGGCCAGGTCTGATGTGAAGGAAAAATTATTTTTGGAGGGGAAATTAAAATGATTTGGTTGAAAGCAGTGAGGAAAAAAAAGATCTGCTCACAGATCTGAATAGTATTTTATAACTTTCATAGATTTTTTTTAATACGAGGTTCAACAGAGCAAAACAAGCTTGTATTTTTAGTTATGATAATTACGTAAATTCAGCAGAGGCAAATATTTACACCTCCACTTTTCCAACAGCCCTACTGTACTCAATGCTGAATTTGTACCTTGGGTTTTTTGCAATATTTCTTTTAAGAATTGTAAAAAGTTTATTAGAAATTTTTTTTAAATTGTGCTTCATGTGTTCCTGAATTCTATTTTAGTTCCTGGAAGGTGCGACCATTGAGGTGGACCAGATCCACACTCATATGCGCCCCCTACTAATGATGCTTGGTGACTACCGCAGCCTGACGCTCAACGTGGTGAACCGCCTAACGTCTGTCACACGTCTTTTCCCCAACTCCTTCAATGACAAGTTCTGTGACCAGATGATGGTGAGAATCCTAAACCCCCTGCACTCCGCCTCCTCTTCATGCCTCAACACTTATTTCTTGTCTTTTATTCAAATCACCTGACAGCACAGAATGCAGTATATCATGGCAACTGACTTTTTAACAGTGGCAGTGTCTCTGCTAGGGTTTAAACTAAAAATGATTTTCGAGTGTCTAAAAATCTGATTTTTAAAAGTTAGAGTATTCTGTAGGTTAATAAAATAAGGCTAGTTAGTAAATACGAGTGTGCTCTTTAAAAAATGAGCAATAACAAGTTTCCTGTCCTACAACATAAAATTTGAATGTTATTATTTACAACCACAATAATATCTTCATAAAAATCTAACCCGTAAGAATGTGGCTCAAGATTCGTACTGCCACAACGTATTTCAGTGTTGTACCTCTAACATATGCTTCTAAGCATTTAAATCAGAATGGCATGTGCTGATGCAATCCGTGTTGGCAGCTGTGTCACAGGTTAATACTTTTGGGTATTAACCTATGACAGCAGGGCTCACAGGGTTAATACACAATGACAGTGACTGGTGTCTGGGTTCTTGTCTACTCTATGATCGTTTCGTAGCTAAACAAAGCTTTGCATTAGAGATTTTGTCAATCATGTGAACATTACTTGAATTTCTTGAGCAAATATTCAGTCCTTGTTGGTGCCATGTTCTACCCACTGAGCTAGACAGCAATGAACACACACACACACACACACACTACTCACACACAGTCTAAATCTTATTGTACTGCCTCTGTCTTTCTCAGCAACACCTGAGGAAGTGGATGGAGGTGGTTGTACTGACACACAAAGGAGGCCAACGCAGTGATGGCAGTGTAAGTATAAACAGTTCAGATTGTCCCATACCCACACCTTACAGCACTGAGAAATCTAATACAAATGTGCAGCTTTCACCACTCATGACATGTAGATGTGTCTTGTTTCTTTCATCCACCTTGAAATCCTGCTTGAATGCAATACAGAAGCAGTCATAGCCCGTAGGAACAGGTCAATACAGCTGTCTGCCGGCACCTTTTTTTCTTCAGTTGATCTCTCCTGCCTAAACCAAACAGCTCTCAGTGAAGGGGCAGAGAAATTGCCCCTTATACACACAAAGCCATAGTCACATGTAGTCAACACCTCCTTAATGTGGCCTCCTCCCAGATGAGTTGTGAGTGGCCATATTACAATCAATGATTAATTAGGCGCCAGGCAGGCGGTGGTGGGCCCAGCGCTGCATCTCCTCATTATCTTCCCGACAGATAACCTTGTAAAGGCAGAGAAAAGGTGAGAGAGAAAGAGGGGAAAAACAGCTGCCTCGCCCTCGTAGAAATAAAGCCAGTTTTTTTTTTTCCTCCTGCCTTCTCTTTATGTGAGTTCTTCCTGCCCCATCTCAAAATGGTGTGGTTAATTAGATGCAAATTGGCCCTTTGTCTCACTCCCTCCAGCTCGTGGTCTTTGTGCCTGTTGACAGCAAGGCTGGCAGTGACAATAAAGCAAGGGTCATGGGTTCAATTAGCCAAGCCTGATAAAGACAAAAAACGGAGAAAGAGGGATAGAGCAGGGCTGAAAAGGATGGCCTGAAGACATGTAGGCATGAAAGAGGGTTTTGACAGAGAGGAGGAGAATGTGGAGTGGAGTAACGAGGAGCATAGAGCATGTTTGGAGGGAAAAAAAACTTTTAATTTGCCTGAAAAGGTTTAACTAAAACAAAATGTCAGTTTCTGTATTCAGGACACAATATCTGTCAGAAGAGAGTTTTTCCTCCAAATGCCATGGATTCTGTGTTGGATTCTCGACGAACATTCAGTTATGGCCCATGCCCGGTTACACACCCAGTTCTGGGAAAAGTTCTTCCCGTGGTTTTTCGTAAAAGGTCGCCGCTGTCCCATTCATTTCATTATCACCCCGTCTTATCTCCTCACCTTCCATATGGAACAAAGACAGACAACACACAGGCACACAAAAATGCACACATACTGCTCTGCTGACTCTGATCATTGTCTCCCGTTCCGGTACAGCCTGCGTTGGAGGGCGTTGAGGTGAGATGTGACCTGGTGTTGCGCCCTCTGTTGGTGATTCTCTGTCAGTGATTAAACGTACAGTTGAACCGATGTTGTGCTGGTGAATTGAACCAATGTTGTGGTAGTGGTGCTGGTGAAGTTGCCCTGTATTTTTGTGTCCATGTGTCTGTCATCGTCCTCAGAAACATAACTGTCATCTCAGCCTTGCTCTAGCCTCATATTTTGACTGTTAAAATGTCCAATTCTCCCCTTTTTCCCTTTGACGTTTGCTCCAAATATTGTTTATAGGTTTACGAAGACTATCATACGTTCTGTCTTTTATTTGTTTGTATCCCGTGCATTAAATCCAAGAACTCATGTGAGCGTGGCGCTTTTTACCTTTCCTGCTGGAAGTTATATACCTAATGACGACAGGTGGCATTTTCAGTCTTTTGACTAAGATTCATCCTCGTCTTTCCACAGTGGCTGTCCATCAAGACTGTCAGAAATTCTGTTTATGTCTAGTCCCCATCATCTCTCCAAAAAAATTCATCCTCTTCCCTCTCTTCTGTTTTTCTGACTCTTTCTGCAGGAGATGAAGATTTGCTCTGCCATCATTAACCTTTTCCACCTGATCCCAGCTGCACCTCAGACTCTGGTCAAACCTCTGCTGGAGGTAGTCATGAAGACAGAGAGGGCCATGCTCATAGAGGTAGGACACAAATTTCATTTTTCTTGGATAAACTTGTAGGGATTGTCTGTCCGTACTTTAGAAGTCGCGTAAAAACACATCATAGAGACGCAGACTGTGAAGGTCATTGTGGATTAGAAAGTAAATCCTAGAGCACTGCCTGAACAGCACAATGGAAAAGATGAGAAAAATAGCTTAAAGATAAAAATGACCATAGTTATGCTTTAATGGATGGATCTGTAAACTTTGCTAATCGACACAGATCTTCAGAAGAAAGTGATAGAATCTAAATCTGTGTTTGTGTTCATGAAATCATTCCCATCTGTCCTTTTTCTGCCTGTTTCTTCTGCTGTTTCCTTTCTCCTCTCCCCTCACTCATCCCTCCTGTGCCAGGCCGGCAGTCCATTCAGGGAGCCCTTGATCAAGTTCCTGACACGTCACCCATCCCAGACAGTGGAGCTGTTCATGATGGAGGCTACGCTCAACGACCCCCAGTGGAGCCGCATGTTCATGGTCAGACACTGGCAGCACTAAGTAGCGGTCCCTTCCATCTCTTCATTGACACATTTGCCATTAGAACATCATTTTGCTTTTTTGCTGGCTCAGTAATGGGCTATAATCAGGGATATATTGGGTGTTGCGAGGCTCAGCGGTCCATTTAAAACCAAATTGAGACAAATCACTCCCAGTAAAAATTCTTAATTTTCTGTATCATGTTTCTTTAAACGTGTTGTTACAGTGGTTGAGCCAATGTCGTGAACATTAGCTCTCTGTAGTTTTACTTTAATGCAGTTTTGTGTTACAGTTACAGTATGTGTATTTATTTATATACAGAGTTTTCTGAAACACAAAGATGCCAAGCCACTGAGAGACGTGCTGGCCTCTAATCCCAACCGCTTCGTCCCCCTGTTGGTTCCTGCTGGCACTGCAGCAACTGTTCGACCTGGATCTCCCTCCACCACCACAGCCAGACTGGACCTGCAGTTTCAAGCCATCAAGGTATGCGCGTTTTCATTACAGTTCTATTAAGGTAAAGATCCTTTACACACAGTCACGTCTTGTCAGGTCAGATGTACGTGTGTAAAGATGGTTCTTAATTTTAATCTTAATACCACATAACCCTCTGTAATTCCACCATTTAACCTCTAACCATTTTTCTTCCATCCTGTTTGCTCAGATCATCAGCATCATAGTGAAGAATGATGAGGGTTGGCTGGCAGGGCAGCACTCCCTGGTCAGCCAGCTCAGACGAGTCTGGGTCAGTGAGGCCTTCCAGGAGAGACATCGCAAAGACAATATGGCTGCCACCAACTGGAAGGAGCCCAAGCTGCTGGCATACTGCCTGCTAAGCTACTGCAAGTATGTACAGTTATTCAAATTGCCATGGGGATGAAAAGTGCACAAATCTTGGACAAAGTTGTCGTGTAGGACCTGATGACAGTCTGCCATCCCTCAGCAGTTACTGCAGATGAACCTTTGGACTAACCATTACTCTGAGATTAACAGTGGTGTCCATAGAGTGTAAAACATAATGACTTAAGTGACGTTTGAGCACCATAGTTGAGTTATTAGCTTGTGTAAGGACTGCAAGCTAATAATGCTTGTATTTTTTAAAGTTAGTGCAGCTTCTAACTTTCACTAAATGAGTGGCTTTCCAATCATGAATGACCTCCTCGCCCACCTCTCTGTCTAGGCACTGAGAAAGAGCTAACACATTTGGTGCACTAGGCACACAGCAGATGTTTATTTTAGACCCTGCAATTAACCCCCAACCACACGTGTTCAGCCACCCTTCTTTTAATGCTAATTACCAGAATCACATTATTATCAAAGATTATTCGAAAATTATGTCATACGATATCATTGTTTTTGACATTAGACATATCTCTTTCTACCTGTGTGCTGAACTTACTGACCCCCCCTCGCCCCCTGTCTCCTCTAAAGGCGTAACTACTCGGAGATTGAGCTGCTGTTCCAGCTGCTCCGGGCCTTTACGGGTCGCTTCCTATGCAACATGACCTTCTTGAAAGAATATATGGAGGAGGAGATTCCCAGGAACTACTCCATTGCCCAGAAACGGGCCCTGTTCTTCCGCTTTGTCGAGTTCAATGACCCACACTTCAACGATGAGCTCAAAGCTAAGGTACGTGCACAGGCAATCACAGCGAGATGGTCAGTTTATGACCACATGCCGCAGAGACCTGAAATTTCCCCAATGGCTTTTACAATTTTTCCAACTCTGTTTTGGTTTTGACATTAAAATGATCACTCTGTGTTACTGACCACACAGGGAAAACAATTACCAGTGTTTGACTTGTGGCTTGGCTTTACGAGCTTAATGTGGCCACAACAGTTGAAAATTGGCCAACTTTTGAAAAGGATCCGATAGTGAAATAAAGCAGAGGATTCGATTGCATTGATGGATAAATTTGAATGTTTGTTCTTGTACAATGTGCAAAATGTCTAAATTGTTGAAATGGGGTTCTTATATCCCTTATCCCTTGAAACACTAACATTTCAAAGAAGGAATTAAAGACTCTGCAGCTTTGGTCTAATGTTTCTCTATTGTTCTAGCCCTGCATTCATCACTTATGTTTGGTCTTATAATGCCCGTTAAAGACAAAAAAAATAAATTATTAGACAAGCCTGCTTATTTAGAACTGTGATGCAGTGTCAGTATCTGGATGTTTTGGACTTGTTGCATTTTGCTGGGAAAATAGATTAAAAGTGACGGACTGACCATATTACCCAGTCCTAAGCTGAATGGTGCATTATAAATCATGTCGCAAAATTCTTTGCAAGCGTCACCGCTGCTTACTTTCTTTGCTTTGTCAGTGTGGGAATTGCAGGCATTTAGGGAGCTGATCTGTGTGACTTTTATGGTTGGTGTGTTTTGTAGCAGAAGTTCTTTGATCGAGTCAGGAAGGTCATTTTGTCTGGTTCTACACCCTCAGAGGCTCACAGATGAATGCTTCTGTCCTCTCTACCTGACCTGCTGCTGCGAGCGTTACATTCGGGCTGCTTTTTAATTAAGCTCCCTCACACAGACAGATGCGCGCACACATATTTTGCACAGCTGTAACAGGCACACAACCTGGCACAGAGGAGCAACAGCACTGCTGTTAAGTACAAACGGGTCAGTGGGGAAGACCTGCCTTGCCGCTCAGTAGCACATAGCCAAATGACTGTGTGGCAAGAACACACAACTGTACACACACACAAGAAGCTGGCAAGTGTACCCAAATCCAAGGACATACACGTGTGTCCATGATGCTGCTCCCTTCAGCATGCTTTGCTTCTGTGGCATATGAACTGGAAAAAGAGGCAAAATAAAGACAGGCAGAGTCCAGCCAGCTCACTGTGCTGTGGCCGAAATGTTGCGTATGACTTTTTAGCAGCGCAGAGTTGAGTCTCTTTGCTAGCAGAGGCGCAGCACCCCCAACCCCGTCGACAGAATTTTGTTGTTTTTCCCTTAATTGTTCTCCTCTGGTGCACAGCAGATGCTGGTTGTGCTTGTGTGAGACAGAGAAAGACAGAAAGACAGACAGACAGGATGACAGAGAGGATGTGTTTTTGTGTGAACGTGTTTGTGTTGATTGGTGCACGAGTCGCGAGGAAGAGAATGAATGTGAGTGTTACCTCCACCGACATTTAAATAATTGCCTTTAGCATTTTCCTGCAAGCATAATATCACAGGGAAGAGTGTGTGTTCTTGTGTGTCTGTGCATGTACTCAGTATGCCTGGGAGTTAGATAGAGGCTCATGTTCTTGTGTAGCATCACAGGGGTCTGAATATTTCGGTTCTAGCAAGACACAGAGAGGAGTGTGTAAGAGAGAGGAGGAGAGAGAGACAGTGTGGGACAGCAGCAATGAATCATCTGTGATAGCGCAGACTGACCTCATGCTGCTCCTGTATTGCGTCTTTTGTTCTATCCAAACAATTCTTACAGAAAA
The DNA here is from genome assembly GCF_017976425.1 of Toxotes jaculatrix. Lineage (NCBI taxonomy): Eukaryota > Metazoa > Chordata > Actinopteri > Toxotidae > Toxotes > Toxotes jaculatrix. Next base: position 7,637,560 of record NC_054414.1, read on the forward strand.
CTGCTTTTGTGCTGCTTTTTTGTTCAAAAGCATCTGACTGTTTTTTGGAAAAGATTTCAAGCAGACAAGCAAACAAACAAGTGTATGAAATTTATGAAGCACGGCGCGTCTATTTCACATGCTGCTACTTTTTTTTTTTTTTTCTGTTAAAAATTAATTTTTTTGTTCCCAACATGATGTAGAGTGTAGCAGACTTTTCTCCATCAGGATGTGTCCACGTGCTGTGATAGTATCATCTCCTCAGTGGAGACTGAAGTCAAACTGCAGTGTTAAGTTGAAACAGATATTTTTGCATCTGCACCTGTACCTGTTACACTCCTCTTATAGAATGTATATGTGTTTTTTCTCTTAGATTTAAATTCAGTTTTGTTTAGTTTTTTTAATTTATAAAAAAGAAGTTTAAAAAAAGTGCCTGTAGTGTTGGTGGTGACTATAATTCAAGACTTCCTGTGGCTACTTCACAGCACAGCCCATACATTATTTGAACATTCCTGGTGTGTGTATACGGGCGTTATATTAGCCTGGATCGCCCTTGCCACTGTCTCTCTTCTGTTGTAGTTGGTGAGGAACCCTAGCGGCACTGCAACACACACACACAACACGCAATTTGTTTAAGGGTATGGAAATGGGATTTAAGATAATTAAGACACCTGCACACTGAGATCTAGGCTACTTGCCCAGAGGTATTATGTGTACACACATGCACCAACACACACAGCCTGCAGGATCACATCCTCTAATGGCATTACAAAAATATGCTGTGATCAGTGATTGATGTCAGGGAAACTTAGAATTAATGGGAACAGATGAGACTGAGAAACAGACTTGCGCTCCATGCGTTTTCTTTGTGTCTTCATTTCAGGGTGTGTGTGTGCGTGTGTGTGTGTGTGTGTGTTTCTGCATGTGCGTATGAGCCTATCAGCCATGCATGTACATTGTGCAGAGCCTGTGTGAATAATGTGCTAATGGAGGAGCTGGAACATATGCTGCCACAGCTCGTTCTCCACTGAGCGATGCCCTGTCCTCCGCAGTGATGGATTGAATATGAGGGTTCATTAAGAGATAGCAGCTTCTTTAATAAATGCAGTCGTTAGTTGTACTGTGGTGGGGTTATTCTGCATTTTACTAACTAATCAAGCCTTTGTCTTCATTCGCACATTCATGATAACTATTCAGGCAGGTTTCAGGGATGTTAGTAAATAGCATTTTCAGCCTTGGCTCAGCATTAGTTTAGACTTCTTTTTATTTTGATGCTTATGGATTAATTAAGAAAACACATTATGGTTCCTTGGTTTTATCCCCAGAGTTGACATTGTTTTCTTCTATGATTCTTTAAACGTCTCACCTTTTTATAACCACTGTTTTAGGTCATATTTGACATTGCTGTACCTCAAGTCTGTCTTTATGCTCTAAGTTCATTTTTCCCTCGCTGATGAATCAAAGTTTTCTCCCATTATCATCATCTGAAAAGGGCCCCGTGTCCCTCTGATTTTAGAATAGATTTTGGAGTAGATTACTGTTTCATCACTTAATTATGTGCCACTTTTGAAAGACCACACCAGGTGATTTCACTGATTAGTTTCTCCTTTCTTGATGGTGTGCTCTCAGTGAAATCACCCATTGTAGACTTTTAAAACCTGAAGGTGTGAAGGTTGCATATATTCCCCTAATTAACCCGGCAAAATGTTTTGGGGGGGTTTTATTGTTAAACTCGACATTTAACAACGTTTGTTTTTCCTGTTTCACAGGTGCTGCAGCACATCTTGAATCCAGCCTTCCTGTACAGCTTTGAGAAGGGGGAAGGTGAGCAGCTGCTTGGACCGCCCAACCCTGAAGGAGACAATCCTGAAAGCATTACCAGCGTCTTCATCACTAAGGTATACATGCACACAGACGCCTGCAGGCGTTGTTGTTCCTCCTCTCAACATCTTTCCTCACACTCAGCCCGATCATGTCTCCCCTCTGATTTCTTTGTTCATTACTCAACAACTTTGTCTCTCCATCAGCTTCTCTGATTTCATTACCTGCTGCGTTTCCTCTCATAATGTCCTGTCAGTCCAACACATCTCCGTACTCTCAGTCATCATCAGCTACATCCCACTTAGTCCGATTCTTCTTCTGTTCTTGATCACTTAATTTCCAGCATCCCATCTTTCTCTTCTTCCTCTTTCGTTCTCTCCCCATCCCACCATCCCTCTGGTCTCTCTTACCATCACGTTTCATTCATCAGGCCAGGCTATAATTCCTGGTGTAAATGTCATGATGTGACCATGCTAAAGGTCAGCATGTTTGTTTGTGCTGTGGCAGATCTCATCACTGACTAACACCAGTCCTAATGGCTGCTAATGGCTCCTCTACGGTCTGGTTAGAGCTCATTTCCTCACTCACTTCCCTCTTTCTGTTTCCATTCCTCTCTACCTCCTCTCCAGGGAATTCAGATTGTGATGGGTATTTTTGAATGGGGAGCTGTGTTTTTGAAAGAAGTTCTCAATATGTGAAAAAGTAGATTGCTGTTGTGCTACAGTGCCATTCAAATGTAATTTTGGGAAGTAAACATTACTCAGAACTGCACCATACTTGGACAATTTAGAGAGCACAGTATATTCAATAGATTTTTTTCCTTCTTATTTATGTAGATGAGATGCATTAAATTATCTAAGACGTCTATTGACCTCTGTCGGCAGCTGTTAAGAATTACAGCTGCAACAGCAGGTCTCAGGCATTTTTGTTCTACACATGTTATACCCAAAACATCTGCATGCATTTCCCCTTCACCCAGCGCTCTTTAACCCCACGTCTCCCAGGTACTGGACCCAGAGAAGCAGGCTGACCTGCTGGACTCGCTGCGAATCTGCCTGCTTCAGTTCTCCACACTGCTGGTGGAGCACGCACCCCACCACATTCATGACAACAACAAGTCACGCAACAGCAAGCTGCGGCGCCTCATGACCTTTGCCTGGCCGTGCCTACTGCCCAAAGCCTGCGTGGACCCCGCCTGTAAATACAGCGGCCACTTACTTCTGGCGCACATCATCGCAAAGTTCGCCATTCACAAGAAGATCGTCCTTCAGGTGAGGGGGTATGCAAAGAGAGGAAGGAAACTAAGTGGAGCATGGTTTTAACTTAACACAAAACTAAAGACATATAATAGACAGAAAATATGGCACGTTTGTGTAGCAGATATAAAAATACCCAGTGGATTTGTAAAATGTTTTATGCAGACACACAAAACAAGGAAATCATCAAGATTACAAAGACTGAACTCAAAGTAAATGACAACAGCTGGATACAAACTTACGGTTACTGCTTATGGAGAAAATGATGATATAGTGGAATTGAGAGCAAGAAAGTAAAAGACTGTGTTTGTCTGTACTGTCTGAAATCCCACATCCACTGAAATATGAATGTGTTGAAAGGGAAACAGCAGTAAAAGGGGTTATGGAAAAAAAGAAAAGAAGAAAACCCTGGTATGTCACCAAATTAGATATGGTTTGTGTGTTTTGTAAAGGTCTTTCACAGCCTGCTGAAGGCCCACACCATGGAAGCACGGGCCATCGTACGGCAGGCCATGGCCATCCTGACCCCAGCTGTGCCCGCCCGCATGGAGGACGGCCACCAGATGTTGACCCACTGGACTCGCAAAATCATCGTGGAGGAGGGGCACACGGTACCGCAGCTGGTCCACATTCTGCATCTCATCGTGCAGCACTTCAGGGTAAGCTGATATAAAAGAGCGATTGTTCACTTCCTCCTGTCAATTCATCACATCAAATGCATTGATCCCCAGCACATTCATCCGGGGCTGGGATGGACAGACAGCACAGTCAAAACAAATCCGATTTCTGTCCCTGTGTCTTCAAATAATCATGATGGACTTGTCTGCACGGTTTGCTAAAATTTATGTGCTGTGGTGTTTGTCTGAATGTAGAATACACAAAGTAATACATTTTAAAAGGGTGACTAATTACTGACGATAGAATTATTGACGATATAGATTACATTTTATGGTACTTTGAGTTTAGCTGCTGCCACAATGAATGAATGGGCAACTCTCCTGTGCGTCCACGGCCACTTCTCTCCACTGCTTCTCACTGCTGAGTGTGGCCTTGGCAGCCACACGGCACCTCTGAACCAGTCCATAGGCCAACAACATTAAATCTGGATTATTTTATGTGCCACAGTTAATAGTTTTTATGATATTAGTTATCTAAACTTGCATTCCATATTGGTGGTAACCATGACAATGGTCTGTCGTCTCTTATTCAGTAGCTGGATCGTTAACTGTGGGCAGTGAAGTTGATAGCAACCGCCTGCTGCTTGTAATCGCCTTAATGCAGACACATTCTCAGACACACCCTTCACAGTGATGAACCGCGGAGTCAAAGAGCGACTCGTCTGTGCATTAGTTAGCACCAGCTGAAGGATCATTGGCCTTTATGTTCGCCTCCTTCCTTAAACTTCAAAGACACTTTCTGCCCTCCCGCTCCTTCAGCCGATGTTCATCGCCTTGCCAGTCAGAGAGCGACAGTCTCTTAGCAGAAGACTGACATTTTCCTCAGCTCCCCTCTCTATCTCACTGACAGGCTGCTCTCACTGGGCCAGATGACTAATCTAATGTAATCACATCAGCATAATTACACTGGGGAGGAGATAATGACAGACAGATGAGAGTTTTTGCGTGTGTGTGTGTGTGTGCGTGAGTGCGTGCGTGCGTGTGTGATAAAGAAATAGAGAAATTGTGTGCGTGTTTGTCTGTGTTCACACGTGATGGACAGGGCTTAGCCACGCTGTCATGAAGGGGCTGTGAAGTCCTGCTCTATCGACTATAATTACCCTCAGAGTGAGAAGCTTTAATATTCTTTGACACTGGCAACAGCCCTCAGATAGACATCTCATCTCTTGCTCTTTTGTCTGCATGTGTCTCTGTGTTTGAGAGTCCCAGTTCGGTTTGCGATGAAGCTAAGTGACTCTTGAGAGTGACTCTTGAGAGTGTGAATGCTCGGGGCTAAGTGTGTGTCATCATGTCCTTGAAACTAAGTGGGAATACGACTTTAGAGTTTGCCTCTTCTAACTAAGTGTCTCAGATTGATTGAGGACCCTGTTTAACTTTGCATACGTTATCACCCCAAAAATCTAGAGCAAAGTGTGGGCAGTGTGGAAGAAATTACACTTCTCCTGTCAGTGAATGTAGCTGCCTTTGATTGACTTTTGATTTTTAGCAGCATTCATCATCAGAATGACGATGTGTGAGCAGCTTGACCAGATCTCTTGCAGCAAGGTGGAGATGACACGAGGCAGTGGCTGTGGTCAGTTCACGGGACTCAGTTGACCAGAAACCTCTAGGGGAAGAATTGAACACTAACATGGATGCAGTGGCTTTTTGCGATACATAGACCAGCAACAGGTCTAGACTTTTAGACTTTAAAAAAAAAAAAAAAACAATGTAAAGAGCATGCAAAACACACATGCTTAATTTCATAATTTTATAATTCACATAACGTGTGCATCTTACACGAAATTCATAGAGCAGAGTTTGGGCCTGTGTGTTTGGGTTCACCATCTGGAAGGCATGCTGACACCAGGCGGGAAATACAAGTGGTTTTGTGTGAGAAGTTGTTGTTGTTTTTGATGGAAACGCACAGTTGGGGGTATTTCTTCACTTGCAAAACAGGGTTGTTTGTACACTTATAAATATTATAATCCAGCAAAGTTATATCACTCTTATATACTTGGATTCAGCATCTGTTTTTTTTTACAGAGTTGAGTTTCAAATCGTGCGATGTCCAGATAAAAGCAGAGAATGCAAAAAACAGGCCCCAAGCTACAATGGTATTTTATTTTAACGTTTAGGTTCTATATATACCGCTCTTTCATCTGTTCAGCTTTGCTGACTATCAGTGCTCATGGCATCTGTGACTGTCTGCCACTAATGCTCGAGGAAAAGAAAATGCAGTGTAGTTCTACCTGACAGTTTGTGTTCAGAATACCAAATATATAAGCTTTGTGAAATGTCTCTTATTGCTCTCTCTTCCCAGGTGTACTACCCCGTGCGACACCACCTGGTGCAGCACATGATCAGTGCAATGCAGCGCCTGGGCTTCACCCCCAGTGTGACCATAGAGCAAAGGAAACTGGCCGTTGACCTGGCTGAGGTGGTCATTAAGTGGGAGTTACAGAGAATCAAAGACCAACAGGTGTGTTCTTGGATTATGGAAATACAAACACAGTCAGACCGAAATCTACACAAAGAGGCTGTCTGAACTACACACAGTTTATATTAACTTGTGTTCATGTGATGTGCCCTGTTGACATACACATTTAAACCGTGTCACCAAGTGGTGTCCTTCACTTGTCACGTTATTTTATTCTAAATGTTAGAAATAGATCACTGCAGACTGGACATGTTGATTATTTTCAAAGGTAAAGCTGTAAATACTCATGACTCATAATCTTGTAACAGCTGGTCAGAAACCTTCAGGATACACACATATGTTTACACATTCTGTAAACTGTAATTATGTTAACTTCACCCCTGCCCTCTTCCCTCCCCTCTCGTCTGTCTCTCTCTGCGGTTGCGGCAGCCGGAGTCTGAGGCTGAAGTAGCCGCCGGTGGTGAAGGAACCAGCGGTGGAACTGTGAAAAGAGGACTGTCTCTGGAAGCTGCTGCCACTGGACAGGACGTCAAGAGGTTCCGTACAGCGACTGGAACTGCCTCCACGGTGAGCTCAGTCAACAATCACTCAGATGCCAGTACAGTGTGGCAGTGGCTGACAGGTCCCTGTGCCCAGTCACTCATGCGAGGAACAGGCAACACAGTAGTTCATAACATCTTGTTAGATTTTATTACACCCTTCAAAATTAACAAGTCCCTTCCCTTTGTCCCTGTGTTTTATGCTCCTCTGAATGATTTCATAACATTTTGAAAGATAATTTGACCAGAGGCAAAAATTGCCACACCAGAGATGGCCGCATGGTTGTCGTTGCCTTAATCCATTTTTCCTTACGACGGTATTGCAGCCTTACATCTGTTTTATCTTTAATTGCACTGTGGCCCTTTGTTTTTGATGTTTTAAAAATGGGTGAGACGCCTTTGCTGCAAGAAGTACCTCTTCAAAATCTGAATTTGAGTTGTTGAATTATACTATAAAAATAGTCTTTCAAAAGTCTGTTTTCATTTTTAATAAAAACTGTCACAGCCCTCCAAGATTTGCTAGACACCCTAATGCTGCCTGGGCAATGACAACATAGTTTGAATAAAGTTTATTTATTGACCTCACCTACTGTGCAATAATATTCACCATGATGAATTTTGGTATTCAAAATAAATTCCAAAATGCAAGTTAACAGAATCTTTGGCTGTCCCTATATGCATACAACATGAAAATCACAGACTTTGGAGTTTACGAAGGATTTTTTTTTTTATTATGTTGTGTTAAAATTTGCTTTAACACCCAAACAAAAGCTGATGTATTTTCAGTAAACACCAGCACAAGTCTCAGAAGTTGCAGTCTTAATGACTGTGTAATTTTCAGCTTCTTTTACCTGATGTCAGGAGAAAAATGCAGTAGCAGCATTCGTTTCTGCTGGAGCCGTGGAAATGTTAATTGCTCAGAAAGTTGCCAGGATAATTATCAGAAAATCAAAGTTCTTGCGTTCTTTTCACTGTAAGCAGTGCAGGCAAAATCCTGACTTTGTGCAGGCTCTTTGATATTCCCTCTAAACTAAGGACTCTATGCGATGTTTGCTCTGCTGTCACAGTCTCATTGTGTATGTCTGTAGTTTCATAGCCACTGAAAGTTTAAATCTTTTTTAATAGAATCTATCTTTTCTCTTTATTCAAACAAAGAAAGACCTTGACGTATTAATAATTGTATGTGTTTTTAGGTGTTTGGCCGCAGCCAGTCCATGCCAGGTACAGAGACCATGCTCACCAAGCCTGTTGAGAAACAACATACGGACACCGTGGTCAATTTCCTCATCAGGATTGCATGCCAGG